>NC_143037.1:48300000-48647500 GCF_057628025.1 Oncorhynchus mykiss | reverse complement strand
AATATGCTATATCTATCTCACAAACATTGGCTAGATGAGACATCTGAAACATCCGACTGAATGTATTCTCTGTTGACTATGCCCATGCCACAACCATTTTAAATTAATGGAGTCAAATACCACACTGAAGTGAAAAACACCTTTCATTTATGGAGGGTAAATGGTCAGTCATAATCAATACACTTTCAGAATTCCAATCAGCAGTGCCATAAAGAACCCCACATAGAAAGCTCTTGAGAAATGATGAACCTTTTGGTTTGATATGTCTGTGAGCAACAGTGCCTGTAGGTATAAAATATACACCCCCCCTACGTATTTATTTGGACAGTGAAGCTAAAACTTTTCATTTGGCTCTATACTCCAGCATTTTGGATTTGAGATCAAATGTACCATACATATGAAGCGACAGTTCAGAATGTCACCTTTAGTTTGAATGTATTTTCATACATATCTTTTTTACCATTTAGAAATGAAAACACTTTATGCATCTAGTGCCCCATTTGAAGGTGTCATAAGTATTTGGACAAATTCACTTATATGTGTTTTAAAGAAGTCCAAAATATAGTATTTGGTCCCATATTCCTAGCATGCAATGACTACATCGAGCTTGGGACTCTACATGCTCTATTTGCACTTTGTTTTGGTTGTGTTTTGCACAATAGAAATGAATGGTAAATAATGTATTGTGTCATTTTGGAGTAACTTTTATAGTAAATATGAATATAATATGTTTCTGAACAATTCTTGATGAATGTGGATGCTACCATGATTACAGATAATCATGAATGAATCGTGAATAATGATGAGTAAGAAAGTTAGAGGCATAAATAACACATTGCATGTTTTGGGGGCATTTTTATTTATTTTACTAGGCAAATCAGTTAAGAACAAATTCTTATTTTCAATGACGGCCTAGGAACAGTGGGTTAACTGCCTGTTCAGGGTCAGAACAACAGATTTGTACCTTGTCAGCTCGGGGGTTTGAACTTGCAACCTTCCAGTTACTAGCCCAACGCTCTTACCACTAAGCTACCCTGCCAGCATGATCTTTGTGCATCTGTAACTCATCATTATTGGGCAATTCCTTCATGATTATCGGTAATCATGGTAACATCCACATTAATTTAGAAGTGTTCAGACACATTTTGCTGCATGTGATGTGATCATATTTGACATGGATAGAGGGCAGAAATAGCAAGTAGGGACAAATATCAAAATCAGTGGTGTTAAGTAAAAAATACTTTAAAGTATTACTTAAGTAGTTTTTGGGGGTGTCTGTACTTTATTTTACTATTTCTAGTTTTGCCAACTTCTACTTCACTACATTCCTAAAGAAAATACATTTTCCCTGACACACAAAAGTACTCATTACATTTTGACAGGAAAATGGTCCAATTCACACACAATTCACACATCAACATCCCTGGTCATCCCTACTGCCTCTGATCTGGCGGACTCACTAAACACAAATGCTTCCTTTGCAAATTATGTCTGAGTGTTGGAGTGTGCCCCTAGCTATCCGCCCATTAAAAAATAAAATCTAAATTGTGCAGTCTGGTTTGCTTAATATAAGGAATTTGAAATGGTTTATACTTTACTTTTACTTTTGATACTTAAGTGTAGTTCTGTCCTTGAGCTGTTCTTGTCTATTGATGTTCTGTATTATGTCATGTTTCATGTTTTGTGTGGACTCCAGGAAGAGCAGCTGCTGCTTTTGCAACAGCTAATGGGGATCCTAATACAATACAACAACTACCTCGTCAGCACATAGATTGTGGCGTTAGCATAATCTCAAAACCATAGCTTTGTCATGACTCTCTCTCTTTGGTGAGGATCAAAGGTGCCAGATCAGCTTTGCAAATGGCTGACAGATAGCTAGACCCCCCCCCCCATATGAGAGGAAAGGGGGTGAGTTGGGACAGTTTTATGACTCTTAACACCCGGTCATAAATAGTTTGCAACAGACGACTCTTTCTTTCACTGCAGTATTGGGAAATAAATCTCCTTTTGTTACAGAGAGACTATTGCCGCCAAAACCCTTTTCTCCAAGAGAATGAACTTTGGAGCAATATTCGTAAGATAGGAATGTTAAGAATGGTCCGTGGGGATCCGTGGGGATCATCAAGAATAATCATGTCATATTGTTTATTATTTTGTGATGTCATTAAGGATGTTATAACAAAGTAACTGTAACTCTGAAAGTATACGCATTCTATGTATCAAGTTTACATCTAAATGTGGTATAAAATATATGATTAAATATGAGAATACTTTTGTGAAGATAGCAATGTCATTTTAACTTTCTAAATTAGATAATTGTTTTTCATATAAATTTGTGCCCAGTCAGTAACCACGCCCAAGTGAGCACAGACGACGTGATGGAACACACCCTTTTTACCCGAGGATAAAAGGACTCGCTAACTAAATTTACATTAAACCAAGTAGACAGACGGTGACATTATGAATGGTTGAAACTACCAGACCAGATAGCATGGAGCAGTGGCTACATGGCTGAAATGGTGAGACCAGTACATTGCTGTGTTACTACTGGCGTGTAAAGTGGTCGGGAGCTGAACCCTGAATAATCAACCATTGAGACCATGCAGACAGATGGTGTGAGCCGGACGTTACGAATGGTTAAAGATCAGGAAGCGTGGAGCGGTGGCTACAAATTGAAATGGTTAGAAACTCTGAAACACTCAACAGAGTGAAAAAGATAAAGACCAGAACATTCACAGTCTGGAGCTGTGCATGTAAAAGTGGTCCTAGAATTTGACTAAAGACACGAGGGGGGAAGGAAGACTTCCCATCTCAGACAACCGTTGGTGCATCTGAAGTACTTGTTCAAACAAACACTTCACTACCAGAGAAGCTCTACAACTAAGAAGTACATTGTGACCTCTGGTGGACAACCAGAGCCTTACATCGAGCCACTCCCCATAGACGGATCGATTGGTTTCAACAGAGAAATGACAGAGAAAGACATCTATGCGTAAATATATACATTCCATTTCTTATCCGAATGAGTGGAGGTTCATGTGCAAAGTATTACTATTCCTTTGAGCGTAGGTTCTGAATGTATCCAAGTGTTCCCTCTTTGTCTCTCCCTCTCGTTACCTACCCCTCCCTCTCCATATGTATAACCAGCCATCATATATTGTCAATCCACTAGGGTTATTTTATCTCATGTATTTGGTATTTGGTATTTTATTAGGATTCCCATTAGCTGTTGCAAAAGCAGCTCAAGGACAGAACTACATAAAAAAAAATGTAAAGGCACACATAGCCTACATATCAATACATACACACAAACTATCTAGGTCAAATAGTGGAGAGGTGTTGTGCCCTGAGGTGTTGCTTTATCTGTTTTTGTTCAACCAGGTTTGCTGTTTATTTGAGCAATATGAGACGGAAGGAAGTTCCATGCAATAAGGGCTCTATATGATACTGTACGATTTCTTGAATTTGTTCTGGATTTGGGGACTTTGAAAAGACCCCTGGTGGCATGTCTGGTGGGATAAGTGTGTGTGCCAGAGCTGTGTGTAAGTTGACTATGTAAACAATTTGGGATTTCCAACACATTAATGTATCTTATAAAAAGAAGTGATGCAGTCTGTCTCTCAACTCTTAGCCAAGAGAGTCTGGCATGCATAGTATTTATATCAGACCTCTGATTACAATCAAGAGCAAAACGTGCCTCTCTGTTCTGGTGTGTATGTGTATTCTGTGTTATTATTATTCTGTGTTTGCATATTTATTTGGTGTTATGATTTAGTTAGTTGGTAAATAAATGCTTAAATCAATTTGTGTAGTACTGAATATTCAGAAAGGCTGCGGTTCAGACTGATGGGGTAATGATTATTAATAAGTGACTTATTGATGTATCATTTATTGATGTATCTTCGAGTTTCATTTGGGAGATGGTAACTTGTTAAACAACTTATTCCGTGGTGCCCCAAATTCCTAATGAGTTAATTGTCATATGATTCATTTAATCATAAGTAACAATTAAACATAGTTAGTTGATAAAATAAATAACAGTCATCAGATTAATGATAGTCACGTCACGACAGATTACTATATACCCCATAAGCCTCATACAACTCCGCGATGGGGTTTCACTACATGTGATTTATGATGAGTAGTGAAATATAGGTGGTGCAACAAGGACAGTCAGTGATTCCCACTTTGCCAGCAGGTTAGAGTTATTCAGTCAGATTAATCTCCACAGTGTCGGTATCAACCCTCTGAGGAGACTTCCCTTGGTTGTCTTTTAAACCCAATATCCTTATGCTGTGCATTCCTTTTGGGGGAAATATATGAGTCTTATACATTTCATGATAGCCTTCACAGTTCTCTTTAAGGAGCATCAAGAGGCCGTCTTTTAAAGATGTGTCTAGAATCATAGCTTTTCTAACTATCAATTGGGAAAGGTTGACTCTAGTATATGCTTATTCTGTTACAAACCTAGAACGTACATCTCCCTTTGTCAGATGTTTTATGTTATTTATTCAACCTCCCCAGCTCTGTTTATTCAATCCGGTCACCAAGAATAAGGGTTCAGTGAACAGTGCATCAAAATATTGCATAAATTACTCTCTGAAATAAAAACGGCAACATGATTCATCATGCAACATTTTGGGGACATTTTATAAAAATACATACATATATATTTTTTGTACTTCTATCCTATCTTGTTTGAGATGTGGGACAATTGTCCCCATTGATTTATTTCAAACACAGCAACACACATTCTCAGTACATGACTGATGGACATTTAGTATAGCATCTTCATTTGCCGCTCAATGCTGCATGACAGCTCTATTTTACTGCTGATTTCAACATCATTGCAGCTCAGTGCTCTGGGAGTATGAGTAAACCCATTGTCATTTTTAATCTGCTCTTTTTCACATGATATTTGGCTTAATAGTGTTCGTGCCCATGCAGTGTTACTGTGACATTTTGACTGTGATCTTTTGCTGGATATATGTGTAAATGGCAAATTGGGTATAGACTGAGGCATGCTTTCTCATCCTTCTCCAATCTCAATCCAGTGGCTACTGCAAACTGTGTGTCTGTAAATATACCTCTGTACATTCTGTGAGTTTCATAACTAATCTGTCAGTCGTATAAATAAAATGTGTATGTGGACAATCTAAAAAAATAAACATCAGTGGTTGATAACGTCATCATGAAGCACCATTTCATTTATCAAGCTTGTGAGTGAATATTTCTGTTCTGACAAACCATTTTTGAAACATTTGCATATACACTGAGATACAAGACTACATGAGTGCATTTCATTATTCTGTAGTATGGGTGAGCTGTTTACTCATAGCATCCAGAATATCACCTCTTTTTCCAGAACTTAAACTTCCATATTCCATCCCTGACATGTTCCATCATGCCTGACTCATGATGGAACCTGTCTGGCAATGGATTTAACCAATCTTTCCTCTGTTGTAAATTGTAAATCTGTATGACTGGAGAGACATCATGTGGACAACAACAATATTGCCTCACCTCTGATCTATAGAACAAGCTTGGCACAGATGGTCACTCTCTTGCACTGATGTCTGACGCTGTCAGAGGTCCAGTGGCCACATTTGAGAGGGACGCACGCACGAGTAGGTTGTCCTCAACGCAGCATAGACAGAACAAACTAATGAAACTCCTCCAAGGGTCAAATGAGTAGCAGTCCTATTTCTTCTCATCGCAGTTTGTAATTCTGGATATGCCGCATGTCAGGTAAGATTACTTATTTTCAGACTCTTAAAACGATTCATGAGAACAGTATTTGTAAACTCATGACCTCAAATACTCTCTGGTCTGCATATGTCTGCTAATGTCAGATCCAAATATGTGATCCTATATCTATTAATGATCAAACAAGTGGAATATGGTTTACCACTCATGTAATGCCTGTTGAATATGACTACTTTGTCGATAACTGATAATGAGGTGCTTATGTGTCTGACTGTATAAATATATATTTTCACAGGAAGTCTCTTTTTGGCAGATGGCTTAGTGTTCAGTTTTAATTCATTATCAAAAATGAAGCGTTTATCATCCTGACATGAAGTTATATTATAATAGCAAAGGTCCCTTGATTGGTGCCATAGAAAGTGATAGTGTTTTCTTTGTGACTTACAAACAGGTAGCAGGTAGCAGGACATGAGGCTAGCTAGACTCTGCTAATAGGCCTCTAATTCAATTATCTGGGGATCTGCCTGGAAAGCTTATAACGTAAGCATTCAACGTAGAGCATACTCTGTTGCTAGTCAGACTAAGGCAACACAATTTCTCCTTGGGCGAAGAGTTAAGTATGTGGTCACCAAGGTGGATGTGGTTTGAATGCTGAGGATATAGCTTTTTTCAACTTTTTCCAGATTAATTCTAAATTGTGTTACATAGTTTCCCCCACAATTCCTTTTTAAGGTTTTGGAACGATATGTCCTACTGTTGGGGTGTTTGTTTGCTTAGCATTGTTTTGTGATTGGAGCGCTTATACCATATGTTCAAAACAAAGAGGCTGAATGACTCAGTCGGCATCAATCCACCCCTCGTTTCCTCAGCTGCATCCTGCATTTTAACAAAGGGTCAAGAAAAAGATGCATGACCCAGAGAGGATCTCAGTTTCCTTTTCTGGTTCCTGTGTAGTACAGAGATTACCGTCTCTGTGCAGATTATTTCGACAACACCTTAGATGTATATGTGGAGACTAGGTACATAGAGTAATGTCCAGTTGGATCATTTAGAATCTGCCTATTAAAGGGGTAATAATGTTCTCTGGATGTATTTGACTCTCCTCTCCTCTTGTTGCAGGTGCAGTACAGGAAAGGGTCTGATTCACACACTTCTCATAGGAACTCCCTGTTTCCTCAGCTCTTACATTCTACTAAAATGAAGCCTTCGTCAAATTCTTTAATTAAATAAATGAAGCAAAGTCCTGTCCCAATGGAATACTGACAATATCCTGGCTTGGTGTTGACTGTTGAAATATGCTCTCATGTGAGATTAAGACAGGAAAACAACACAGTTACACAGATGGCCCAAATTGCTAAACAAAAGCACAGTCTTTATCCTAACCTGTTAAACGACTGCTCCAAGATGGCAAACCCCAGCTCACTCTTGGTCACTGATGGGGCAGTGCAGAGGCAGGCTGAAGAGGATCAATATATCCTCTATGGCGTGGCTGAAGAGGATGCGTGTGAGTTGGGGTTCACTAGGAAGTATGACCTCATCCCATCCATCGTCTGCTCAGTATGCTTTCTGCTCGGCCTCATCTACTGCTTTTTTGGTAAGTCCCTGGCCTGTAAAAGAGGACAGTTGGAACTTGCACATGTGTACTCTCAAGACATACACATTACAGATATGATAGGCATATCTGCAATTTAACTACAGCATTAACACAAAACAATCCAATGCTCCACTGTAGATGCATCATTATTTAATTCCCAGTCCAAATCAAATCCAATTTATTTATAAAGCCCTTCTTACATCAGCTGATATCTCAAAGTGCTGTACAGAAACCCAGCCTAAAACCCCAAACAGCAAGCAATGCAGGTGTAGGAGCATGGTGGCTAGGAAAAACTCCCTAGAAAGGCCAGAACCTTTCAGTTGACATTTAACCCCATCAGACTAAGTGAAACTATTTCAATCAGCTCACTTTGAGTCTATTGATGATATACCCTACCTATACTGTAACCTTACAGTAAACACAGCAGGGCCAGGTGTCTGGGCTGGGCCAGCCCGGGGTATAAAGTGGATAACTTCCAGGGTAGGCTAGGAGAGAGAGGCAGATGGGCCACCTGGTTCTGCTGCATTCCGCTGCGAGAGAGTTGGAGAACAGCCACCTGGGATAATTCAGGTAGCCTCCTAGCCTGGTCCAAATCCATTAAACCCAACAGATGCACTCGCTGTGAATGTTGTCTGATAATAGACACGTTTAGATTGTCTTAAGCAGACTATGCCTCATGTGAAGTTAACTATATCTCTCAAATATTCTGCAAACTGTACAGTTTACCAAAGACAAAATCTAGTCTACAAATGACTTTTTAGGAATAAATCCCAACTCAGTCAAACCTAGTACACTTAAAGGACAATTCCGCCACTTTTTAACCTCATATTCTTCATCTCCAACAACATACATGTGTGAAAATGTCTCGTTTCTATGATCTGTGGTTAAAAAGACAAAAAGGTCCTAAAAAAATGCTTCTTTGTGACATTAAACGTTTTAAAAAACGGTGATTTTCAAAACCTGCAACAAGTTTCTAGCTAGAGAGAGGGTATTTTCTTGCTCCACATCACCACAAATCTCATAGTTTGACAATCACTGTTTTCTAAATGTTTTAGCTTTTGATGATGTCATAGTGTAGCACTTTTTTACATATTTTTTTTTAGAAATCCATTGTTTTCACATATGTAGACAATGGTATTGTGCTGGAGATAATGAAAATGAGGTTAAAAAGTGGTGGAGTTGCCCTTTAAGTACACTTTGCTTCCTTCTCCATATTTTCTTACTTAACATCCCTCCACTTGTCTCTCTTTCTTTAGGATACCGCTGCTTTAAGATGGTCATGTTTCTGTCCGGCTTCATGTTTGGCTCTGCACTAGTCTGCATGTTGTACCATAAAGAGCCTGTGCTGGACACCCAATTGACTACAGAGACCAAAGCAGGCATCCTCCTGGGAGTGGCTGTGCTCTGTGGCCTGGTGACTATGCTGGTACAGACTGTGGGGTTCATCATTACTGGCCTACATCTGGGGAGTCTGCTCACCCTTGCCAACCTGCTGGTTGTCGGACAGTTTTACAGCCTTACCCCCCTATGGGCGCCTCTCGGTGCCCTCCTGGCCACGAGCACCTTTTGTGCCATTCTCACACTGCAGTGGCAGAAACTATTCACTGTGCTCTCCACGGCTGCAGTCGGTGCCGCTGTGGTGATGGCGTGTGTGGACTTCTTTGTAGAGACGTCGCTGCTGGCTGGCCATGCGTACGACATCCTGTCTCAGGTTCCTCCTCGTTCCCTCTGCTGGTACAGCTGGGTTATAACAGGTGTATGTCCTCTATTCAGTCTGATGGGGGTGCTGGTGCAATGGATGCTCACTGCCAAAGGAGTGTCCCACACAGAAGGTGAGTCGCAGTTTCATAAAAAATATGGAATGCTTTCTTCCTCGGTCATCACTACTTCATTTGATACTTAGGTTACACTTAACATGAAAACTGACTACAACATAATTCGCTCTTTTTCTGTCCTATGCTAATTTACATTGAACATCCCCAAGTACCTGTCAGTGGCCGACAAAGACAGGTCCAACTGATGCGAATCAGACGAAGAGATGCCCAGAGACGACCCCAGCAGGGCACTTACCGCCATCGCAAGCCTCCAATCCTAAAGCGCTATGCTGGGGACGTCCTGGCCCCAGTGAGTTTCTTCACTCCTAATGGGCATGAATGAGCTTGATTAAAACACTTATTTCAAAATGTTTATGCACTTAGCTAATATACATAGTGTGTCACCAGTGTCAATTATTTTCTATCATCCTAGACCTAGAGAATCATTGTAATTTTTTCCTTACCACTTTGCCTTCCAGAGTTACATCCAAAGCATTCGTGACCGCCAGATGGGTACAGGCTCCTCTACCAACAGCAACAGCACAGTCAACCACTCCATGATTGACTTTGAGACAGGCTCCATGGTGCCCCTGACTGCCTCCTCCCTAGTTTATAGGGTCTGAGGGATGACCACCAAATACTAGGCATCCCCTCCCAGTTCCACTTAGGTGCCCTATACCTCTCTCCAGCAGACCATTCATAGACTGTTTTTTGAGACGACAGAATGATTCTTGAGACAAAATTCAAAATACTAAATCAATCTGTTGTTTTGTTTATAATTGACAGTCTTAAGGTATCATACAGTCAATCGTAATATAACACATTGATCCTTCTTCCAATAAATCAAATTGCTTTATTTTAGTCAGTTTGCTAATATACATTTTTGTGAAGACATCCATTGTTAGTTTTATGCAGTGTACAAGGGGGGAATTATACATTTAGGGATTTACATACTTTACACACACATAAAAAAAATTGTAACTCGTGTTATCAAAATAAATAAAATCCTTAAACGTTACTATATTTCACCTTAGCGGGTTAGGTGATACATTGGCTAGGCTATACGGTATGAAACTCCTGCCTACTTCCTGGATCGTGTCACTGTTTTTGAATGGCCTTAAAGATTATATCATTAAATTTATGAAGACGGTAAATTAAAATAAATGTCAAATTATACTCGTATTCGTGGATGAATTTACTTCTAGAGGTAAATTAAGCCATGAATATAATTGTACATACAGTTGAAGTGGGAAGTTTACAAACACTTAGGTTGGAGTCATTAAAACAAGTTTTTCAACCACTCCACAAATGAATCGTTAACAAACTATAGTTTTGAGAAGTCGGTTAGGACATCTACTTTGTGCATGACACAAGTAATTTTTCCAACAGTTGTTTACAGACAAGATTATTTAACTTATAATTCAATGATCACAATTCCAGTGGGTCAGAAGTTTACATACATAAGTTGACTGTGCCTTTAAACAGCTTGGAAAATTCCAGAAAATTATGTCATGGTCTTAGAAGCTTCTGATAGGCTAATTAGCATAATTTGAGTCAATTGGAGGTTTACTTGTGGATGTATTTCAAAGCCTACCTTCAAACTCAGTACCTCTTTGCTTGACATCATGGGAAAATCTAAAGAAATCAGCCAAGACCTCCGAATTTTTTTTGTAGACCTCCACAAGTCTGTGTCATTCTTGGGAGCAATTTCAGAATGCCTGAAGGTACCACGTTCATCTGTACAAACAATAGTACACAAGTATAAACACCATGAGACCACACAGCAGTCATACCGCTCAGGAAGGAGACGCGTTCTGTCTCCTAGAGATGAACGTACTTTGGTGAGAAAAGTGCAAATCAATCCCAGAACAACAGCAAAGAACCTTGTGAAAGATGCTGGAGAAGACAGGTATCTATATCCACAGTAAAACTAGTCCTATATCGACATAACCTGAAAGGCCGCTCAGCAATGAAGAAGCCACTGCTCCAAAACCGCCATAAAAAAGCCAGACTATGGTTTACAACTGCACATGGGTACAAAGATGATACTTTTTGGAGAAATGTCCTCTGGTCTGATGAAACAAAAATAGAACTGTTTGGCTATAATGGCCATCGTTATGTTTGGAGGAAAAAGGGGGAGGCTTGCAAGCCGAAGAACATCCCAACCGTGAAGCACGTGGGTGGCAGCATCATATTGTGGGGGTGCTTTGCTGCAGGTGGGATTGGTGCACTTCACAAAATAGATGGCATCATGAGGGAGGAAAATGATGTGGATATATAGAAGCAACATCTCAAGACATCAGTCAGGAAGTTAAAGCTTGGTTACAAATGGGTCTTCCAATAGGACAATGACCCCAAGCATACTTCCAAAGTTGTGGAACAACAAAGAACAACAAAGTCAAGGTATTGGAGTGGCCATCACAAAGCCCTGACCTCATCCTATAGAAAATGTGTGGGCAGAACTGACAAAGGGTGTGCGAGCAAGGAGGTTATTCAAACCTGACTTGATTACACCAGCTCTGTCAGGAGGAATGGGCCAAAATTCAAACTTCTGACCCACTGGGAATGTGATGAAAGAAATAAAAGCTGAAATAAATAATTCTCTACTATTATTCTGACATTTCACATTCTTAAAATAAAAGTGGTGATCCTAACTGACCTAAGACAGGGAATATTTACAAGGATTAAATGTCAGGAATTGTGAAAAACTGAGTTTAAATCTATTTGGCTAAGGTGTATGTAAACTTCCGACTTCAACTGTATCTTAAACAACGGCATTTTCATGAATTTGACGATGTAATCTTGAAGGCCATTCAAATGCGGTGGGACATGATCCAGGAAGTAGGCGGGACTTTCATACCGTATAGTGTTGGAGTGAAAATTTGGTTCTGGAGGCTGACGTCTTACATTAGAAATGGAGAGGAAAGGGCCAGGGCAAACTGCAGCGCATTGTCCGGTCTCAACAGCTTCTTCCCCCATGCTGTGGCCCTCATCAACCGGCCATCAGGCTCATAGGGATTAAGTGACTTTGCATTGGACCGATTACTACACCTTGTCGCCAATGACCTCAAATACTAATCTGCACTATGTACAACACTGTATACATTTGCCACGGCAGCATCCCTCGCTCTGCTTATAGATATATCCCCTCTGTAAATGATACATCTCCACTGTAATCAGCCTATGCACCAGAGTTTTCTGTTTACTGTTCCGATATTGTATATTCTGTATGATGTCTATGTGGACTAGTGTCTCTATTCTGTTTGTATATTGTCTATCACTGGCAGCACCTTCTCACTAAGGCAAATGATTATAGGTGTGTGTAAATGTACTTGGTGAATAAAGGTGAGTTTGAAATAAAACAACACTGACCACTAAAGGCCTATTTATCACATTGCATCCATTTTTCACTCGTTCTGAGAGGGTAGCCCTTATCCACAACTTGGTTGTTGTTGATGCGCCAGTACTGGTTCCCTTTGAAAATGTATATATGGCCGTTTGTCCATGTGAAGGCTGCATCCAGGTTGTAGGGTACCCCAGAGAAGAGATGTGATATCGGTTTGGGATACGTCCTGGAGTCCGTTTCCCCAGCTTCATCCCACTGCCAATACTGAGAACCCTTTGGGATAGAAATGAAGTGTAACTATTATTTGGTCATCCCACTCATTCTGAAACGGTCTAGACTCGAGCGTATGTTACATGTTCACACATTGTTCCTTACCTTGAAGAAGATCACTTTGTTGTTCCGGTTGAAGTACAAGGCTGAATCGACATTAGAAGGAATGCTGGCCAAGTGTTTCGGAAAGCCAACGTCAAGTTTGAATCTGGTATACCTCCACACTTTGTCTCCTGAATCAATAATATGACAGTGACACATGAAAACTGGTCCATGATCTGTGTGTGATGTCTTGCCGACTCCTATGGTAGGTTTGGTAAATAATGACAACGAAGTTGGCAAGACAGCACAAACTGATATGGGAGTGATGCAGGGTGAAAGGTTTACCTTTCAGGAAGTAGGACTTGTTGGTCCTCTGAGAGTACACAGCTGCGTTGAGGCTCCCTGGCAGATCCTTCCACAGCACAGAGATCAGGATGGGTGTGTTGTAGCCAGTAGTGTCAGACACTGTCCAAACATACTGACCGCTGAAGACATATGTCTTGCGAAAAGGACCTGGGTGGTCGATAAATATTAGACAAACACTTGTAGATACTGTATATCTGAATGAAAGCGCTTTGATAATTTGCAGTTTTATATAGAGTTTACATCGTTTTTTGTACGGCAAGAATTGGGACTAAATCTTTACAATACCTACCTAACATAATTGCATCTATGATACTCTTGCAAAGATGTGGTGAACCTGCCTCTTGGGATGAATCATTTGGCTTTCTGGATAGTGTTGGACGATTGCCTGGCTTCCCTAAAGGAGAACAGAAAAGACAAATGTTTTAGCAGACACTCTTATCTAGAGCAACTTACAGTGCCTTGCGAAAGTATTCGGCCCCCTTGAACTTTGCGACCTTTTGCCACATTTCAGGCTTCAAACATAAAGATATAAAACTGTATTTTTTTGTGAAGAATCAACAACAAGTGGGACACAATCATGAAGTGGAACGACATTTATTGGATATTTCAAACTTTTTTAACAAATCAAAAACTGAAAAATTGGGCGTGCAAAATTATTCAGCCCCTTTACTTTCAGTGCAGCAAACTCTCTCCAGAAGTTCAGTGAGGATCTCTGAATGATCCAATGTTGACCTAAATGACTAATGAGGATAAATACAATCCACCTGTGTGTAATCAAGTCTCCGTATAAATGCACCTGCACTGTGATAGTCTCAGAGGTCCGTTAAAAGCGCAGAGAGCATCATGAAGAACAAGGAACACACCAGGCAGGTCCGAGATACTGTTGTGAAGAAGTTTAAAGCCGGATTTGGATACAAAAATATTTCCCAGCTTTAAACATCCCAAGGAGCACTGTGCAAGCGATAATATTGAAATGGAAGGAGTATCAGACCACTGCAAATCTACCAAGACCTGGCCGTCCCTCTAAACTTTCAGCTCATACAAGGAGAAGACTGATCAGAGATGCAGCCAAGAGGCCCATGATCACTCTGGATGAACTGCAGAGATCTACAGCTGAGGTGGGAGACTCTGTCCATAGGACAACAATCAGTCGTATATTGCACAAATCTGGCCTTTATGGAAGAGTGGCAAGAAGAAAGACATTTCTTAAAGATATCCATAAAAAGTGTTGTTTAAAGTTTGCCACAAGACACCTGGGAGACACACCAAACATGTGGAAGAAGGTGCTCTGGTCAGATGAAACCAAAATTGAACTTTTTGGCAACAATGCAAAACGTTATGTTTGGCGTAAAAGCAACCCAGCTGAACACACCATCCCCACTGTCAAACATGGTGGTGGCAGCATCATGGTTTGGGCCTGCTTTTCTTCAGCAGGGACAGGGAAGATGGTTAAAATTGATGGGAAGATGGATGGAGCCAAATACAGGACCATTCTGGAAGAAAACCTGATGGAGTCTGCAAAAGACCTGAGACTGGGACGGAGATTTGTCTTCCAACAAGACAATGATCCAAAACATAAAGCAAAATCTACAATGGAATGGTTAAAAAATAAACATATCCAGGTGTTAGAATGGCCAAGTCAAAGTCCAGACCTGAATCCAATCGAGAATCTGTGGAAAGAACGGAAAACTGCTGTTCACAAATGCTCTCCATCCAACCTCACTGAGCTTGAGCTGTTTTGCAAGGAATGGGAAAAAAATTCAGCCTCTCGATGTGCAAAACTGATAGACATACCCCAAGCGACTTACAGCTGTAATCGCAGCAAAAGGTGGCGCTACAAAGTATTAACTTAAGGGGGCTGAATAATTTTGCACGCCCAATTTTTCAGTTTTTGATTTGTTCAAAAAGTTTGAAATATCCAATAAATGTCGTTCCACTTCATGATTGTGTCCCACTTGTTGTTGATTCTTCACAAAAAAATACAGTTTTATATCTTTATGTTTGAAGCCTGAAATGTGGCAAAAGGTCGCAAAGTTCAAGGGGGCCGAATACTTTCGCAAGGCACTGTACATTAGTGAGTGCAAGCATTTTTGTACTGGTCCCCAATGGGAATCAAACCCCCAACCCAATACCTTTTTGAATCTGTCTTTATCCTACATACAACATCCACAGGAAATCAAAGTCTGACTATGGAATAATTCTATGACACGTACTCTGTCTGTCTTAACTCAATAAAATAAATTATGATCCATCCCCCACCATACAGAGCTTGGATTCCATGAATGTCATCAGGATGTAGTTTGAAGTTGGCACGGTAACCAGAGTAGACAGGTCCCATCAGAGCCTTGTGGTTCTGAGAGTGACCCAGGCCAAGGGCGTGACCAATCTCATGGGCTGCTACAATCCGCAGGTTACGGCCAGAGGTCGTCCCCTCTGTCCACTGCTCATCTTCGTCAAAATGCACAATGCCCGATTCAGGGTTATCTGCGTGGGCAAGCACTCCCCCTAATGACAGAGGATGTTTTCAGAAAGGTAAACATACTCAAAAAAATAGGAACACTAAAATAACACATCCTAGATCTGAATGAATTAAATATTCTTATTAAATACTTTTTTCTTTAGATAGTTGAATGTGCTGACAACAAAATCACACACAAATTATCAATATAAATCAAATGTATCATATGCATATGATATATGATATGCATATGGTCTCACAAGGGGTCTGAGGATCTCATCTCGGTACCTAATGGAAGTCAGGCTACCTCTGGCGAGCACATGGAGGGCTGTGCGGCCCCTCCAAAGAAATGCCACCCCACACCATGACTGACCCACCGCCAAACCGGTCATGCTGGAGGATGTTGCAGGCAGCAGAACGTTCTCCACGGCGTCTCCAGAATGTCACATGTGCTCAGTGTGAACCTGCTTTCATCTGTGAAGAGCACAGGGCGCCAGTGGCGAATTTGCCAATCTTGGTGTTCTCTGGCAAATGCTAAACGTCCTGCACGGTGTTGGGCTGTAAGCACAACCCCCACCTGTGGACGTCAGACCCTCATACCTCCCTCATGGAGTCTGTTTCTGACCGTTTGAGCAGACACATGCACATTTGTGGCCTGCTGGAGGTCATTTGCAGGGCTCTGGCAGTGCTCCTCCTGCTCCTCCTTACACAAAGGCGGAGGTAGCGGTCCTGCTGCTGGGTTGTTGCCCGCCTCCACCACATCTCCTGATGTACTGGCCTGTCTCCTGGTAGCGCCTCCATGCTCTGGACACTACGCTGACAGACACAGCAAACCTTCTTGACACAGCTCGCATTGATGTGCCATCCTGGATGAGCTGCACTACCTGAGCCACTTGTTGTAGACTCCGTCTCATGCTACGACTGAAAGCATTCAAAAGTGACCAAAACATCAGCCAGGAAGCATAGGAACTGAGAAGTGGTCTGTGGTCGCCACCTGCAGAACCACTCCTTTATTGGGGGTGTCTTGCTAAGTGCCTATAATTTCTACCTGTTGTCTATTCCATTTGCACAACAGCATGTGAAATGTATTGTCAATCAGTGTTGCTTCCTAAGTGGACAGTTTGATTTCACAGAAGTGTGATTGACTTGGAGTTACATTGTTTTGTTTAAGTGTTCCCTTTATTTATTTATTTAATAATTTTTTGTTGTTGTGATTTTTACCCCTTTTTTCTCCCCAATTTCGTGGTATCCAATTGTTGTAGTAGCTACTATCTTGTCTCATTGCTACAACTCCCGTACGGGCTCGGGAGAGACGATGGCTGAATGTCATGCGTCCTCCGATACACAACCCAACCAGCCGTACTGCTTCTTAACACAGTGCGCATCCAACCCGGAAGCCAGCCGCACCAATGTGTCGGAGGCACATTGGCTAGTGCGCACTGCGCCCGGCCCGCCACAGGAGTCGCTGGTGTGCGATGAGACAAGGAGATCCCTACCGACCAATCCCTCCCTAACCCGGAAGACGCTAGGCCAATTGTGCGTCGCCCCACGGACCTCCCGGTCGCGGCCGGTTACGACAGAGCCTGGGCGCGAACCCAGGGACTCTGATGGCACAGCTGGCGTTGCAGTACAGCGCCCTTAACCACTGCGCCACCCGGGAGGCCCTCCCTTTATTTTTTTGAGCAGTGTATAAACTCAGCAACAACAAACAAAAAACATCCCTTTTTCAGGACCCTGTCTTTCAAAGATAATTCATAAAAATCCAAATAACTTCACAAATCTTCATTGTAAAGGGTTTAAACACTTTTCCCATGCTTGTTCAATTAACCATAAACAATTAATGAAAATGCACCTGTGGAACGGTCGTTAAGACACTAACAGCTTACAGACGGTAGGCAATTAAGGTCACAGTTATGAAAACTTAGGACACTAAAGAGGCCTGTCTACAGACTCTGAAAAACACCAATAGAAAGATGCCCAGGGTCCCTGCTCATCTGCATGAACGTGCCTTAGGTATGCTGCAAGGAGGCATGAGGACTGCAGATGTGGCCAGGGCAATAAATTGCAATGTCCGTACTGTGAGACGCCTAAGACAGCGCTACAGGGAGACAGGACGGACAGCTGATCGTCCTCGCAGTGGCAGACCACGTGTAACACACCTGCACAGGATCGGTACATCCGAACATAAACACCTGCGAGACAGGTACAGGATGGCAACAACAACACCCCGAGTTACACCAGGAACGCACAATCCCTCCATCAGTGTTCAGATGGTCCACAATAGGCTGAGAGAGGCTGGACTGAGGGCTTGTAGACCTGTTGTAAGGTAGGTCCTCACCAGACATCACCGGCAACAACGTCACCTATGGGCACAAACCCACGGTCGCTGGACTGGCTAAAAGTGCTCTTCACTGACAAGCCGTGGTTTTGTCTCACCAGGGGCGATGGTCGGATTTGCATTTATCTTCGAAGGAATGATCGTTACACCGAGGCCTGTACTCTGGAGCGGGATCGATTTGGAGGTCCGTCATGGTCTGGGGCGGTGAGTCACCGGAGGAAGACTTCCTCCTCCCTCATGTGGTACCCTTCCTGCAGACTCATCCTGACATGACCCTCCAGCATGACAATGCCACCAGCCATACTGCTCGTTCTGTGCGTGATTTCCTGGAAGACAGGAATGTCAGTGTTCTGCCATGGCCAGCGAAGAGCCCGAATCTCAATCCCATTGAGCATGTCTGGGACCTGTTGGATCGGAGGGTGAGGGCTAGGGCCATTCCGCCAAAGAAATGTTCGGGAACTTGCAGGTGCCTTGGTGGAAGAGTGGGGTAACATCTCACAGCAAGAACTGGCAAAGCTGGTGCAGTCTGTGAGGAGGAGATGCACTGCAGTACTTTATGCAGCTGGTGGCCACACCAGATACTGACTGTTACTTTTGACCTTTGTTCAGGGACACATTATTCCATTTCTGTTAGTCACATGTCTGTGGAATCTGTTCAGTCTTAGTTGTTGAATCTTGTTATGTTCATACAAATGTTTACACATGTTAAGTTTGCTGAAAATAAACGCAGTTGACAGTGAGAGGACGTTTCTTTTTTTTGCTGAGTTTATCACATTCAGAGGCATATACAGAACAAGTTAAAGGTTTGGACACACCTACTCATTCACGGGTTTTTCTTTATTTTTACTATTTTCTACATTGTAGAATAATAGTGAAGACATCAAAACTATGAAATAACACACATGGAATCGTGTAGTAAACAAAAAGTGTTAAATCTAAATACATTTTATGAGATTCTTCAAAGTAGCCACCTTGATGACAGCTTTGAACACTCTTGGCATTCTCTCAACCAGTTTCACCTAAAGTGCTTTTCTAACAGTCTTGGAGGAGTTCCCACATATGCTGAGCTCTTGTTGGCTGCTTTTCCTTCACTCTGCAGTCCAACTCATCCCAAACCATCTCAATTGGTTTGAGGTCGGGTGATTTTGGAGGCCAGGTTATCTGATGCAGCACTCCATCACTCTCCTTCTTGGTCAAATAGCCCTTACACAGCCTGGAGGTGTGTTGGGTCATTGTCCTTATTGAAAAACAAATGATAGTCCCACTAGGCGCAAACCATATGGAATGGCATATCGCTGCAGAATGCTGTGGTAGCCATGCTGGTTAAGTGTGCCTTGAAATCTAAATAAATCACAGACAGTGTCACCAGCAATGCACCCCCAAACCATCACACCTTTTCCTCCATGCTTCACGGTCAGAACCACGCATATGGAGATCATCCGTTCACCTACTCTGTATCTCACAAAGACACAGCAGTTGGAACCAAAAATCTAAAATGTGGACTCATCAGACCAAAGGACAGATTTCCACTGGTCTAATGTCCATTGCTCATGGTTCTTGGGCCAAGCAAGTCTCTTCTTATTATTGGTGTCCTTTAGTATTGGTTTCTTTGCAGCAATTCGACCATGAAAGCCTGATTGACGCAGTCTCCTCTGAACAGTCAATGTTGAGATGTGTCTGTTACTTGAACTCTGTGAAGCATTTATTTGGGCTGCAATTTCTGAGGCTGGTAACTCTAATGAACGTATCCTCTGTAGCAGAGGTAACTCTGGGTCTTCCTTTCCTGTGGCAGTCCTCATGAGAGCCAGTTTCATCATAGCGCTTAATGGTTTTTGCAACTGAACTTGAAGAAACTTTCAAAGTTCTTGACATTTTCCTGATTGACTGAACTTAATGTCTTAAAGTAATGATGGACTGTTGTTTCCCTTTGCTTATTTGAGCTGTTCTTTCCATAATAAGGTATTTTCCCAAATATGGCTATCTTCTGTATACCCCCTACCTTCTCACAACACAACTGATTGGCTCACACGCATTAAGGAGGAAAGAAATTCCACAAATTAACTTTTACCAAGGCACACCTGTTAATTGAAATGCATTCCAGGTGACTACCTCATGAAGCTGGTTGAGAGAATGCCAAGAGCGTGCAAAGCTGTCATCAAGGAAAAGGGTAGCTACTCTGAAAAATCTCAAATAAATATATATATATTTTTTTAAACAATTTGGTTACTACATGATTCTGTGTTATTTCATAGTTTTGATGTCTTCACTATTATTCTACTATGTAGAAAATAGTAAAAATAAAGAAAAACTCTTGAATGGGTAGGCGTGTCCAAACCTTTGATTAGTACTGTAGATAATCCACATCAGACTGAGATCTGAAAAGCCTTCTTTCACACATTCAAACTGCAGTGTGACTATGGAGTACTCTGACTCTCACCTGGTCCATCGAAGGGCACTGGACAAGATCTATCCTTCTTATGAAACGAGATCTTGATGTCTGCTCTTCCGGGAAACAGCACCTCCTGGAAACTCAGGGTTGACACCTCTCTCCAGTACCTAAACGCAGCCTTAAGGGCAGCACGCGTTTTTGCCAGGCCCAAGTCTGGGGTGTAGTTATAGATGCGGTAGGTCAGAATTTTCTTACGCCAAGTAGAACCTATGGAAATAGTCATTTGTGAAATATACTAGTTGAAAATAGTTGTATAGCCTTACAATTTAAATTAAGGCTTTGTTTTTACTCGTAGTTGATTGTGGCCATGTTTGCCTCATCAAGTCAAGATAATATAACAATGAAGTCGGAGGAGAATAAATAAAATTACCCACCCATGACTCGATATTTGAGGGTTTTGTCATTGAAGGAGTCCTCAATACCACACCGAGGTCGTTTCATCATTTCTAATGTGGCCTCATTGAACGTTCCTGAGATGGCCAAGTTAGTTGCCTTCTGGAAGGTTCTAAAGTTATAATGGGTAAGATAAATGTTAATGAGACACATATATAGTCATACAATAAGTATAGGGTAGGAGGAAGCTAGCTGAGGGGCAGCCTAAAGCAGAAAATAAAAGTGTGATGTTTGGTGGTTACCTCAGTGCCTCTGTGATTTCTTCAGTCAGATACATTTGGCTCTTACTACGGTCCAGTGGAATGTGTAGGTAGCCATAGTTCCTTAAATAGACCTAAGATGTGGCAGACATATCATTAACAGTATTAGTACGTACATGTTTGGTATGAAAACAAATACAGAAAGGAGTTGGCGAAAGCACAAACCAGGCTGTTTAGTAAATAACTAATTGCAGCAGTTCTTATTGGTCATTTACTATACAGTATATTCTTACCATGGCTTCCATGATTTCCTCCCTGTTTAAGGCAATGGAGGACACAGTTGTCAGCAAGACAAGAAATAGCATGTACTCCATTTGAAAATCCGTTCTAAGATATTGTTTTCAAGTACTATATCTCGGTTTCCCTTATTTCTTCAGTAAGCTCGTGGGATGAAAATAGTAAAGAACTTCTTTACTATTTCAGGTAGGTCTCTATCCAAGAAAATAAAATGAAATGTTTGATTATTCTAAACCTAGTCCATCACTTCCATTCTGTTGGTCCCTGTTTTATAATGTTCCCTGGAACTCTGTACTTTATAGATTCATATACTGTTTTTATACCATCGTTTGCCCACTGGGACCCGTTTCCAACCACACAAAAAACCATTAGAGGAATGCAGTCTGGGATTACTTTATAGCGAATAAATACTCCACTGACAGCAACTCTTGAAGTACACAGCCCACTTACACTCCCAACTATGCCAAAAACGATCCCCTTTCAACTGTTTAAATTGTCTCTAAATACACTCTTGCTAAAGAGCAACACAAAATCATTAAGTCAATATAACTAACAACAACTTTCAAAGGTCTATTTTTGGTCCATTTTAAGGACAACCGAGACAAGGTTACAATACAGATGGTGTCTTCAATACATTTAATATTGCAAAGTTAATGAACAATGTAACATTGTAGTGATTCACTACCAGGGAAAGACCATGTGTGATAGAGTTACAAAATGTATCTTTTAAGTTGCTCGATCAAGATTCTTGTTTCTGAATGACTACGTTTCTCTCCATAAATACCATGTAGTCTATGAGACAAAAACCTCTTCCTCCTGTAATGTAAATCATGATATTTTTATTTTATTTTTTAACTGTCCTATGAGAGAAAAACAACTAACCACATTTCCATTCCGAGACAACCATTAATTAGTATGTTTATATAAAAAGAACCATTAACACATCAATGTTACATTTCGGCTTCTCCATGTCACCACAACAATCCTCCCTATGCCCTGTAATCAGGGGGAGATAGCATTTGTCGTTTCCACTGAACTCGGTTTTGCCTGATTTCACCTGTAGAGGGAGCTATCTATTTAAAACTATCCTTTCATATGAGTGATGTTAATGTTGTAAACCATGAATCACTTCATTATGTACACAAATTCAAACTGTACTTCAAATCATCCAATCATTGGGAAAATGTGTATCATTTCAGTGCACAGAAAGGTCAACAAAATGGCATTCTCTTGAATAGGGGCTTTCTGTATCTTTAATGCAATAAATAATATTCTATGCAATTCTCTTGAGAGATAAAAGGTAAAAAAAAAAAAAGCACAGTAAAAATACTGAGCACAACAATAAATGCTATTACAACTATGAATGGCCAATAAGTTAATAGCCAATACAAGCATACGGGATCAGTTCAATTGTTTTAAAAGTACATTTGAAATGAAGAGAAAAAACATGGCTGTCTCATTGTTGTTTGTTCATTGGTTTTGGAGAAAGTGTGGGAAAAGCTTGATCAGTTCTTGTCAACAACATAACTTGAGGTGTTAGGTTTATGTACACTTGGTATTCCAAAGCCAAAGTTAATGTTGATTGGCTGTCTGATAACACCAAATCTCAGAAAAATGTTTAAGGGAAGCTCATCAATGCAGCTGTAAATATCCATTTCTGGTAGAACTTGGTGTATGTATTTTCCAACAGTCTAACTTCCACAACTCGTCTGCTGCCCTTTTGACAACCTTTTTAATCTCATGAATCCTCTTCAAGCTGCAGCAACCCATCCTGTATGGCCTTGGCCCTCCCAAGCTTATCCAGCTGCTCTTTTGTAGCTTGCTTGATCTCCCCAGAGTCCAGTTTCTGCTGCAGTTCCTCAACCTGCCTCAACTTCTTTTTCAGGTTCTTGATCTTCTTGGCCTTTTCTGCTGCTGCTCCTGAATGGTCATTAGTAGCTTCAGCTGGGTTAGATGTAGGCATCTCACTGTCACCGCCCTCTGCAATCGCCACATTCTCAACAGCATTGATAAGTGCTTCCACATTGCTATCCGGGCCTTGCAGCTTGCGCTTTTCCTTGCGTTTCATGTTTCGCTTGGCTGTCTTGGAAAGCCCAGCTGTCTCACTCTCTGCAATGCCGGGAATCCCCTGCTGCTGCTGCCTTGCCTGGGCCTCATCTCCAGGGCTCATACCTGGTGGCAGGTCGGGCTTGCCCTTGAAGAACTTCACAAATTTATTCTCGTAGCTGAAAACAAAGACAGATTCGCAGAGTGGAAAATAGGAAACAGGAAACAACTATTTTACAGCAGAGGCTTCTATCAAAATAAATACAAAATTAGTATAAAGGTTGACTTGACAGAGGTCACTGTCCGGTAGAATTACTTACACAGGGACTTCTTCCTGAGGGGTATAACCATCCTTCACTTTCCGAGGCTTTCTCCAGGTTCCATCTGGTCGCTGTGTAGCAGCAATGTATTTCCCTATAACAGGAGGCGCAGACATGAGCAAACATTACAAATTCACGGAAAACCAAGCATTTACATTTGAACCAATTCATGTGTTTTGCTCAGCTGGTCGACTCAGGCTTGATAAAACATGGATGTGTGTGTGTGTTACAACAATATACAAATAAAAATTTAATAAATTCTAACTTTATTTGCCACATGCGACAAATACAACAAGTGTAAACTTTACCATGAAATGCTTACTTATCAGCCCTTAAACAACAGTGCAGTTCAAGAAGAAAATATTTACCAAGTAGACTAAAATAAAAAGTAATAATAAAAAGTAACACAATAAGAATAACGAGGCTATATACAGGGCGCACCAGTACCGAGTCAGTGTGCAGGGGTACAGGCTAGTAGAGGTAATCTATAACAAACAAACAGCGAGTAACAGCAGTGTACAAGATGGGGGGGATCAATGTAAATTATCCGATGGCGATTTTTATGAATTGATCAGCAGTCTAATGGCTTGGGGGTAGAAGCTGTTGAGAAGCCGTTTGGTCCAAGACTTGGCGCTCCAGCACCACTCATCTACAGTGCATTAGCTAGCCACATTTGCATCGGCACTAGCAAGAACAGGATCGAGAACAATCTAACATAATTTAATGTTTTCTAGTCGCTAGCCAGCCAAATTGACACTGGATTACTGGCTAGCTAGCTAACATTACGGTAGAGACTATAGGTAACTTACAAAGATTTAGCTAGCTGGCTAATGCATTTCAAATGTGCCACTTGCTGCTGCTACTACTATAGCCCATTCATAGACGGTAATGCTAAAGATATACTGTCTAGGGATGTACAAGTTTCCCTTTCAAGACGATTCAATACATGACCAAGATACCTGCTCTCCGATACATTTCAGTTTGATTAGAAGAACGAATTGATATGATGCACTAAGAGTTGTTGCATAAAGTTGTTGTTTAATGAGTCTGACGCAAAGGATTTACAGCTTAGTCGAGACCCAGCCCACATCCCTGTCATCCACGTGAATAAAAGACAAGAGAAAAGGGAGAGGAGGGCGGGGTGCCTTGTAAGAATTCGCTGGCAAGTAGGTAAACCACCACTACCCTCCTTATTATTGGCTAAAGTGCAATAATCGGAAACCAAACTGGACAATCTATGATTAAGGCTATCCTACCAACTGGACATTAAAAACTGTAATATCTTATGTTTCACCGAGATGTGGCTGGGTGGGTTACCCACGCATTGGCAGGACAGAGCATCTAGGTCTGGAAAGACGAGGCGCGAGGGTGTGTGTCTATTTGTCAATAACTGCTGGAGCGTGATGTCTAATATTAAAGAAGTCTCGAGGTATTGCTCACCTGACGTAGAAAACCTAATGATAAGCTGTAGACCACACTATCTACCAGGACAGTTCTCATCTATATTATTCGTAGCAGTCTATTCACCACCACAAACCGATGCTGGCACTAAGACCGTACTCAACGAGCTGTATAAGGCCAAAAGCAAACAAGAAAATGCTCATCCAGATGCGGCACTCCTAGTGGCCGGGGACTTGAACGCTGACATACAAATCCATTTTACCCAATTTCTACCAGCATCTTACATGTGCAACCAGAGGTGAATTTTTGATTAATAATTAAAACACTTTCTTAAAAAAATATATCTTTTTATAGCTCTACACCACCTTTACTCCACACAGAGACGCATACAAAGCTCTCCTATGCCCTCCATTTGGCAAATCTGACCATAATTCTATCCTCCTGATTCCTGCTTACAAGCAAAAACTAAAGCAGGAAGTACCAGTGACTCGCTCAATACGGAAGTGGTCAGATGACACGGATGCTACGCTACAGGACAGTTTTGCTAGCACAGACTGGAATATGTTCTAGGATTAATCCAATGGCATAGAGGAGAAAAGCCCATCAGTCACTGGCTTCATCAATTATCAATACACCAGACGAGCTAAACGCCTTTTATGCTTGCTTCGAGGCAAGCAACACTGAAGCAAGCACGCACCAGCTGTTCCAGACGACTGTGTGATCACGCTCTCCGTAGCCAATGTGAGCAAGACCTTTAAACAGGTCAACATTCACAAAGCCGCAGGGCCAGACGGAGTACCAGGACGTGTACTCAAAGCATGCGCAGACCAACTGGCAAGTGTCTTCACTGACATTTTCAACCTCTCCCTGAGAGTCTGTAATACCTACATGGTTTCAAACAGACCACCATAGTCCCTGTGCCCAAGAGAGCGAAAGTAACTTGCCTAAACGATTACTGCCCCGTAGCACTCATGTCGGTAGCCATGAAGTGCTTTGAAAGTCTGGTCATGGCTCACAACACCATCATTCCGGAAACCCGATACCCACCCCGATTCGCATACCGCCCCAACAGATCCACAGATGACGCAATCTCAATCGCACTGCCCTTTCCCACCTGGACAAAAGGGACACCTATGTGAGAATGCTGTTCATTGACTACAGCTAAGCGTTCAACAACATAATGCCCACAAAGCTCATCACAAAGCTAAGGACCCTGGGACTAAACACCTCCCTCTACAACTGGATCCTGCACTTCCTGATGGGCCGCCCCCAAGTGGTAAGGATAGGCAACAACAAATCTGCCACGCTGATCCTCAACACTGGGGCCTCTCAGGGTGCGTGCTTAGTCCCCTCCTGTACTCCTTCTTCACCCACGACTGCGTGGCCAAGCATGACTCCAACACCATCATTAAGTTTGCTGACGACACAACAGTGGTTGGATTGATCACCGACGAGACAGCCTATAGGGAGGAGGTCAGAGACCTGGCAGTGTGGTGCACGGACAACAACCTCTCCTTCAACGTGAGCAAGACAAAGGAGCTGGTCGTGGACTATAAGAAAAGGAAAGCCGAACAGGCCCCCATTAACATTGACAGGGCTGTAGTGGACCAGGTCGAGAGTTTCAAGTTCCTTGGTGTCCACATCAACAACAAACTATCATGGTCCAAACACACCAAGAAAGTTGTGAAGAGGGCATGACAAAACCTTTTCCGCCTCAGGAGACTTAAAAGATTTGGAAGGGGTCCCCAGATCCTCAAAAGGTTCTACAGCTGCACCATCGAGAGCATCCTGACCATTTGCATTACCACCCGGTATGGCAACTGCTAAGGCATCTGACCGTAAGGCGCTACAGAGGGTAGTGCATAAGCCCAGAACATCACTGGGGACAAACTTCCTGCCATCCAGGACATATATGAACGGTCGTTAAGACACTAACAGCTTACAGACGGTAGGCAATTAAGGTCACAGTTATGAAAACTTAGAACACTAAAGAGGCCTTTCTACGGACTCTGAAAAACACCAAAAGAAAGATGTCCAGGGTGCCTGCTCATCTGCGTGAATGTGCCTTAGGCATGCTGCAAGGAGGCATGAGGACTGCAGATGTGGCCAGGGCAATAAATTGCAATGTCCGTACTGTGAGACGCCTAAGACAGTGCTATAGGGAGACAGGACGGACAGTTGATTGTCCTCGAAGGGGCAGACCACGTGTAACAAAACACCAAGTCGCGGTTTTGTCTTGGATTCGCGTTTATCGTCGAAGGAATGAGCATTACACCGAGGCCTGTACTCTGGAGCGGGATCGATTTGGAGGTGGAGGGTCCATCATGGTCTGGGGCGGTGCGACACGGCATCATTGGACTGAGCTTGTTGTCATTGCAGGCAATCTCAACGTTACAGGGAAGACATCCTCCTCCCTCATGTGGTACCCTTCCTGCAGGCTCACCCTGACATGTCTCTCCAGCATGACAATGCCACCAGCCATACTGCTCGTTCTGTGCGATATTTCCTGCAAGACAGGAATGTCAGTGTTCTGCCATGGCCAGCGAAGAGCCCGGATCTCAATCCCATTGAGCACGTCTGGGACCTGTTGGATCGGAGGGTGAGGGCTAGGGCCATTCCCCCCAGATTGGTGTCCGGGAACTTGCAGGTGCCTTGGTGGAAGAGTGGGGTAACACCTCACAGAAAGAACTGTCACATCTGGTGCAGTCCATGAGGAGGAGATGCACTGGAGTACTTAATGCAGCTGGTGGCCACACCAGATACTGACTGTTACTTTTGATTTTGACCCCCCCCCCCCCCCCCCCCTCCTTTGTTCAGGGACACATTATTCCATTTCTGTTAGTCTGCGGAACTTGTTCAGTTTATGTCTCAGTTGTTGAATCTTGTTATGTTGTTGACAGTGAGAGGACATTTCTTTTTTTTGCTGAGTTTACTAGGCAGTGTCAGAGGAAGGCCTCCAAAAAGACTGTTCATACTGTTCTCTTTGCTACCACACGGCAAGCGGTACCGGAGCCTAGGTCCAAAAGGTCTAGGTCCAAAAGTCTAGGTCCAAAAGGCTCCTTAACAGCTTCTACCCCCAAGCCATAAGACTGCTGAAAAATGTATGAAATGGCCACCTGGTCTAAGTACATTGACTGACTGACTGCCCCCCCCCCCCCCGCTGTTTATTATCCATGCATAGTCACTTTACAAATTACCTTGACTAACCAGTATCCCTGCACATTAACTCAGTACTGGTACCCCCCTGTATGTAGCCTCGTTATTGTTATGTAATTTTATTGTGGTAATTTTTAAAAAACTTTAGTTTATTTAGTAAATATTTCTTGAACTCTATTTCTTGAACTGCATTGTTGGTTAAAGGCTCGTAGGAAAGCATTTCACGGTAAGGTCTACTACACCTGTTGTATTCGGCATATGTGACAAATAAAATTTGATTTGATTTAAACAATTATTTTCAATTCCACATTCAAATCTGCTGCCGATGGAGCTCATGAGTTGGGCCTCTGAGCTGGATCTGTCTGAGCTGACTCTCTATCTCTCTCTGTGTATATGTCTATGGTGTCAATTTTACAGATTAAAAAATATATATAGCACAACTTTGGATTTCACCTGTCTCATAATATAATGGTTTAGACCTCTTAAACTCAACTCTGGACCTCAAAGCTAGTTCCACTGCCTTTTTAATTGTTCCCCTCTAATCAGGGACTGATTTAGACCTGGGACACCAGATGTGTACAATTAATTATCAGGTAATAATCAGGTAAGCTATCGACACAGGGATGGTGGTTGGAAGAGCGTAGCGGTAGCTTTTGATAAAGAATAACATCAAGACAAAGCAGCTGCATTATAAGTGGGATGTGCGCTACATCCCGAGGGGTTTGTGCTGATTGTACCTTAGATTGTGACAGCCGGTTAAATGGCGTCCCTTGAGAAAGCAAGAACAAGATGTATGTCAGGAGAAGTGCAGTGGGGGGAAAAGAGAGGCAGAGGAGGTCTAAGAGAGAGAGGGATGAAGACGGTGAGCTTGAGTCGGTTAAAAATGTTGGAAATATATACTGTAAGTCATCCTGTACGAGCTTTACTGCCGAATACATTACGTTGTTACAGGTGTCAAGCTTATGGGCATGTGGCAGCAATGTGTAAGAGGGAGGTTCCTAAGTGTGAGAAGTGTGCAGAAGGGCATGAGACAAAGGAATGTGTACCATTGAGGAAAGTAGAGGTATGTATTAATTGTAGGGTTGCTCATGGGGCTGGGGATCAGAAATGTCCTGTGTGATTGAGGTAGTTTGAGGTTTCCAGGGGTAGAGTAGCGCAGAAGTTGTCATATGCTGAGGCATTGAAGAAAGTAGAGGAAGATGGGTCAAGGGGGAGGTATCCTGAGAGGAGTGGTGTGAGTAGTAGATCTGTACCAGTACAGAAGAATAGGCCAACAAGTGATCTATGTTGTTTCAGTAAGATTGGATTTTTAGCGTTTATAGCAATGGTTATCAACTATACTGCAGGGATGGAATGTAAGTCGCAGAAAATGTAGGTTGTGGTGGCAGCTGCAGAGAGGTATTTGGGTGTGTGAGACTTGACATCAGAAGAGTTACAGGGTGTGTTAAGTGGTGATGTCCCATCCTTTCAGGTTGTTGGCATGAGGAAAGAGTAAATGGATTGAAATAGTGGAGTAGGGTGGTGTTATTTAAAAAAAAAAAAAAAATTGTGAGTGTAGTAATAGATGGTAGGGTATGCTTATTTCTGTATTTTTTCAAGCAAAGTCTAAGGGAGTTGTACTCCAGTCTAGTAGGTTGCGATAACGCAACATATTGGATGCCAACCGCCGTTAAACCTCATCAATGATGAAGAATTATCAGGTCGAACGGAAAACCAGCAGGCCCGGACCTCGTAGGGTAAGAGTTGAGTACACGTGGTTTAGACCATTTGGAAGTTGACATTCTTCTCCTGCTTCAACCATGCAGTGTTAGTAGTAAAAGTGATCGCTGTCTTCATTACGAAATTATCAAATTCACCCTGCATATCAAAAAAACATGACACGCAGATGTGCCAGATCAGGAATAGTCCTACTTCTCGTTGGTCAGCGCGCACAGCGCGTTGACAAGCTACGCACAGCATGCAGTTTGACTAGGCCAGGGGTTTTCAAACTTCTTCTCTGGGAACCCTAGCCATTCCATGTATTTGAACTATTCCACAGCTAGCATGCCTAATTAAACTTCTCAACTAATAATCAATCCCTTGACAAAAAAGATACAAGTAAAAATAAATAAAGTCAAAACAAAACATAACAAAAAGTAAGTTTGAATGACACTGAGGGGCAGTGTTTTTACAGTTAATGAAGGTTTGCCTGAGGCTGATGCAGTACAGGTGTTTGTACACATGCAATATACACACACTCTCATTCAAATGCACACACATACATGTAAATAGTGCCATACATGCAGTCAAACATATTCAGTTGACCTTGCTGTTATGATTTTTGTTGTCCTTGATGCCTTTTGTTTTTTGCATTGCTGTTTTCCGTTTTCTTTTGTCTTTCCCTTTTGTTCATTTTGTTGGTTGTTGGTGCATGGGGGGGCCAGCTCTTGGGGAAATGTCTGGGGGGATCTTGGAGGGCTGGTGGGAGATCTGTCAACGTGCCCTTAAGCAGGGTGTTGACCCTGGTTGCTTCTGTGTGTTGCTCTGGATGGGAGGCTATTAGATGACTAATGTGGTGTAGTTGTTGAGAGGCTTCACTGCAAGTATTTGTATGTTTAATATTAAAGATTTTTTTTTTACAAAAAAAATAAATAATATTTTTTAAATCCCTTGGCTATGAATTGTGAAACGTCTAGAGGTCCTCGAGGAGAGGTTTGAAAACCGCTGGACTACACTCCTTAACAGTAAATTATTGTGCTGATTAATCAGGCTGTAGTACACAATTAATATGGTACGTTGCGGAACGTCTGAAACGTGCAGAAAGAATCGTGTAAATGTTACTTACAAGAGAACGTTGAATAAAATTACATTTGAACTTACTCTACCGGTTGTTTGTGCGGTTTGCCTTTCAGCTGCTCGAAATTTGAGAAAATATCCATAGGAAAGTATTATTTACCAGACCTTTTAGAGAGCCAGTGGGTAACGTTATATGGTTCGGCACCAAGGTAAAGTTAGTTTTATATTGAATATTCGGGTCTTCGTTAATAGCTATTGCACCGAGCATGCCATGATGACAATGAAAATGGCATATTTTGAATAAGGGGAAGATGGAAAACAATCCACACTTCTTTCGATGTTTTTTTAAAGACTGAAATCCGAACAATTAAATGTAACGTTACACACAAAAAATATGTGGATTGTTCGCTATCCTCCCCGATTCAGAATTGTATTCAACATTCTGACTTGTAAGGAAGATTTACACGATTTTGCACCAATGTTTCAGGCTGTATATGCCAATTGTGTATTTAAGCCTGATTAATCAGACTAGGGCTACTACTACTAGTTAGGTACTTTTGCGCCCTAGTTTGGCTAGGCTAGCCAACAGAATATAGTGTCCCATATAGCTGACGTAAGATAGGTACGACATAGCTATTAACTAGACATTATCTATTAGTAACGTTGGCTACGCTAGCTATCCGGTAACTAGCTAACTACGTTAACTAGTGTGTTTGTTAGCTAGCTAACTACGCTAACTGGTTAGCCAGAAGCAGCACGCTTGGACAATTTGTTCGCGCCATAACGCGAGCGTTGCTGGGTTACTGCTCTGGGGAAGCGACGTAAAGACAAACGGGTTAGTAATTCTAAACTGTATTTATTCTCACACTCCAACAATAATTTAATTAGAGTTCGGACTTAAATCAGCCTTACCAGATTCATCTTCAACATAGGGGGTTGCCATTTGAGCCATTTTGCTCAATTATCTATTTCCGTTGGCTGGTAGAAATGACAGGAAGTGATGTCTTCCTAGCTGCCCCAAAAATATAACCGAATGTTGTCCAATCGACGTAAAGTCAACATGGCGTGTGTGTGTGTGTGTGTGTGTGTGTGTGTGTGTGTGTGTGTGTGTGTGTGTGTGTGTGCAAGTAGAAAAAGCATGTGAATTCACCCTACTTAGAGAAACGCCAATGCCATCCTCCTCTCTTTTATGTTGATGAAACGGTCTATCACTCTGTTATACAATACACGCTTTTATTTGTTGTTGTCCTATGCTACCTGGCTAAAATGCTTGCTGTCTAGCCAAACTTTATGTCATGGGGAACGCCAGCCAGCTAGTTAACATAAGTCTTCTACATATTGATGGCAATACAGAGAATTCACAAGGCTGCCGGCCCAGACGACATCCCAAGCTGTGTTGTCAGGGCATTGCACACTGCCCTATCCCATATGGACAAGAGGAATACATATGTAAGAATTAATGAACTACAGCACAGCCTTCAACACCATAGTGCCCTCCAAGCTCATCACTAAGCTCTGGGCCCTGGGTCTGAACCCCACCCTGTGCAACTGGGTCCTGGATTTCCTGACGGGCCCAAGTGGAGAAAGTGGGCAACAACCCCTGATACCTAACACTCAACACCTGATACTCAACACGGGGCCCCACAATGGTGCATGCTCAGCCCCCTCCTGTACTCCCTGTTCACCCATGACTGCGTGGCCATGCACGTCTCCAACTCAATCATCAAGTTTGCAGACGACACAACAGTGCCTGATTACCAACAATGACAAGACAGCCTACAGGGAGGAGGTGAGGGCCCTGACGGAGTGGTGCCAGGTAAATAACCTCTCCCTCAAAGTCAAGAAAACGAAAGAGCTGATCGTGGACTTCAGGAGACAGCAGAGAGAACACGTCCCAATCCACATCAAAGGCGCGGCGGAAAGGATGAAAACTTTCAAGCTCGTTGGCATGCACATCACTGACCATCTGAAATGGTCCATCCACACAGACAATGTGGTGAAGAAGGCGCAACAGTAACCTTTCAACCTCAGGAGGCTGAAGAAATTTGTCTTGGCCCCTAAGACCCTCACAAACTTCTACAGATGCACCATTGAGAGCATCCTGTCGGGATGTATGCTATGCTATGGCAATTGCACCATCCACAATGCAGGGCTCTCCAGAGGGTGGTACGGTCAGCCCAACGCTTTACCAGGAGCATACCGCCTGCCTTCCAGGTCATCTACAGCACACAGTGTCACAGGAAGGCCAAGAAGAGTATCAAGGACCTCAGAGTCATGGTCTGTTCAACCTGCTACCATCTAGAAGGCGCACCAAAGCTGGGACAGAGAGACTGAAAAACAGCTTCTATCTTCAGACCATCAGACTGTTAAATAGTCACCACTATCCCGCCTCTTCCCAGTACCCTGTCATGAACTTAGTCACTGTTACTAACCGGCTACCACCCGGTACTCTACCCTGCACCTTAGAGACTGATGACCTATGTACATTCTGTCTGGACAAAATTAATATGGCATGTTGTCGCCGTAGCATTTGATTGATTGATGGCCTCCCTTGTTTTTTATAAAATAATTAGTCAATCAGCTTTGAGCTAAACTGTGGGTAGTCCTGGCACAGCAAAACCATCCCGCAAGGGAGGCCAGGGATGCGTACAGTATGTTCTTACGTTCTGGAACCTTCAAATGCATGGAAACGGTACTGGGGGGTTGGGTTATGGGTTGGGGAATGCTGTCAGCAAAGGCACTGCCCTATAAATATGTCACTGATTGCTTCAACCCACACCACACCCACCAAATGGGAGCAAATGTACCTAAAAGTCTGTTCAAGAACATTTTGAGGAAATGTGTCGTTCAGTACAAACCGTTCTGCAACGTAGCAAACGTTCAAGCGAACTCAACACACCTCAGGTTGAAGAGGTTGGATCCAGGAGCTGGATGAACCGGTTTGGGGGCAATGGGGGCCAGCAAGGAGGTCGCAGGGCTGAGATTTGATGCGGTGAGAATATCCTGAAGGGGACAGGGGACATCTTTCTGAATGTGGCAGTGGCAGCTTGGACACAGGGAGGGTTGAGATGGAATTTCTCTACAGGAGTGCAACAGATGATGGGGTTCAGATGCTGGAGGGAGAGTGTGTAGTCTGTGGGTGTGTTCGCCCGTGCCCGTAGTGAGCTGAGTTTGCACATTTGAGAACATTCCGTTGGTCCTAAAAGGATAACTCACCCAGGGCATCGGGCGATGCATAATGAGTGTGCCCTTTTATTATTTTTTTAATTTTTTTAAATGTACAGTATCAGTCAAAAGTTTGGACACATCTACTCATTCAAGGGTTTTTCTTTATTTTTACAATTTTCTACATTTTAGAATAATAGTGAAGGCATCAAAACTATGAAATAACACATGTTTAATCATGTAGTAACCAAAAAAAGTGTTAAACAAATCTAAATATATCTTAGATTCTTCAAAATAGCCACCCTTTGCCTTGATGACAGCTTTCCACACTCTTGGCATTCTCTCAACCAGCTTCACCTGGAATGCTTTTCCAACAGTCTTGAAGGATTTTCCACATATGCTGAGCATTTCCTTCACTCTGCAGTCCAACCCAAACCATCTCAATTCCAATCAAATCAAACTTTATTTGTCACATGCACAACAAGTATAGACTTTACAGTGAAATGCTTACTTACACGCCCTTAACCAACAGTGCAGTTCAAGAAATTTCAAGAAAACATTTACCAAGAAGACTAAAATAAAAAAATAACACAACAGGAATAACAATAACGAGACTATATACAGGGTCAGTGTGCGGGGATACAGGTTAGTTGAGGTAATTTGTACATGTACAGTGCCTTGCGAAAGTATTCGGCCCCCTTGAACTTTGCGACCTTTTGCCACATTTCAGGCTTCAAACATAAAGATAAAAAACTTTATTTTTTTGTGAAGGATCAACAACAAGTGGGACACAATCATGAAGTGGAACAACATTTATTGGATATTTCAAACTTTTTTAACAAATCAAAAACAGAAAAATTGGGCGTGCAAAATTATTCAGCCCCTTTACTTTCAGTGCAGCAAACTCTCTCCAGAAGTTCAGTGAGGATCTCTGAATGATCCAATGTTGACCTAAATGACTAATGATGATAAATACAATCCACCCCTGTGTGTAATCAAGTCTCCGTATAAATGCACCTGCACTGTGATAGTCTCGGAGGTCCGTTAAAAGCGCAGAGAGCATCATGAAGAACAAGGAACACACCAGGCAGGTCCGAGATACTGTTGTGAAGAAGTTTAAAGCCGGATTTGGATACAAAAAGATTTCCCAAGCTTTAAACATCCCAAGGAGCACTGTGCAAGCGATAATATTGAAATGGAAGGAGTATCAGACCACTGCAAATCTACCAAGACCTGGCCGTCCCTCTAAACTTTCAGCTCATACAAGGAGAAGACTGATCAGAGATGCAGCCAAGAGGCCCATGATCACTCTGGATGAACTGCAGAGATCTACAGCTGAGGTGGGAGACTTTGTCCATAGGACAACAATCAGTCGTATATTGCACAAATCTGGCCTTTATGGAAGAGTGGCAAGAAGAAAGCCATTTCTTAAAGATATCCATAAAAAGTGTCATTTAAAGTTTGCCACAAGCCACCTGGGAGACACACCAAACATGTGGAAGAAGGTGCTCTGGTCAGATGAAACCAAAATTGAACTTTTTGGCAACAATGCTAAACGTTATGTTTGGCGTAAAAGCAACACAGCTGAACACACCATCTCCACTGTCAAACATGGTGGTGGCAGCATCATGGTTTGGGCCTGCTTTTCTTCAGCAGGGACAGGGAAGATGGTTAAAATTGATGGGAAGATGGATGGAGCCAAATACAGGACCATTCTGGAAGAAAACCTGATGGAGTCTGCAAAAGACCTGAGACTGGGACGGAGATTTGTCTTCCAACAAGACAATGATCCAAAACATAAAGCAAAATCTACAATGGAATGGTTCAAAAATAAACATATCCAGGTGTTAGAATGGCCAAGTCAAAGTCCAGACCTGAATCCAATCAAATCTGTGGAAAGAACTGAAAACTGCTGTTCACAAATGCTCTCCATCCAACCTCACTGAGCTCGAGCTGTTTTGCAAGGAGGAATGGGAAAAAATTTCCGTCTCTCGATGTGCAAAACTGATAGAGACATACCCCAAGCGACTTACAGCTGTAATCGCAGCAAAAGGTGGCGCTACAAAGTATTAACTTAAGGGGGCTGAATAATTTTGCACGCCCAATTTTTCAGTTTTTGATTTGTTAAAAAAGTTTGAAATATCCAATAAATGTCGTTCCACTTCATGATTGTGTCCCACTTGTTGTTGATTCTTCACAAAAAAATACAGTTTTATATCTTTATGTTTGAAGCCTGAAATGTGGCAAAAGGTCGCAAAGTTCAAGGGGGCCAAATACTTTCGCAAGGCACTGTAGGTGGGGGTGAAGTGACTATGCATAGATAATAAACAGTGAGTAGCAGCAGTGTACAAAAGGGAGGGGGGGGTTAATGTAAATTGTCCAGTGGCAATTTTATTAATTGTTCAGCAGTCTTATGGCTTGGGGGTAGACGCTGTTGAGGAGCCTTTTGGTCCTAAACTTGGAGCTCCAGTACCGTTTGCCGTGCGGTAGCAGAGAAAACAGTCTATAACAGTCTATTTTATGGGCTTTCCTATGACACCCCCTATTATAAAGGTCCTGGATGGCAGGAAGCTTGGCCCCAGTGATGTACTGGGCCGTTTGCACTACCCTCTGTAGTGCCTTACGGTCAGATGCCGAGTAGTTGCCATACCAGGCGGTGATGCAACCGGTCAGGATGCTCTCAATGGTGCAGCTGTAGAACCTTTTGAGGATCTGGGGTCCCATGCCAAATCTTTTCAGTCTCCTGGGGGTGAAAAGGTTTTGTCATGCCCTCTTTACGACTGTCTTGGTATGTTTGCTTTACGACTGTCTTGGTATGTTTGGACCATGATAGTACGTTGGTGATGTGGACACCAAGGAACTTGAAACTCTCGACCAGCTCCACTACAGCCCCGTCGATGTTAATGGGGGCTTGTTCGGCCCGCTTTTTTCTGCAGTCCACGATCAGCTCCTTTGTCTTGCTCACATTGAGGTAGAGGTTGTTGTCCTGGCACCACACTGCCAGTTCTCTGACCTTCTCCCTATAGGCCGTCTCATCGTTGTCGGTGATCAGGCCTACCACTGTTGTGTCGTCAGCAAACTGAATGATGGTGTTGGAGTCATGTTTGGCCACGCAGTTGTGGCTGAACAGGGAATATAGGAGGGGACTAAGTATACACCCCTGAGGGGCCCCAGTGTTAAGGATCAGCGTGGCAGACGTGTAGTTGCCTACTCTTACCACCTGGGGGTGGCCCGTCAGGAAGTCTAGGATCCAGTTGCAGAGGGAGGTGTTTAGTCCCAGAGTCCTTAGCTTAGTGATGAGCTTTGTGGGCACTATGGTGTTGAACGCTGAGCTGTAGTCTATGAACAGCATTCTCACATAGGTGTCCCTTTTGTCCAGGTAAGAAAGGGCAGTGTGGAGTGCGATTGAAATTGCGTCATCTGTGGCTCTGGTAGGTCTAGGGTGTCCGGGAGGATGCTGTTGATGTGAGCCATGACCAGCCTTTCAAAGCACTTCATGGCTACCGACGTGAGTGCCACGGGGCAGTAATCATTTAGGCAGGTTACCTTTGCTTCCTTGGGCACAGGGACTATGGTGGTCTGCTTGAAACATGTAGGTATCACAGACTCGGTCAGGGAGAGGTTGAAAATGTCAGTGAAGACACTTGACAGTTGGTCCGCCAATGCTTTGAGTACATGTCCTGGTAATCTGTCTGTCCCTACGGCTTTGTGAATGTTGATCTGTTTAAAGGTTTTGTTCACATCGGCTACCGAGAGCGTGATCACACAGTCATCCAGAGCAACTGGTGTTCTCGTGCATGCTTTAGTGTTGCTTGCCTCGAAGCGTGCATAAAAGGCATTTAGCTCGTGTTGTAGGCTCGTGTCACTGGGCAGCTTGCGTCTGTGTTTCCCTTTGTAGTCTGTAAAAGTTTTCAAGCCCTGCCACATCCTGTCACGTTCGTCATAACGATGAGACCAAGTTGCAGCGTGAGATGAATACATTCTTCTTTCTTAAAACAAAGAACACTAAACAAACTAACAAAACGAACATGAAGCTATAAACACGAGTGCTGACATGCGACTACACATAGACAATAACCCACAAAACCAAAATGGCAACCTAAATAGGATCCCCAATCAGAGACAACGATAAACAGCTGCCTCTGATTGGGAACCAATGCAGGCCACCATAGACCTACATTTACCTAGACATACCAAAACCCCATAGATATACAAAAATCCCTAGACAAGACAAAAACAAACATACCACCCTCGTCACACCCTGACCTAACCAAAATAATAAAGAAAACAAAGATAACTAAGGTCAGGGCGTGACACAGCCGACAGTAGGATTCAATCTTAATAATGTATTGACGCTTTGCTTGTTTGATGGTTCGTCTGAGGGCATAACAGGATTTCTTATATTTCTTTTTGATACTGTCGCAGAAGCTAACTAAAAAGGAACATTCCCCAAGAGAGGATGGCTTGCACTTCAGCAGTAATAAATTCATGAACTTCTTTGAGGAAAAGATCATGATTATTAGAAAGCAAATTACGGACTCCTCTTTAAATCTGCATATTCCTTCAAAGCTCAGTTGTCCTGAGTCTGCACAACTCTGCCAGGACCTAGGATCAAGAGAGACACTCAAGTGTTTTAGTACTATATCTCTTGACACAATGATGAAAATAATCATGGCCTCTAAAACTTCAAGCTGCATACTGGACCCTATTCCAACTAAACTACTGAAAGAGCTGCTTCCTGTGCTTGGCCCTCCTATGTTGAACATAATAAACGGCTCTCTATCCACCGGATGTGTACCAAACTCACTAAAAGTGGCAGTAATAAAGCCTCTCTTGAAAAAGCCAAACCTTGACCCAGAAAATATACAAAACTATCGGCCTATATCGAATCTTCCATTCCTCTCAAAAATGTTAGAGAAGGCTGTAGCGCAGCAACTCACTGCCTTCCTGAATCAAATCAAATCAAATTTATTTATATAGCCCTTCGTACATCATCTGATATCTCAAAGTGCTGTACAGAAACGCAGCCTAAAACCCCAAACAGCAAGCAATGCAGGTGTAGAAGCACGGTGGCTAGGAAAAACTCCCTAGAAAGGCCAAAACCTAGGAAGAAACCTAGAGAGGAACCAGGCTATGTGGGGTGGCCAGTCCTCTTCTGGCTGTGCCGGGTGGAGATTATAACAGAACATGGCCAAGATGTTCAAAAGTTTCATAAATAACCATAAAAGACAAACAATGTATACGAAATGCTTCAGTCTGGTTTTAGACCCCATCATAGCACTGAGACTGCACTTGTGAAGGTGGTAAATTACCTTTTAATGGCATCAGACGAGGCATTGCATCTGTCCTCGTGCTCCTAGACCTTAGTGCTGCTTTTGATACCATCGATCACCACATTCTTTTGGAGAGATTGGAAACCCAAATTGGTCTACACGGACAAGTTCTGGCCTGGTTTAGATCTTATCTGTCGGAAAGATATCAGTTTGTCTCTGTGAATGCTTTGTCCTCTGACAAATCAACTGTAAATTTCGGTGCTCCTCAAGGTTCCGTTTTAGGACCATTATTGTTTTCACTATATATTTTACCTCTTGGGGATGTCATTCGAAAACACAATGTTAACTTTCACTGCTATGCGGATGACACACAGCTGTACATTTCAATGAAACACAGTGAAGCCCCAAAATTGCCCTTGCTAGAAGACGGTGTTTCAGACATAAGGATGGCTGCAAACTTTCTACTTTTAAACTCGGACAAAACAGAGATGCTTGTTCTAGGTCCCAAGAAACAAAGAGATCTTCTGTTGAATCTGACAATTAATCTTAATGGTTGTACAGTCGTCTCAAATAAAACTGTGAAGGACCTCGGCGTTACTCTGGACCCTGATTTCTCTTTTGACGAACATATCAAGACTGTTTCACGGACAGCTTTTTTCCATCTACGTAGCATTGCAAAAATCAGAAACTTTCTGTCCAAAAATGATGCAGAAAATGTAATCCATGCTTTTGTTACTTCTAGGTTAGACTACTGCAATACTCTACTTTCCGGCTACCCGGATAAAGCACTAAATAAACTTCAGTTAGTGCTAAATACGGCTGCTAGAATCCTGACTAGAACCAAAAAATGTGATCATATTTCTCCAGCGCTAGCCTCCCACACTGGCTTCCTGTCAAGGCAAGGGCTGATTTCAAGGTTTTACTGCTAACCTACAAAGCATTACATGGGCTTGCTCCTACCTATCTCTCTGATTTGGTACATACCTACACGTACGCTACAGTCACAAGACGCAGGCCTCCTAATTGTCCCTAGAATTTCTAAGCAAACAGCTGGAGGCAGGGCTTTCTCCTATAGAGCTCATTTTTTATGGAATGGTCTGCCTACTCATGTGAGAGACGCAAACTCGGTCTCAACCTTTAAATCTTTACTGAAGACTCATCTCTTCAGTGGATCATATGATTGAGTGTAGTCTGGCCCAGGAGTGTGAAGGTGAACGGAAAGGCTCTGGAGCAACGAACTGCCCTTGCTGTCTCTGCCTGGCCGGTTCCCCTCTTTCCACTGGGATTCTCTGCCTCTAACCCCCCCCCCTTGGGTTGTGCCGTGGCGGAGATCTTTGTGGGCTATACTCAGCCTTGTCTCAGGATGGTAAGCTTTGTCTCAGGATGGTAAGTTGGTGGTTGAATATATCCCTCTGGTGGTGTGGGGGCTGTGCTTTGGCAAAGTGGGTGGGGTTATATCCTTCCTGTTTAGCCCTGTCCGGGGGTATCATCGGATGGGGCCACAGTGTCTCCTGACCCCTCCTGTCTCAGCCTCCAGTATTTATGCTGCAGTAGTTTATGTGTCGGGGGGCTAGGGTCAGTTTGTTATATCTGGAGTACTTCTACTGTCTTATCCGGTGTCCTGTGTAAATCTCTTTCTTTCTCTCTCTCGGAAGACCTGAGCCCTAGGACCATGCCTCAGGACTACTTGGCATGATGACTCCTTGCTGTCCCCAGTCCACCTGGCCGTGCTGCTGCTCCAGTTTCAACTGTTTTGCCTGTAATTATTATTATTTTACCATGACCATTTATGAACATTTGAACATCTTGGCCATGTTCTGTTATAATCTCCACCCGGCACAGCCAGAAGAGGACTGGCCACCCCTCATAGCCTGGTTCATCTCTAGGTTTCTTCCTAGGTTTTGGCCTTTCTGGGGAGTTTTTCCTAGCCCCTGTGCTTCTACACCTGCATTGCTTGCTGTTTGGGGTTTTAGGCTGGGTTTCTGTACAGCACTTTGAGATATCAGCTGATGTACAAAGGGCTATATAAATACATTTGATTTTGATTTGATATGATATGCTTTCGGATTAGTCTCCCGCTCCTAGAAAGCGGCAGCTCTAGCCTTTAGCGCAATGCCGATGTTGCCTGTAATCCACGGCTTCTGGTTGGGATATGTACGTAGAGTCACTGTGGGGACGACGTTGTCAGTGCACTTATTGATGAAGCCAATGACTGAGGCGGTGTACTCCTCAATGCCATTGGATGAATCCCTGAACATATTCCAGTCTGTGCTAGAAAAACTGTCCTGTATTGTAGCATCCACGTCATCTGACCACTTCCGTATTGAGCGAGTCACTGGTACTTCATGCTTTAGTTTTTGCTTGTAAGCAGGAATCAGGAGGACATCATTATGGTCACATTTTCCAAATGGAGGGTGGGGGTAGAACTATGCATCTGTGTGTGTGGAGTAAAGGTGGTCTAGGATTTATTTCTCTGGTTGCACGTGTGACATGCTGGTAAAAATGGGATAAAACTGATTTAAGTTTGCCTGCATTAAAGTCCCCGCCACTAGGAGCACCGCTTCTGGGTGAGCATTTTCTTCTTTGTTTATGGCCTTATAGAGTTGGTTGAGATCAGTCTTAGTGCCAGCTTCATTCTGTGGTGGTAAATAGATGGCTACAAATAATATAGATGAGAACTCTCTTGGTAGATAGTGTGGTCTACAGCTTATCATAAGATACTCTACCTCAGGCGAGCAACACCTCGAGACTTCTTTAATATTAGACATTGCGCACCAGCTGTTACTGACAAATAGACACACACCCACACCCCTGGTCTTACCAGAGGTAGCATCTCTGTTCTGCCGATGCATGGAAAATACCGCTAGCTCTATATTGTCCATATAGTTGTTCAGCCACGTCTCGGTGAAACATAAGATAGTACCGTTTTTAATGTCCCGTTGGTAGGATAATCTTAATTGTAGGTCATTAATTTTATTTTCCAATGATTGCATGTTAGCAAGAAGAACGGATGGCAGTGGGAGTTTACTCGCTCGCCAACGGATTTTCAGAAGGCTGCCCGATCTACGGCCCCTTTTCATGTGTCTTTTCAACACCAAAAGGTGGGGGTCTGGGCCTTTTCCATTGAAAGCAGGATATCCTTCTAGTCGGACTCATTAAAGGAAAAAGTTTCTTCCAGTCCGCCGTGAGTAATCGCTCTGAGGTCCAGAAGTTATTTTTGGTCATAAGAGATGGTAGCAGCAACATTATGTACACAATAAGTAAAAAAATAAGTTGCACAAAACACTAAAAAACTAACAAAATAGCACAATTGGTTGGGAGAATGTACAGTTTACATACACCTTAGCCAAATACATTTAAACTCAGTTTTTCACATTTCCTGACATTTAATCCTAGTAAAAATTCCCCGTCTTAGGTCAGTTCGGATCACCAAAAATGTCAGGAAATGTGAAATGTCAGAATAATAGTAGAGAGAATTATTTATTTTAGCTTTTATTTATTTCATCACATTCCCAGTGGGTCAGAAGTTTACATATGCAAAATTAGTATTTGGTAGCATTGCCTTTAAATTGTTTAACTTGGGTCAAACTTTTTGGGTAATCTGCCACAAGCTCCCCACAATAAGTTGGGTGAATTTTGGCCCATTCCTCCTGACAGAGCTGGTGTAACTGAGTCAGGTTTGTAGGTCTCCTTGCTCGCACAAGCTTTTTCAGTTCTGCCTACACATTTTTTATAGGATGAGTTCAGGGCTTTGTGATGGCCACTGCAATACCTTGACTTTGTTGTACTTAAGCCATTTTGCCACAACTTTGGAAGTATGCTTGGGGTCATTGTCCATTTGCGACAAAGCTTTAACTTCCTGACTGATGTTTTGAGATGTTGCTTGTATATATCCACATAATTTTCCTTCGTCATGATTTCATCTAGTTTGTGAAGTGCACCAGTCCCTCCTGTAGCAAAGCACCCCACAACATGATGCTGCCACCCCTGTGCTTCGCGGTTGGGATGGTGTTTTTCAGCTTGCAAGCCTCACCCCTTTTTCCTCCAAACATAACGAAGGTCATTATGGCCAAAAGGTTATATTTTTGTTTCATCAGACCAGAGGACATTTCTCCAAAAAGTACAATCTTTGTCCCCATGTGCAGTTGCAAACCGCAGTCTGGCTTTTTAATGGCGGTTTTGGAGCAGTGGCTTCTTCCTTGCTGAGCAGCCTTTCAGGTTATGTGAATATAGGACTTGTTTTACTGTGCATATAGATACTTTTGTACCTGTTTCCTCCAGCATCTTCACAAGGTCCTTTGCTGTTGTTCTGGGATTGATTTGCACTTTTCGCACCAAAGTATGTTCTTCTCTAGGAGACAGAGCACATCTCCTTCCTGAGCGGTATGATGGCTGCATGGTCCCATGGTGTTTATACTTGCGTACTATTGTTTGTACAGATGAACGTGGTACCTCCAGGCATTTGGAAATTGCTCCCAAGAATGAACCAGACTTGTGGAGGTCTACAATTATTATTATTTTAGTTCTTGGCTGATTTTAGATTTTCGCATGATGTCAAGCAAAGAGGCACTGAGTTCGAAGGTATGCCTTCAAATACACCCACACGTACACCTCCAATTGACTCAATTGATGTCAATTAGCCTATCAGAAGCTTCTAAAGCCTGACATAATTTTCTGGAATTTTCTAAGCTGTTTAAAAGCACAGTCAACTTAGTGTATGTAAACTTCTGACCCACTGGAATTGTGATACAGTGATACAATTATAAGTGAAATAATCTGTCTGTAAACAATTGTTGGAAAAATTACTTGTATCATGCACAAAGTAGATGTCCTAACTGACTTGCCAAAACTATAGTAGAAATTTGTGTGGTTGAAAAATATGTTTTAATGACTCCAACCTAAGTGTATGTAACCTTCCATCTTAAACTGTATCTAAGGATACCACACAAAATGTGGTGAATGCAGATGCTTCTGAAGCTGAGAAAATTAGTTGGTGTGTGGCAAGAGTCTAACTTTTGGGAAATTTAGTCTGCCAAACCCCTATTTATACCCAATCACCATATCTTCAAATTAAGTTACTAAATATAGTCCAGTTTGCCAAAACTATAGTTTGTAACAAGAAATGTGTGGAGTGGTTGAAAAACTAGTTTTAATGACTTCCGACTTCAACTGTAAAACATTGGCCATGTTCTTTGGCGCCATCTGTGTTTAGTTTGGGTGATTGTGGAGGCCAGGTCATCTGATGCAGCACTCCATCACTCTCCTTCTTGGTCAAATTGCCTTTACACAGCCTGGTGGTGTGTTGGGTCATTGTCCTGTTGAAAAACAAATGATAGTGCCACTAAGTGCAAGCCAGATGGGATGGCGTATCGCTGCAGAATTCTGTGGTAGAAATGCTGGTTAAGTGTGCCTTGAATTCTAAATAAATCACTGACAGTGTCACCAGCAAAGCACCACCACACCATCACACCTCCTCCTCCATGCTTCACAGTGGGAACTACACATGCAGAGATCATCCATTCACCTACTCTCATAAAGACAGCGGTTGGAACCAAACATCTAAAATTTGGACTCATCAGACCAAAGGACAGATTTCCACCGGTCTAATGTCCATTGCTTGTGTTTCTTGGCCCAAGCAAGTCTCTTCTTCTTGTTGGTATTCTTTAGTAGTGGTTTCTTTTCAGCATTTCGACCATGAAGGCCTGATTGACGCAGTCTCCTCTGAACAGTTGATGTTGAGATGTGTCTGTTACATGAACTCTGTGAAGCATTTATTTGGGCTACAATTTCTGAGGCTGGTATCTCTAATGAACTTGAATGAAATGAATCCTCTGCAGCAGAGGTAACTCTGAGTCTTCCTTTCCTGTGGTGGTCCTCATGAGAGCCAGTTTCATCATAGCCCTTGATGGTTTTTGTGAGTTAAATTTTCTGGATTGACTGACCTTCATGTCCTAAAGCAATGATGGGCTGTTGTTTCTCTTTGCTTATTTGAGCTATTCTTGCCATAATATGTAATTTTTTTCCTACCAAATAGGGCTATCTTCTGTATACCACCCCTACCTAAGGGCTCCTTAGTGGCGCAGCGGTCTAAGGCACCGCATCTCAGTGTTTGAGGTGTCACTACAGACACCCTGGTTTGAATCCAGGCTGTATCACAACCGGACGTGATTGGGAGTCCCATAGGGTGGCACATAATTGGCCCAGCATTGTCCGGGTTTGTCGGTGTAGGCTGTCATTATAAATAAGAATTTGTTCTTAACTGACTTGCCTAGTTAAATTTAAATAAAATTAAAAAATGCATTAGGAAGGAAATAAATTCCACAAATGAACTTTTAACAAGGCACACATTTTAATTGAAATGCATTCCAGGTGACTACCTCATGAAGCTGGTTGAGAGAATACCAAGAGTGTGCAAAGCTGTCAAGACAAAGGGTCGCTTCTTTGAAGAATCTACAATAGAAAATATATTTTGATTTGTTTAACACTTTTTTGATTACTACATTCCATGTGTTATTTCATATTTTTGATGTCTTCACTATTATTCTACAATGTAGAAAATAGTACAAATAAATAAGAACCCTTTAAAGAGTAGGTGTGTCCAAACTTTTGAATGGTACTGTATATATAGGAAAACGTGTGCCCAGTATTTGGGTATGTTCCAGATAGACTCTGTGCAGATTATCAGATCTTTACAATGCCTGGAGAATATCAGGCACCACATCAATGTCAAGATCCTGTAACACTGTGTATGTATTTTAGTGTTATACTTTTGTGGTCCAGGTCAAAGGTAATTAGGAACCCACCGTGCAAATAGACATGACATGCCACTGCAGCCAGGATTGAGCCCACATAACTAGCTCTCCCTCTGCCGTCATCTTTTTTACAATCCTATAATTTGCACAGCGCTCCATGGTCCCTGTTCAGAATATCAATGGCTCATAAAAGTTATAATACAGTCAAGACTACCCCTTGAAATGATCAAGAGTGTGTGTTCATAATTCCAATTTACATAAATTCACGCCTCTATGAACTCATTCGCGTTGTCCAAAGGTTATTTTGGCATGCGTGGCGTGCATGACCGATTTTAGTCTGTTCGGAAGTGACGACGTGGATAGATTTGTGACTAAGCCTGAGGGCAAAAATATTGGAGACCATAGACGACTGGTAACGTTGCGGAGAAAGACACCCAGGTAAGCGCTGAATCACTCAAAAATACAAGTTTTATATAGCTAGCTAACTACATGGCTAGCAATTTTATTAAGTTAGTAAATAGACCCAGTTAGCTAGTTTGCTGTGTGCCACAAACTGGAGAGACAAGAGCGTTAGCTAGCTAACGTTAGCTAGCATTGTCAATTGAACTAGCAGCTAATTAGCTAAGGTTATTAATTTAACTCGCGTAGTTGACGATTAATACAGTGATAAACTACACTGCAGTCTCAGGGGGTTGTGAAAATATTAACGTTAGTTAGGTAACGTTAACACCAATAGCTTGCTAGTTACCTTCCTTGCGAACAGTTCATTGTGGATTTGGCACGTTATTTTAACAAAGCGAGAAGAGTTAACGTTAACTAGCTAGGTTAGCTTGCTAACGCGTTGGGTGGTCTCTAGCACTAGTTTGCTACATTCCCTAGATTATTATGACGGTACCCGGCCAGTTAACGTTAGTTAAATAAATAAATGCATTTAGGCCAATGTATATAGCTAGCAACAAGCTACGTATAAAATGGGGCAAGTTTGGCTAGCCAGGACTGGCGTTGCTAAGATACAGTCACCAACACATTGCACAAAATGAGTTCTAGTTTGGGACTTCGCTACCTAGCTAATTGGCTAATGTGTTTTTTAATTAATAACTAGAAGCAGGTAGCGAGCTAACGTTAGCTACTGGTGGTATTTTTCAGAAGCTCGCACAGACGAACGTATTAGGTTGCGAAGTATTTTAAAGGGCTAGTTTACCCAAATAATGTTGCCTTATCTTTACTGAGTGGTAACGTTATATTGCCCACAAGAGACAAACTACTAATATATCAGATTTGTTCACTAGCGAAGTTAGTTGCCATGCTGTGGAAGCACACAGGTGAATGTAGCAATTGTTTGAGAAGGGATTAAAAATAAAATCCAATGGTTTATTGTCATTACACACAAATTCGCTCTGGCTATATATCAGTAAACGTCGGCAAAAAAAAGTGTAATTGCCAGCAGCACAATTAGTCACCAACTATATGGATAACAGGAAAACTGCCTGTTCTGGGGTGAGTAAAATGGTCTGAGTGAGGTGTTCCAACGGCTGAAACGCTTGGATTTAACAGACAATCTGACATGGCACTGCTCTGAATTTACGAACGCCCAGAGCGCACTATGAGCACACTCGGCACTCCAGATTAAGTTTATGAACACACCCTAAATTAATTGGTCTCGTACACAAATGTGCAATTGTTATCGCAGGTACAGCGAAATTCTTGTTTCTAGCTCCAACAATGCAGTTATACAAAATACCTAGCAATACAAAACAATACACACATAATCCCAAAAGTTAAATTCAAATAAACAGCGAACGTGTGTGTGTGCACGACGTTCAAAAGTTTGGGGTCACTTAGACGTTTCCTTGTTTTGGAAATAAAAGCAAATTTTCTGTCTATTAAAATAACATAGAATTGATCAGAAATAGTCTAGACATTGTTAATGTTGTAAATGACTATTGTAGCTGGAAACTGCAGATTTGTTTATGGAATATTTACAGAGGCCCATTATCAGCAACCACCTGTGTTCCAATGTCATGTTGTGTTGCCTAATCCCCCCCAAAAAATGCTAATTGATCATTAGAAAACCCTTTTGCCATTATGTTAGCACAGCTGAAAACTGTTCTGATTAAAGAAGCAATAAAACTGGCCTTTAAACTGAGCAAACTTTCTCTAACCAGAATAGAAAGAGGAGTGGGAGGCCCCGGTGCACAACAGAGCAAGAGGACAAGTACATTAGTGTCTAGTTTGAGAAACATAGGCCTCACAAATCCCCAACTGGCAGCTTCATTAAATAGTACCCGCAAAACACCAGTCTCAACTAGAGGTCGACTGATTATGAAAAAGCCGATACCAATTAATCAGCCGTTTAATTGTATTTTTATTTTATATATATATATATATTTGTAATGACAATTACAACAATACTGAATGAACACTTATTTTAACTTAATATAATACATAAATCAATTTAGTCTCAAATAAATAATGAAACATGTTCAATTTGGTTTAAATAATGCAAAAGCACGGTGGAGAAGGTAAAAGTGAAATATGTGCCATGTAAAAAAAAGCTAACGTTTAAGTTCCTTCCTCAGAACATGAGAACATATGAAAACTGGTGGTTCCTTGTAACATGAGTCTTCAGTATTCCCAGTTATAAAGTTTTAGGTTGTAGTTATTATAGGACTATTTCTCTCTATACCATTTGTATTTCATTAACCTTTGACTATTGGATGTTCTTATAGGCACTAAAGTATTGCTAGCCTAATCTCGGGAGTTGATAGGCTTGAAGTCATAAACAGCGCTGTGCTTCAAGCATTGCTAAGAGCTGCTCGCAAACACAGTAAAGTGCTGTTTGAATGAATGCTTACGAGCCTGCTGCTGCCTACCACCTCTGACTGATCTATCAAATGATATTATTAATTATAATATAACACAGAAATACGAGCCTTGGGTCATTAATATGGAAACTATCATTTCGAAATCAAAAAGGTTACTCTTTCAGTGAAATACGGAACCGTTCCGAATTTTATTGAATGGTAGGCATCCATATGTCTAAATGTTGCTGTTACATTGCACAACCTTCCATGTTATGTCATAATTATGTAAAATTCTGGCAAATTAATTACTGTCTTCGTTAGGAAGAAAGGGTCTTCACACAGTTCGCAACGAGCCAGGTGTCCCGAACCTGCTGCATATACCCTGTCTCTGCTTGCACAGAACACAAGAGAAGTTACACAATTTCCCTAGTTAATACTTCCTGCTAACATGCATTTATTTTAACTAAATATGCAGGTTTAAAAAAAACATACCGGTGTATTGATTTTAACAAAGGCATTGATGTTTATGGTTAGGTGCATTGGTGCAACGACTGTGCTTTCTTTCACGAATGCGCTTGTAAATCTGCACCCGTTTGGCGAAGTAGGCAGTCATTCGATGATAAATTAACAGGCACCGCATTGATTATTTGCAACTCAGGACAAGCTAGTTAAACTAGTAATATCATCATCCATGTGTAGTTAACTAGTGATTATGTCAAGATTGATTGTTTTTTTTAATAAGATAAGTTTAATGCTAGCTAGCAACTTAACTTGGCTCCTTGCTGCACTTGCGTAACAGGTGGTCAGCCTGCCACGCAGTCTCCTCGTGGAGTGCAACGTAATCGGCGTCCAAAAATGCAGATTACCGATTGTTATGAAAACTTGAAATCGGTCCTAATTAATCGGCCATGCCAATTGCATAGCCTGTTGGAAGGCAACGGGTGCAGCAAATAGGCTACCAAATAGATGATTAAGTTGTGAATATCAGTGAAAGAGAGGCCCAGCCAGGCATATAGCAATATTTCAAAATACAATCGTGGGAATTGCTATTGCTTCAAAGAAGACAACGAAAAGACTAAACTAAAAGACATCATATTTCTCAACTTAATTGTGCTTACATTATTGTTAGCACTAGTGGAGTATTGGCCATATCCCCGGTGAGCGTGCGTATTCAGTTTAAGCATTGGGTCAGTGCCACTTTGAAAAAAAATATAAGATTCTGTTAATCTCTCCAGTCAAGTGTAAAATAATTGCATGATAAAAAAAGGCCTAATTTTTCCTGTGCAAGGAAAGAAAAGGGAATATCTGCTCTAGCCTATGCCTACCACACCACATGCTGCATTTAAGATTTTTTTGCAAACAGTGATTGAGTTATATTATTAGCTTAAATTATGACTATCCAATGTACTAATCACATTAGGAATAGTCAGATATCTTACATAACTCTGCAAATGTGATGACGCATGGAATGCACCCCCCGTCGGCCCCACCCGATGACTCGTACATATGGCATGCCAATCACCAACACCTGAAATTCCAAGATCGTCAGTCAAATTATAAACTACTTAGTATAGAATTGAACATTTCTTCTAATTATGAAATAAATATGATCATACTAGTGCCAATATTGTATTGTCACCATTTCATATAATTGCAGACAGAGAATTTTCTCATCAATGTCCACTGAGCGGAGCACCCATGCCATTCAAATATATGCAGACTTGTTAGAACTTCAGCTTTAAGCATAGGGATTTCTTCCTTCTGTGACCAAGAAAAAGTGGTATTGTTTGATTTTATGACATTTTTTCATGAATTGTGGGGTGTGAAACCAGACATTTTAAAGTCAGCTCCGATAAGAGAGTGAAAGGGGAGAGCAGACAGATGTCAGTCGGAACCTGTCCAGAACCGCTCAAAGTCCCCCATATAGGTGTCTTAACATATAATATTAATGGTTGGTGGCTAACCATAGGATGCATTGCAGTCTCTCCTTGTCCATAAGAAACCAATATGTAATTCATTTAGGTGAACTATCACTTTTTAAAATAGGACTGTAGAAAATCCAGCTTAGAGGTACAGGTACAACTGCCAAAGTAAAGAAACGCCAAATGGACAAATCAGGTCACTTTACCTAAATTCACTCTGTATGCTGCCTTTTTGTTGTTAAAGACTAATGAACCTAGAACTACATTGCCAATGACCAAACAAGTCGATTTAATGTAGCCTATGGATCTGGGCAAATTCAATTGTTGTATTCGGCGCATGTGACAATTTGATATATGATCAAATCAAATTGTCACATGCGCCGAATACAACAGGTGTAGACTTTACAGTGAATTGCTTACTTACAAGCCCTTAACCAACAATGCAGTTTTAAGAAAATGCATAAAAAAATGTAAGCGATAAGACGAACAAATAGTTAGAGCAACAATAAATAACAGCTTGCGGTAGAAGCTGTTTAGAAGCCTCTTAGACCTAGGCTTGGCTCTCCGGTACTGCTTGCTGTGCGGTAGCAGAGAGAACCTTCTATGACTAGGGTGGCTGGAGTCTTTGACATTTTTTAGGGCCTTCCTCTGACACCGCCTGGTATAGAGGTCCTGGATGGCAGGAAGTTTGGCCCCGGTGATGTACTGGGGCCAACCTTCTGTAGTGCCTTGTGGTCGGAGGCCAAGCATTTGCCATACCAGGCAGTGATGCAACACATCAGGATGCTCTCGTTGGTGCAGCTGTAAAACCTTTTGAGAATCTGAGGACCTATGACAAATCTTTTCAGTCTCCTGAGGCGGAATAGGCTTTGTTTTGCCCTCTTGACGACTGTCTTGGTGTGCTTGGACCATGTTAGTTTGTTGGTGATGTGGACGCCAAGGAACTTGAAGCTTTCAACCTGCTCCACTATAGCCCCGTCGATGAGAATGGGGGCGTGCTCAGTCCTCCTTTTCCTGTAGTCCACAATCACCTCCTTTGTCTTGATCACGTTGAGGGAGAGTTTGTTGTCCTTGGACCACACGGTCAGGTTTCTGACCTCCTCCCTATAGGCTGTCTCATTGTTGTCGGTGATCAGGCTGTTGTCATCAGCAAACTTAATGATGGTGTTTGAGTTGTGCCTAGCCGTGCAGTCATGAGTGAGCAGGGAGTACAGGAGGGGACTAAGCACGCACCCATGAGGGGTGGATCAGTATGGCGGATGTGTTGTTACCTACCCTTACCACCTGTTGGCGCCTGTCAGGAAGTCCAGGATCCAGTTGCAGAGGGAGGTGTTTAGTCCCAGAGTCCTTAGCTTAGTGATGAGCTTTGAGGGCACTATTGGGTTGAATGCTGAGCTGTAGTCAATGAATAGCATTCTCACATAGGTGTTCCTTTTGTCCAGGTGTGAAAGGGCAGTGTGGAGTGCAATAGTGATTGCGTCATCTGTGGATCTGTTGGGGTGGTATGCAAATTGGAGTGGGTCTAGGGTTTCTGGGATAATGGTGTGAATGTGAGCCATGACCAGCCTTTCGAGGCATTTCATGGCTGCAGACTTGAGTGCTACGGGTCAATATGCCGCGTTCACATGCGATGAGAGTTATCGAAAGTTCCTCCACATACGAGCCTCCATATTGGAATTACAAGTGGGAAACTGATAATGTTGCAGTTGCAATGCTCGTGATGTAGAATTGCAGGTGATTATGCTCCAATTTCAAGACTATTTGAAGGCATAGTTGAAAAGAAGTTAAATAACACTATATCTATATATATATATATATATATATATATATATATATATATATATACACACACATATATATACACACATATATATACACACATATATATACACACACACACACACACACACACAGGATTAATTAGAAAATAAAAGCTGTAATTTTTTCAATGCGTGACAAATGAAAGGTGTGTCTTGTGAAGAGGGTTAAATGCGTGTGTCTCATGCCTAATGCGTGAGTTGGCAGCACTGCAAAGTAGTTTGGTTGGTTGGATCAGTGTGTCATGTCCTTTGATTACACAAACTACAAAGTGGTCCAGATTCTAAGCAAAATAATTTTCCAATGTATTTATCCATTATGGAACACACAGCCTGGTGAGTCTTTCAGGTGGTATAATCTGTTTCTGAAGTCCTAACAACTTTGATCAACACGGCTACACTTTTTATCTGAGGTTATCCGTGAGTTTTCTGAATCTAGGCCCTGCAGGATGCATTGTCTGTAAGATAATGACTGATTGAACTATCAGTGCTGTTCACCTCACAAGACATTGGGTTACCAACATCTTGAGTTATGATGACCCGTGTCAATTCGCTTCATGCTTCAAACGGACCACTTATTTCAGGTTCCTCCAATTTGCTAATCTCAAATTCAGTTTTTAGAATGTAGGTCAATTTATATATTTTATATTGCATGATCCTCTTCAGTGTTTTGCCTAAGTCAACACATTATGTGTAACCTACTTGGGGAATCAAGCACCATCCCTCTTGATAAACACAATGCATCAATGTCTTGACTGACTTGAAACATTGTTGTGCACATGCTGGCGTCACTTGTTGACAGTGCATATGTTTGATGTGTTCAAAGGTGTGGTGGCATGCCATGCAGTAAGTGTGACGTAAAGGGATAATGAAAAGGGTGTGGGTTTGCACAGTAAGTTTCCCTTTCCATGATTGCTGGGTCAGAAAGAGAAACCTAAGTGGGAAACAGCTGGCCTATAAATGACTACAGTTTACTGAGGGTGGTGTTCAAGGTTCTCAAGGATCAAATACAATTTTATGTCTCATGCTTCGTATACAGGTATAGACTAACAGTGAAATGCTTACTTACAGCCCTTCCCAACAATGCAAAAGAAGAAAAGAGAAACAGTAAAACAGTTCAAATTTTATTAAATTTAACCTTTATTTAACTAGGCAAGTATATTCTTATTTTCAATGATGGCCTAGGAACGCTGCCTTGTTCAGGGGCAGAACAACAGATTTTTGCCTTGTCAGCTCGGGGATTCGATCTTGCAACTAAAGGTTGACCGATTAATCGGAATGGCCGATTAATTGGGGCCGATTTCAAGTTTTAATAACAATCGGAAATCTGTATTTTTGGACACCGATTTTGCCGATTTATTTGTAGTTATTTTTTTACACCTTTATTTAAAGGTGTAACAGCAGTGCGGTCTTTATTTAACTAGGCAAGTCAGTTAAGAACACATTCTTATTTTCAATGGTGCCCTAGGAATGGTGGGTTAACTGCCTTGTTCAGAGGCAGAACGACAGATTTTCACCTTGTCAGCTCGGGGGGGACCCAATCTTGCAACCTTACAGTTAACTAGTCCTCGTGCACTCCACAACGAGACTGCCTGTTACGCGAATGCAGTAAGCCAAGGTAAGTTGCTAGCTTGCATTAAACTTATCTTATAAAAAACAATAAATTAATCATAATCACTAGTTAACTACACATGGTTGATGATATTATCTAGCATGTCCTGCATTGCATATAATCTGACTGACCATAAAAGTATCTAAGTATCTGACTGAGCGGTGGTAGGCAGAAGCAGGCGCGTAAACATTCATTCAAACAGCACTTTAGTGTGTTTTGCCAGGAGCGCTTCTTTGTGCGTCAAGCATTGTGCTGTTTATGAATTCAAGCCTATCAACTCCCGAGATGAGGCTGGTGTAACCGAAGTGTAATGGCTAGCTAGTTAGCACACGCTAATAGCGTTTCAAACTTCACTCGCTCTGAGCCTTGGAGTGGTTGTTTCCCTTGCTCTGCATGGGTAATGCTGCTTCGAGGGTGGCTGTTGTGTTCCTGATTCGAGCCCAGGGAGGAGCGAGGAGAGGGACGGAAGCTATACTGTTACACTGGCAATACTAAAGTGCCTATAAGAACATCCAATAGTCAAAGGTTAATGAAATACAAATGATATAGAGGGAAATAGTCCTATAATTCCTATAATGACTACAACCTAAAACTTCTAACCTGGGAATATTGAAGACTCATGTTAAAAGGAACCACCAGCTTTCATATGTTCTCATGTTCTGAGCAAGGGACTCAAACGTTAGCTTATTTTACATGGCACATATTGCACTTTTAATTTCTTCTCCAACACTTTGTTTTTGCATTATTTAAACCAAATTGAACATGCTTCATTATTTATTTGAGGCTAAATTTATTTTATTGATGTATTATATTAAGTTAAAATAAGTGTTCATTCAGTATTGTTGTAATTGGCATTATTACAAATAAATAAAAATCGGCCGATTTAATCGGTATCTGCATTTTTGGTCCTCCAATAATCGTATCGGCGTTGAAAAATCATAATCAGTCGACCTCTACTTGCAACCTTCCGGTTGCTAGTCCAACACTCTAACCACTAGGCTCCCTGTGTGTAGATTAAAGGAACACTGCCTTGTTCAGAGGCAGAACGTATTCAAGCACCATCCCTCTTGATCAACACAATGCATCAATGTCTTGACTGACTTGAAACATTGTTGTGCACACACTGGCGTCAGTATTCAAACCCCTTCACTTTCTCCACATTTTGTTACGTTACAGCCGTATTCTAAAATGATTAAATTGTTTTTTAATTTAATCTACACACACTACCCCATAATGACAAAGCAAAAACAGGTTTTTAGAAAAAATTGGCTATCACATTTACATAAGTATTCAGATCTTTACTCAGTACTTTGAAGCACCATTGGCAGTGATTACAGCCTCGAGCCTTCTTGGATATGATGCTACAAGCTTGGCACACCTGTATTTGGGGAGTTTCTGCCATTCCTCTCTGCAGATCCTCAAGCTCTGTCAGGTTGGATGGGGAGTGTCGCTGCACAGCTATTTTCAGGTTTCTTCAGAGATGTTAGATCGGGTTCAAGTCCGGGCTCTGGCAGGGCCGCTCAAGGACATTCAGAGGCTTGTCCCGAAGCCACTCCTGGTTTGTCATGGCTGTCTAGGTCAGGTTTAATTCACCCAAAGGAATTAGGTCTCAACTAAATCATGATTCAATGGTTTCTTCTCCATGCATTTGAACCAAACCGAAAATATGCTGCTGCCAATTACAATATTGAATGCAGATTGTATAGGATGTTGTGCCAGACAGTAATTTATTGATTTATTTTTTATAATGTTTAATGACTTATGCACAAAGGATATATATATATTTTTTTTTTTGGTGGATGGGATGTGCTTTACTTTTTTTTTTTTTTTTTTTTTCTGGACAATGTACATTCATAGTATTAATTTCTAAGTTTTCCCTAGAATCGCCTAGTTATAGGCTTGACGTCAGGGCATTTCCATCTATACAGATCCATGAGCACTAACGTGACATGTATAGGAGCATATCAGATGAAAGCCAAGAGTCTATTTGAGAAATTAAGGCATATACCCTACCAGTCAGGAGTTTTAGAACACCTACTCAATCCACGGTTTTTCTTTATTTGTACTATATTCTACATTGTAGAATAATAGTGATGACATCAAAACTATTAAATAACACATGGAATCACGTAGTAACCAAAAAAGTCAATCAAGCGATATGATGAAACTGGCTCTCACGAGGACAGCCACAGGGCTGAAGACCCAGAGTTACCTCTGCTGCAGAAGATGAGTTCATTAGTTACCAGCCTCAGAAATTGCAGCCCAAATAAATGCTTCAGAGTTCAAGTGACAGATACAGCTCAACATCAATTGTTCAGAGGAGACTGCGTGAATCAGGCCTTCATGGTCAAATTGCTGCAAAGAAACCAGTACTAAAGGACACCAATAAGAAGAGACTTGTTTGAGCTAAGAAACACAAGCAATGGACATTAGACCAGTGAAAATGTGTCCTTTTTTTCTGAAGTCCAAATGTGAGATTTTTGGTTCCAACTGCCATGTGGGTGAACGGCATGTGTATTTCCCACCATAAAGCATGGAGGTGTTATGGTGTGGGGGTGCTTCGCTGGTGACACTGTCAGTGATTTATTTTTGATTTCAAGGCCCACTTAACCAGCATGGCTACCACAGCATTCTGCAGCGATACGCCATCCCATATTGTTTGGGCTTAGTGGGAATATCATTTGTTTTTCAACAGAACAATTACCCAACACACCTCCAGGCTGTGTAAGGGCAATTTGACCAAGAAAGAAAGTGGAGTGCTGCATTAGATGATCTGGCCACCACAATCCCCTATCTCAACCAAATTGAGATGGTTTGGGATAAGTCAGACTGCGGAGTGAAGGAAAAGCAGACAAAATGTGCTCAACATATGTGGGAACTCCTTCAAGACTGCTGGAAATGCATTCCAGGTGAAGCTGGTTGAGAGTATGCCAAGATTGCCTGGTCTGTAATTATGTTACCAAAAACCCACATCTTTCAAATATTTTAATTTCCCTCGTGAGGGAGGTAGACCTACCAATTAGTTAGTGTTTTTACTGATAAATTTTGTTTATGAATTATTAAGCAATTAAAACTCAATGGGAAATCATAGTAGTCACAGACAACAGTTGGGTCACCTGCTTCTGCCCTCCTTTCCACTGGTATACTGTTCATGTATGTATTTTTGGTCAAAGTAATACTGTGAACAGTTTGGAGAACCTCTCGCTCTGCCGCTCGTGCTCCAGTTAATGCCACCTCTGCCGGCTCTTACTTACACCTACTGTCACATACCGCATACCCTCTTTCCATTTACTGAAATGAGCATCCTCATCCACTGAGCACCGACCAACACCAGATGTCCATGAACGTTGGTCAGTCTGCCCTGGCCAGACCAAATCTAAATCAATCAGACATTTCACAACTTTGGAAAATCCTGTACAGTAGGGCACACTATAGTACAGCATAATGTAGTGATTGGCGGGGTCAATACAGTTACATATCGGGATATTCTTTTTGATATATATAATTTTGACAATATGGCTATTTTATTTTTGCACTAATTTTCAATACCTGCAGATGCTCCACAAAAACTCCAGTATTTTTCCTTATTTGAGTTGGAGCCCAATATTGTTTTTATCACTTATTTCCATGACTGATCAAAACTTTTCTCATGGCTTCTGTTGTCCCTCTCAATACATCTCGAATCTCAATACATATTGTATCGGCACCAAAGTATTGTGAAGTCAATGGCAATTCCCAGCCCCAGTATTGTACTATACTGAACATATCTACTGAACTCTACTGTACAGTACTCTGTGATGTCCAAACTTGTGAAGCATAGACATCTATGATTGGTACATATTTGTTCTGTTCTAGGTCTTTGTTTGGGGGCAGAGCTCATTACAATAATAGCCAGTGTGTAGAATACCCAGATATACTAAAGAGAGCCACTGCATATTTCTGCCTTTGTACCTGTTCAGGATGCTTCACCTTGAATAGGGTGACATTCAGTTCCATAATAAGCCTATACATTTCTGTATAGTGCAGATCAGGAACCCATGATGTAAATTCACTTCACCTACTGTAGTTCAACAAGTAAAATATCTATATTTTTAAACTCAAGGTGTCCTGTCATATGGATGTTTTTGGTTGCATAAATGAGGAAGATTTGACCATAATTCTGTAACCCAATTTAGCATCTGCACACTTCTTCCAGTAAACATGGTAGTCCTTGTGCATAGAATTGTATCATTAACTTTCAGACATACTTTTTTTTTGGGGGGGGGGGCATTTTTAAGTATAAAATCTGACTCCGTGTAATTCCGGCACCAATGTTATACTTCTTCTGTCTGAATATGCTAAATGTAATGATTTTCCTTTTTGTGCATTTGATGGGTCAACATTCATTATGAACTACTAGTTTGTTCCATTGGATCGTCTCATGAAACTCTGTTTTTAATCCTGTGTGCTTATTACATCCACCCTAGACAGTAACCTTATTTCCCTGTCTCCTTTTTTCAGAGTTGGACCAACTTTGTGGAGAACGGAGAAGAAAAGTTGAATCCAAGCCTAAGTGGTGGAGGCCTGATCTGACCCTGCCTACTCCAACCCCTCCTACTGCCAGATTTGTGAGCCTTTGTTGGCTTCCTGTCTGAGAGGGAAAAATCAAGGGGGAACATTTCTACAAATGAAGAGCTGAAGTCTTCACATGGGAAACAAGTTCAAACTGAATATCTGGAAAAGTGCATTGTTTTATTGATTTGTTTTTGACTTGAGGTATAAACTTGGACGCTATACACTGGGATCAGTTGGGACCTACTTACTGTACCTTTTAGACTAGTGGTGTTTCAACATGGCGAAGAAAAACAGCCAGAAGGGTATGTGTGCTACCATTTGTCTCTGCCATATTTTTTAAAGCAGATTAACTAGTATTGATAATGCAATAACTAGTGTGTGAATGCATTTTAAATGTGTAGAGTTGATTATCAAAACATAGCTGGTGGAATGAGCAGCACTTGACATGCAACTTCATCAAGTGTCTACCAGACCTCTTATTGAGTTAGAATGGATCCTTTCAAACACAATAGCTGGGGATAGCTGAGAGAGATTGACAGCAATATCAACTCATGTCTGTGCAGTCCACTTTGGATGGGATACCTTTAGAAGGGTCCCAGCTTTTCTCCGGAATAAAATTAAGCTATTTCTGAAATGACACTCTCCATGAAGACTGTCTTTGACTTGCAGAGCACAACATTTTCTGTTGAGTTTTCAATTGTTAAACTGTCCTCTGGCATTCTTTGGTCATGCCACATGTATTTGGGTCACAGCAACCCAGCTGTTTCTCATCTCATTGAGCTTACTTTGTTTGGGGCTGTAATTCTTATCCATCTGATGCATAAACCCCCTGCTTTGCTGACTCATTCTGTTTCTACAACTCTACATCAGTTATAACCGGTTCAAATTCAATGCAGATCTCGGGTCCTTTACGGCCAGTCCAGATGCCAAAATGTCTTGAGTTTAATCTCATGGTTCCAGGGCCAGTTCTTTTTGGTCCTAGCATATATAAATCCATTAAAAGTGTTGTAAAATCTTTAGGCCTCAAGCAACTTGAAACAGTTGTTAAATGTGTACATATTTTACTTGAGAGGTCATCAAGCATCTTGTCACATCTGCCCATAAAGGAAATATCTGGGTCCTAATAGGTTTTTCATGTAAATCACCTCTTCTGTCTGTTCCACATGATTTATGATAATCCCTGTGTTCTCTGCCATGGTTTACTTTCAACACAAATAGGCCTAACTTTGAATGACTAGGTATGGGGAGAGTTTTGTTTAGCAAATGATGTGCCTATGTACTTACAATTGTTTTGCAAATAGACCTGGGTCCAGCAGAAAACAATGAGAAATTCCAAATCAACCCTTTCTCCCTTTTTCCCACAGATACCTCTGGTATGGTGTTTGACACAAACTTGAAAATGGTTATGTCCCAGGGAGGGACTTTTGAGAGAATGAAGGAGAAGGTAAAAACTTAATTATTTCTCTCTAGGCTTAACATTCCAATTGCATTGATTTGAATACATTAAGTGCTATTCCTCTTTAGCTAGTAGGTTTTATTGGGTCAGAAGGCCCATGGCCTTAGGATATGTATCACTATGCTAAACCTTAATTTGTCAGATCGATCTCTTATTTGTTCTCTTCACAGATCAGTGCTGTCAGGGCCGTTGTTCCCAACAAAAGCAACAATGAGATAGTTCTGGTCTTGCAGCACTTTGAGAACTGCGTCGATAAGGCCGTCCAGGCTTTCCTAGAAGGTATGGAAATGCCATAGTGATAATTCTTGTTGTGATATAGAACAGACACTAATGAATGGAAAGTGAATGGAAAATACCTTTTTGATTTCTAATTTAAGAATACACTGGTTCAAACTGCGTACATTAAGTACAACTTGTCACCCTCTTATTACCTGATGTTTTCCTCTCAGGTAGTGCTGTGGAAATCTTGAAGGAGTGGAATGTAACTGGTAAAAAGAAGGTAAACTTGTTTGTTGTCCTATACTGCAGGGTATTGCATTCTATATGCAAGGGCAACATGACTATGAATGAAATTTAGTGTCATGACGTTTTTAAGTACGGCCCATCCCTCACGTGATTGAGATGGCACTTTTTAAAACAAGTTCCAAAGATATTCTTCCAGTGACAGCCCATCCAGATTGTGATGGAAAAATGCTTGTGGCAAAATCTGGATGGGCTGTCACTGGAAGAATATCTTTGGAACTTGTTTTAAAAAGTGCCATCTCAATCACGTGAGGGATGGGCCGTACTTAAAAACGTCATGACACTAAATTTCATTCATACTCATGTTGCCCTTGCATATAGAATGCAACAATTAACTTTAAACTCTAAATGCTAGTCAAAGGAAATGTTTGTTTTATTATTTTTTTCACCTATTTTTATTTGATGTCAGAAGCTCTAGCTGAAAATGTGGCATCTGTCATGAGGACCTGCTCAACCATTGCTATATATGAATTATGGATGAACTTCAAAAGCTGTTTAAGTTTATATTCTAGTGGTTAAAATCCAACTTTGATTATTCAACATCTAGCCCAAGAAGAAAAAGAAGCCCAAGCCCCAGCCAGAGCATCTGGCAGAGGAGCTTGCTCCAGCCGAGACCATGCAGCCCTCTGAGACTGAGAGTAAGGAAGCTGTGAATGGGTTCCATGCCAATGGCTCCGTGTTGGACGGAGACTCACTAGACTCTCTGAGTGAGCAGTTGGATTCTGCTTCCTTGGACGCAGCCGAGTTGGATTCTGAACCTGCCACGTCGGACATTACAGGTATTGTAATGGAGTGTTCTCAGTCGCTTTATATTGTTGCGACAATATAAGACTTTTGATAATCCTCCATGTAGTTGAAACCAACCCCTACAGATCAGAAAACATGTTTCTCTTAACAGGTGCGGAAGCAGACTCTCTTTGTAGTGGCCCAAGCCCCACCCCTCACCATGCTCAAGGAGGAAGGAATCACCAGCCTCCCCGTGGCAACAAGTTCCGTTCCAGAACTAACTCCCAGCCATCCACTTCCTCTGTGCTCACCACTGACGAGAACCAACAGGGATCCTCTGGAGCCAAGAAGATTGGTTAGTGACAAATTTCTTTAAAACAAAAATGGTAATGATTTTGTTTTTCTAAGACAATAGGTGATGTCTAGTCTAACCCTGTTCTTTGACTCTCAGCGCCCAACATTGACCGCTCTGTGAAGGACCTGCAGAGATGCACAGTGTCGCTCACTCGCTACAGAGTGGTGGTCAAGGATGAGATGGACTCCTCTATCAAGACCATGAAGCAAACATTTGCTGAGCTCCAGAGCTGGTAGGTACATCTACCATCATTACCTCCACTACATTAGTTTGTAAAGTTGTAGTTTATATTTGGAATATGAACTTATGGTGGGATATAACAGCACAAATTCCCTTATGTTAAGCAATTTAGGAGCCTTGATTTTAAGGTCCAATGCAGCCTTAACCCAATAGCAAATAATTTTTGGGTGACAACGAAGTACTTTACTGTGATTTGTTTTCAATTAAAATGGTAAAAGAGAAAAAAATAGCTTCTTAGCCAAGAGCAATTTCATAAGCAATAATTTTGCTAGGACTGTCTGGGAGGGAGGAGAGTACTTTAAACTAGCTGTTAATGGAAGAGATGTTTGGAATAATTTTTATTGGCCTATCCACTAATTTATCACCTGATGTCACCAGGCAGGCTAAAGCTCCAAGTGCATTGCTCTCAACTCTGCTCTACAACAACCACCACCAATATCTATTTCAGTGTAGCATGTAGTCTATTGCTGTAGTCTAACCAGTGTTATTGTAGTATAGAAATGGTGAGTGTAGCCAAAATCAAAGTACAGAGACCATCTTAGAAATCTAAGGAATCACGATCCCTTTATCTTAGTAAATAATGTAATTTCATATATTTTCCCCTCCCCCGCTCTCTCAGCCTGATGGACAGAGAGGTTACTCTGTTGACAGAGATGGACAAAGTCAAAGCAGAAGCCAGTGAGTACAACACCTTTTTAATTAGCATTTGGACTTCAATATATATTATACTTTACTTCTATTCTTACTATGTTTACATTTTTTCCCTGAAAGCCTTTGTCCCAGAGTCATCCTGCTCTTTCGACCAATCAATTGGTCGAAATGTTTAAACTTAGTTTTCCATATATAGACACACACACCCTATGTGTTTGAATACATATGCACTGAGCTTGTCTGATGCTTTAAGCACACTGTTTAATTAAATAATTAAGACCCACAAATTACTCAGTCACTGTTAAAAATGTAATGACAGCGAGTGCCTGTGTGAGTGGTGGGCATTGTCTCGCTCTCCTCCCAACTGCAGCGAAAAGGCACCACAGCAAGTGTTTATTGTACTGTTTGTGCTGAAGCTGCCACATTACAGCCATTTAGTAAAACAAATTCTGACTGGAAAGTTCTGTTACCGAAATTCCTAAGTTGTTTACGAAAAACATTCCCTATTCTCCCATAGCTCTCTTTATGTGCATAATGTAAGCATCACATGCGTATGACCAATGGGGCCTGACCTATAGCCTATCATAATCACATCGCTAAATTGGTTATAACAAACTTCGACAATGTCGACAGCAAAATAAAAGCGGAGAAAGTGAAATTGAAACTCAAAGGGAGAATGTTTACTGGTTGCTCAGGAGGGAAAGGGGAAGTCAGATCTATGGAAGACATTTGACTTTGTGGAAACTTCTGAGGATCAAGAGGGAGATCAAGAAAAAGGGGGGTGTAGGACCAAGCATTGGTGAGCATTGTGTGCCAAACAGTTGCTTTTAAATTACAATATTAAATGTTTTTCCTGACCCTTTGGAACAGTGTAAACAACACTAAATAAGTGTAACAGTGTGTTCTAACAACAAACATTAGATGTATGTAAAGCCTTTATTACAGTAGACTAAACGGTTGCATGCCTTGAATTGCGGTTTAGGCTAATTATTCAAAGCTCCCTTGTGTTATTTCATTTTAAAACTAAAATGCTTGATTGCATTTCAAAGCATAAATGTCTCATGCTTTTTCATGGCATGAACGAATGAAGGATTGATTGATACAGTAGCCTATAAATTGAAATGTAGGCCTAAGTAAGTTAAGGTATTAAGACTTAACAGGATGCGCTCTTGGGCCTACAACTCGATGGTGGTTATACAAGGATACTATACTAAGCTTACTAATGATAACGACATTACTTATTATGATGATCATAATTGTAATAACAAAGATTAAGAGGATATAGGAGCGTGCATATCTGACAAACCGATGCTGTTAGATTACAATATAATTTTTCTGCCTGTTTGGAACAGTGTAAACGACACAAATTAAATGCGAAAAAACTGGTATTACTTACAACGAAAACATTTGTAAAACCTTTATTACAGCCAAATCTGTGAAATTGCTTTATCTGACGTTTTGCTGTTACAGGAGGCATGGCGCTCACGGAATCAGTAGGCTATTAAACACTCAAACAGGCAACAGAAGCAGGATCTGTCTTATTCCTGTAGATGTATATGGATCATTTATAAAGCCAGGTACATTTTAACAGTTAGTCTATTGATTATAGACCTAATTAAATTGAGGTTTCTCCTCTCAATTTTCTTAGACAATTAGGCTAAGGCATTGGCTGTTTACTCATCTCTGCTGCTGCCTCTGCACATTGTTCTCAATCCCAATATGTTGGTTAACTTTGCTATTATGCACATAGCAACATAGGGAAATGCACCAATTCTACGACGCACTGAAGATTGTTTCAGAACCGCGGTCAGCGACCGTATCCAAAGCGGGAGAAAGCACGTTTGTTCTAAAATTTGATTTGTTAATGTTGCACTTTTTTTAAATGTACTTTAAACATATACAATTTCAGTAACAGGTCTTGGTGATGGACTGTGCCATCCCTGTGGCCTCCGCAATGGATTAGTCTTGTCAACCATAAAAAACTAAGTTGTGACTGCTTGACTAAAGAAACCTATCGACCAAACAAAATACTAAATGGGATCAGCTCTACAGTTAAGGTATTCCAAATACACTAACTGTCTTATGTATTTCCTCAGGGTTATTTTAGACATTAGACATACCAGAATCTTCTATGTAGTGAAACATGACAGAGCAAGACTGCATATTTCCACAAGTGGGCCATTCTGCCCTCATTCTTTCCTTCTTCCCAATGCACAGTGTTGTGTGTTCTGAGCCTGGAAAAAGTGAATAGTGTCAGGTGTCATGGCAGACTAAATGCTGTCTTTGTGTCGAGGTGTGTGGGGAATTGAGGGAAGAAGAGGGAACACTAGAGCTGTTCTTTGACATTACAAAAACCCAACATTCCTTGAAATGTACCAGTTTCAGCCCTAATCTCCGCTCGTTTAGATGTGTTACTGTTAATGGATGAGACTTGCTTTCTTCCCTTCTCCCCCCCGCCTCATGAAAAAAGTATTTTCTGTGTATCAGTTGCCAAGGAGATTCAAATGACAAAGTGCTCTTCCTCTGGTCATGTTTTGCATGTGTTTATTTCCCCCCCTCTGTCCTGATAATGGTCAGCACCAGGAAAAGCTTGTGGAGTTATTTATGGATGCAGGGTTGTATCTGATCTATTTTGTAGAAACTAGTCAACTAATAGGCCTACCCTTTACCTTATAATATTGAGGACATGCCTAGTCCCAAGTTTCAGTATGGTATTGCCTGTGTGTGGATTTCTCTCTGTACAACTGAAGGCCTCTGAATATGGGGTGAAGTGGTCAACTAATAATGCATCTGTTTCAGTGGCCATTTTGGATGGCCGTCAAAAGAGAGCAGAGGAGCTCCGCAGGCTGACTGACCAATCGGCATCCATGTCTGAGGACCAACTGAGTGAGCTGCGTGCTGACATAAAGGTAAGTTGACTACCATAATAACACACTATATAGTCAAGACAATTGTGCAACCGGCTCAGGAACGGTGTTGTATGGGAATTGAGCCATGATCTGACCTAAGACAAGTCCGTAACCCCTGGTCAGCGATGATATGTTTTCTCATTTTTTTGCAGCACTTTGTAAGTGAGCGTAAATTTGATGAAGACCTGGGGAAAGCTGTGAAGTTCACTTTCGAGCTAGAACCACTGAAGACAAGCATCGCAGGATTTGGATCAGGTACAGTCCTTTGTTCTTCTCTAGTTGATGTCTTTCCTCTCACAGAAACTCATTGTGGTAGTACAGTATTGCATTGCTATTTGGAGGGCAGTATATCCATATCCTTGATAGTAACACCCACAGAATTAAATAGAACACATACACAGTATTTGTATAATAAACTCAGCAAAAAAAGAAACGTCCTCACTGTCCACTGCATTTATTTTCAGCAAACTTAACATGTGTAAAAATGTGTATGAACAAAACCAGATTCAACAACTGAGACATAAACCAAACAAGTTCCACAGACATGTGACTAACAGAAATGGAACAATGTGTCCCTGAACAAAGGGGGTCAAAATCAAAAGTAACAGTTTCTGTTGTGGCCACCAGCTGCATAAAGTACTGCAGTGCATCTCCTCCTCACAGACTGCACCAGCTTTGCCAGTTCTTGCTGTGAGATGTTACCCCACTCTTCCACCAAGGCACCTGCAAGTTCCCGGACATTTCTGCGGGGAATGGCCCTAGCCCTCACCCTCCGATCCAACAGGTCCCAGACGTGCTCAATGGGATTGCAATCCGTGCTCTTCGCTGGCCATGGCAGAGCACTGACATTCCTGTCTTGCAGGAAATCACGCACAGAATGAGCAGTATGGCTGGTGGCGTTGTCATGTCGGGATGAGTCTGCAGGAAGGGTACCACATGAGGGAGGAGGATGTCTTCCCTGTAACACATAGCCTTGAGATTGCCTGCAATGACAACAAGCTTAGTCCGATGATGCTGTGACACACCGCCCTAGACCATGACGGACCCTCCACCAAATCGATCCCGCTCCAGAGTACAGGCCTCGGTGTAATGCACATTCGACGATAAATGCGAATCCGACCATCACCTCTGGTGAGACAAATCCGCGACTCGTCAGTGAAGAGCACTTTTTGCCAGTCCTGTCTGGTCCAGCAACGGTGGGTTTGTGCCCGTAGGTGACATTGTTGCCGGTGATGTCTGGTGAGGACCTGCCTTACAACAGGCACTCATTCCAGCCTCTCGCGGACAGTCTGAACACTGATGGAGGGATTGTGCGTTCCTGTTGTATCTCGGGCAGTTGTTCTTGCCATCCTGTACCGCAGGTGTGACGCTCGGATGTACCAATCCTGTGCAGGTGTTGTTACACGTTGTCTGCCACTGCGAGGACGATCAGCTGTCCGTCCTGTCTCCCTGTAGCGCTGTCTTAGGTGTCTCACAGTATGGACATTGCAATTTATTGCCCTGGCCACATCTGCAGTCCTCATGCCTCATGCAGCATGCCTAAGGCACGTTCACACAGATGCGCAGGGACATCTTTCTTTTGGTGTTTTTCAGAGTCTGTAGAAAGGCCCCTTTAGTGTCCTAAGTTTTCATAACTGTGACCTTTATTGCCTAACGTCTGTAAGCTGTTTGTGTCTTAACGACTGTTCCACAGGTGCATGTTCATTAATTGTTTATGGTTCATTGAACAAGCATGGGAAACAGTGTTTAAACCCTTTCCAATGAAGATCTGTTAACTTGTAAAAATCCAAATAACTTATCTTATTCTGTTTTACCTTTATTTAACTAGGCAAGTCAGTTATGAACAAATTCTTATTTTCAATGAAGGTTTGAACTTGCAACCTTCCTGTTACTAGTCCAACGCTCTAACCACTAGGCTACCGTGCCGCCCCATCTTTGAAAGACGGGGTCCTGAAAAAGGATGTTTCTTTTTCTGAGTTTGTATCTCTATGGTAACGCCTGCCCTTGTGTCACCCTCCCCTTTCAGTGTACCACCCTCAGACGGGTTACTCCAGCCGCTCCCGCTGTAGCTCCACCACCTCCTCCATCACAGGCCCAGGGTCCGTAGAAACCCCACCTCCCTCCAGCTACGAAGGACGCCCTACCCAGCCAAACAAAACGGTTAGCTCACAAAGCAACCATAAACATGCAACTAAGTTCTCATTAATGTTGTCTCCTTAGGAGTAATAATTATCAACATGATTGTTTTATTTGATTTAACTTTGATTTTAAACTTGAACTTTCAGACTTTCCTAGGCAACAGGCGTTACACAGCAGGTCCAGGGTACCACTCCGGTGGGCAGCGATATAATGGCAGCTCCTATCGTGACAGGAACACCAATCGTGGAGGCTACCGTTCCCAGGGCTACCAGGGCCAAGGCGATGGCCCCAGCCATCCTACTGCCACACAATCCTCCAACTCCACAAAAGCCCCTTCCAACTCCGCTCCATCCTCTTCTTACCGTCAAGACCACCCTTCTCATAACGGTCTGCCCCAAAGGCCTCCGCGGACACACTGCCCCTGACACTGGAATTACCTGGCCCATTTGTCAAACCCCCTACTAACCCTGGCATTCCACCCTCAATACCCTGCCCTTTCCACCCCACTAACTCCTCTCAATGAAGAATAGAATACAAGTTTACATATTTTTGTCAATTGAGCTGTAGTGCCACCCATAGGCAACCATTCATCCTCCTAACTTGAAAATTAGCTACCCATGTTCTGCCACTTTCTCCATACTTTAGAATTAGCTATTACCTATTTTCTCATGCCTGTTGATATAGCAGCTACCCAGGTCCCCTTATGTGAGTCTGTGATTTAATATTTGCTATTTGAGGCCAGTGTTATCTGGTGATGCGTTTATATGCATTTTGTAGCATTTTTATTTGATCTGTTTTTGTTCTCGAGCATCAAATTAATTTTATTTTGCTTTAGACTGCAAAAAACTTGCAACCTATCAAACCATTTCAGTTCCTTATTTTAGACGATACATGACACCCGTACAATGGTTTCACAAGTATGTATGGGAGATTGTCATCAATGGCATAGAATCAACACTACATAATTGTATCTTATTATTTTAGAGCTTCCCATATATGCTGGTTGCTCCTGTAAATAATATGTACTCATTGAAATGTATGATGAATATGTTGTTAATCAGAACTAGCAGGTGAACCAGAGCGGTAATCACGTCGGTTGTTGCCTGATAGCAGTTTATTCCCTCCCTCATGTAAATTTAGAATTTTTTTAGTGGATAGTTTTTCTGTCCTCCCTATTGTTATTGTATAATCCAAGGAGAGGGCTCCTTTTTTTTTCTTTTATTACATACATCATTTATTATGTGGGACTCCACTTCTCAAATCTCAGGTATGAGAAAGGACCCTACACTCCCCTTCACGTATGGTCTGAATTAGGACTTCCTTTTGTTAGTACATCTATTCTGCTGTTATTTGGTCTTCTCATTCTTTCCTTATGTTTGTGTGTCAGACAGGACCATAAACAGCATACATTTGACATGCTCGTATCACATTTCAACTTCCTTTGCCTTTCTAGAAATGCAAAGATGCTCGCATCACGAACACTTAAGCGCACACTCTTCTGATCTTTTACATTACTGAAAAGTGAGCTGTAGGAATGTTGTCCTTTTTTGATACGTTCACTTTCCTCTTAATTATATCCTAGAGAAGAAAAAAATCAGATGAAATTTGTCTGCTGTTTCGGTCTTATTTTGAACAGGCTGCTGAGTTGGGACAAATTGAAATGGTAATGCCAGGATTTAATATTCTTTGTAATGTCTACAATAACTGAACAAAAATTTGGAGAAATACCTCATTGTTGCCCCTTGTACACTGCTTGGTAGCATAATGTTGCTTTTGGGACTTTGCTTTACAGAGGTCTGAATGCTCTTTTGAAATGGGGCTTGGTATGGCTTACCATTTAGCGAAAGCAGAGTCATCTCATGTCAAGCTGCAAGGCATGTGTATAAGATCATACAAACTAGCTGTTTCCTCTGTGTACCAAAGGGTCATACTGATGAGTAGAATAATTGAGAGAAACTTAGACTAACTGCCCCCCCCCCCTTCCCCCCAGGTACTTAAGTCTTCTTATAGGAGTGTAGTTTGGTCATGAGAAAAATAACTTAATTTGGGGTTTTGTTATATTGCACATCAATGTAAAGATTGTGGTTCTGGTTTGTTCAGTGGTTTACAAAATATTCTGTGGAAGTGCAGAGTATACAGTAGGGCAGATCACTTGGCATGTATCAGCAACTGTGCTTGAGCAGGTAAGGCTTGGTAGCCAACACCAACATCTTCCAGCCTTCAGCAAATCTTTCCTCATCTCAGATCTGCACTGTAAATATATAGTCTCAGTAATCATAATGCACAGTAGTGGAGATGCATGCATTACAGTACAAAGCATTTGATCTCAACAACACTGCTAGTTGTTACCTTTTGGTGCTGTGCATGTTGAGGTTTGATTTTAATAACTGAACTGATTCTGCATAGGGAATGAATGATGCCGGTCTCAATCGCTCTTTTACCAAATGTATGTAAAGTCACATTCACAGCATTCCAAACTTTCTGGATAGGTTATCGCCAAAGAGATCATGTTGTCTTGTTCGAGTTGCTGCCTTTTTTTCTTACTCTGCTTATAAAAAAATATGATTGTTTTACAATGGGATAATCTATTCTAGGTTGAGTAACATTGTTTCTTTTACATTTTTTCTTTCCTGAATCTTTACTGTATATATGTAGCTATAATTTAGTTGTGCTCACATGGTGCATTTTGTATGTTATATACATATTGAGCATATGGTTTACCTATGACAACTGTAAACTTAAGTGCCTTCTCTTGTCTCCCTCAAATTCATTCACTACCCCCCCTTCCCTACCACTACCACCCAGTATGGACCAAAGACATCTGCCCTCCACATCCATTCCAATCCAAGCGCCTCTTGTATACACGGCTCTCCCCATTCATTCCAATAGAAGCACCCCACCCCCCCAATACACAGAAAGGCACACTTTTCCTTTACTATTAAACGATTGTTTGCAATACATTAGTGTCCTTTGTCTTAATCTGCACGGTCCATTTCAATGTGACTATTTTACAGATCCGTAGGTCAAGTTAACTGTAAGCAAAACAATTGTGATAAGCTCGTCTATCACCTCTCATTTTATAAATAACTGCTCTCCCCACAATTTATATGGACAATGAAGCTTAAAGTTGTACATTTGGCTCTACACTCCAGAATCTTGGATTTGGTTTGTAAGAATTGTAATTTAATTTGCCATACTGGAGGAAGTAAGGTTGTTTAAGATGTGGCGCGGGGGGGTGCGTGATTTTCGCCCATGCTGGAAGGGGGGCCCCGATTGGAAAAAGTTTCTGAACCCCTGCATTAGTATACCATCTTCAGCATTGTAGGTTTCTTAAGATGTCCTCAGGTTCGGTTTACTCCTAGCAGAACTCGGCTAGGCAACGTGAACGTCTGTGCGCACATCCTTCCTAAAGACCATCGCTTCAAAAATTTGAGGAAAGCGGCAGTATTACTGTTTGTCCCTCTTGAGCCACCGTAGCAATATAGCCATAACGCTTCCTTACAATGGTCCGAATGAATCTAATTTTACGTTCTTGCCGGTCTTAGCCGTGCAATTGTACATCTAGCTAGGCTGTTTGATGCAGTACTTCTCAAGTGAAAACATTTGCATGAAAACTAATAGTGCACTACAGACAATAGGGCCTAGCAGCTGCTGTGCTCTCTTGTTGAATGACAGCAAAACACTTAATTGAAGAATCCCGTCTCTTGTTCCCACCCCTATTGTTGACCAGTCAGACGATGCAAAACAAGTCACCATTTCGTCATAATATATGCATGAACTGTGGAAAAACGCATGTAGATGGAGTTCCTTTAGCTGTTGATTGGATTTATGTTGTATTGCATAGACAGAGGAAATAATTTGTCAGACAAAGTAGAAGTGTAACTCTTGTCTTTTTCTTCTGGAGACAAAAGTTTGGAAAATTGAAGGATTTCTCTCGCCTGTCATTGGTTTGCTTTCCCTGAGTGTTACAAGATGGCTCTGCTATTCCCACTGGGCACAAATGTGTTGAATCAACGTTGTTTCAATGTATTTGTCTTCGTATTGTGACGTCATGTCATCAAGCTGTCTACTCAAGAAAAAGCTTAAACAAACCAGTGCCTGCAACCTGGTTCAGGTTCAGTCAACCTAGCAGGGTATTTAGGAACATGTGTTATTTACATTTTTATTAATGTTGCAGAAATCTGCTCTAAAGCAGTATCCACAACCATCGGCTGTAGTGATCATAATATTGGAACTTTGGTTTTCCTAGATATGGTTACTAAAGCTGGGCCTAATATACTGTAGTGTATAAATGTAATAAACATGCACCCATTAAGAAAATTACTAAAAACTAAAAATATCCCTGTGGATTGATGAGGAATTGCAAAATGTTATGGTTGGGATGAGTCAAAAGAAATGGCAAATAAGTCTGAGTCACAGCCGATTGGCAGAGATATTACATTGTAAATTGAGACCATGTAACTAAACTTAACAAAAATAAACTGCTATGAAACAAAGAATTGATATAATAGTAAAAAGCTTTGGAGCACCTTAAATTTTGGGGAAAAAATCCTTCACTTGAATCAGAAGGCTCATTCATCACAGAACCCACTTATATTGCCAATTACTTTCAAGATGTTTTGATTGGCAAGATTAGGTCATTTAGGCATGACATGCCAACAACAAATTCTGAACCTACACATCCATGCTTAACTGACCAAATTATGAAAGACAAGGATTGTAATTTTGAATTCCGTGAAGTGAGTGTGGAAGAGGTGAACAAATTGTTGTTGAGCAACAATGGCAAGCCACCTGGGTCTGAACTTAGATTGAAAATTACTGAGAAGGAAAGCGGATTATATTGCCACTCCTATTTGTAATCTCTTCAATCTAAGTTTACAAGAAAGTGTGCGCTCTCAGGCCTGGAGGGAAGCAAAAGTCATTCCGCTACCCAAGAGTAGCAAAGCACCTTTTACTGGCTCAAACAGCCGACCAATCAGCCTGTTACACATCCTTAATAAACTTTTGGAAAAATTGTATTTGACCAGATATAATGCTATTTCACAGTTAACAAATTAACAATAGACTTTAAGCACGCTTATAAGGAAGGGAACTCAACATTTATGACACAGACTTATGATTGGCTGAAAGAAATTGATAAGATTGTGGGAGCTGTTTTGTTAGACTTCAGTGCAGATTTTGACACTACTGCTCATAATTTGCTGCTGGAAAAACATGTGTTATGGCTTTACATCCCCTGCTATTTTGTGGATTGAGAGTTAACTGTCTAAAATAACACAGAGAGTGTTCTTTAATGGATGCCTCCAACATTATCCAGGAAGGGTCAGGCAGCTGTCTAGGCCCCTTACTTTTTTCAATCTTTACTAATGACCTGCCACTAGAACTGAATAAAGCCTGTGTGTCTACAGTCTATGTATGCTAATGACTCAACACTATACACGTCAGCTACCACAGCAAGTGAAATCACTGCAACACTACCCAAAGAGCTGCAGTCAGTTTAAGAATGGGTGGCAAGAAATAAGCTATTCTTAAATATTTAAAAACTATAAAAGCATTGTATGTGGGACAAATCATTCACTAAACCCTAAACCTCAGCAAAATATTGTAATGAATAATGTGGATATTAAGCAAGTTGAGGAGACTAAACTGCTTAGTATAATCCTGGATTGTAAATTGTCATGGTCAAAACATATGATGCAACAGTAGCTAAGATGGGGAGAGGTCTGTCCATAATAAAGCACTGCTCTGCTTTCTTGACATCATTATCAATTAAAACAAGTCCTACAGCCCCTAGTTGTCACAACTGCCTCCTCGGATTACTGCCCAGTCAAATGGTCAAGTGCCACAAAGAGGGGCAAATTACAGTTGGCCCAGAACAGAGCAGCACAGCTTTCCATTAAATATACATGGAGAGCTAACATCAATAACATGTATATCTCTCCTGGCTCAAAGTAGAGGAGCATCACTGCTTGTTTTTGTGAGAGTTATTGACATGTATAAAGCACCAAGCGGTCTAAAACAAGCACACAGCTTAGACACCCATGCATACCCCACAAGACATACCACCAGAGGTCTGTTCACAGTTCCCAAATCCAGAACAGACTATGGGAAACGCACAGTACTACATAGAGCCATGACTACATGGAACTCTATTCCACATCAAGTAACTCATGCAAGCAGTAAAATCACATTTGAAAAAACACACGCATACGCACACACATACTAACACATGCACTGTACACACGTACATTGTAGTAGTGTTATATTGCTGTATTATGGATGTTGGATTGTAGTTACAGTGCCTTCAGAAAGTAGTCACACCCTTTGTGTTACAGCCTGAATATAAAATGTACTAAATTTAGATTTTTTTTTGTCACTGGCCTAAACACAATAACTCATTTCAAGGTGGAATTATGTTTTTTGCAACATTTATTTTTTTTACAAATTAGTAAAAAATGAAAAGCTGAAATATTCAACCCCTTTGTTATGGCAAGGTTGAATAAGTAAAGGAGTACAAACGTGCTTAACAAGTCACATAATAAGTTGCATGGACTAATAGTGCGATAATAGTGTTTAACATGATTTTTTTATGATTGTACCCCACACATACATAATTATCTGTAAGGTCCCTGTAAGGTCCCAGTGAATTTCAAACACAGATTCAACCACAAAGACCAGAGAGGTTTTCAAATGCCACTCAAAGAAAGGGCACCTATTGGAAGATAGGGACAAATATCCCTTTGAACACAGCAAAGTTATTAATTACACTTTGGATGGTGTATCAATTCACCCAGTCACTACAAATATTCAGATGTCCTTCCTAACTCACGAGGCCAATGTTGACTTTAAAACAGTTATAGAGTTTATTGGCTGTGATAGGAGAAAACAGAGGATGGATCAACAATTTTGTAGTTACTCCACAATAATAGCCTAATTGACAGAGTGAAAAGAAGAAAGCCTGTACATAATTACAAATATTTAAAAACATGCATCCTGTTTGAAACAAGACAATACTGCAAAAAATGTTGCTAAGCAATTAACTTTTTGTCCTGAATAGAAAGTGTTTTGTTTGGGGCAAATCCAATACCACATATTACTGAGTACCAATCTCCATATTTTCAAGCATAGGGGTGGCTGCATCATGTTATGGGTATATTTGTAACCCTTAATGACTGGGGAGTTTTTCAGGATAAAATGGAAATGGAACAGAGCTAAGAACAGGCAAAATCCTAGAAGAAAACCTGGTTTAGTCTGCTTTCCACCAAACACAGGGAAATTAATTCACACTTCAGCAGGACAATAAAATAAAAGGCTGAATCTGCGCTGGAGTTGCTTACCAAGAAGACCATGAATCTTCCTGAGTGACCGAGTTACAGTTTTGACTTAAATCTACTTGAAAATCTATGGCAAGACCTAAAAATGGTTGTTTAGCAATGATCAACAACCAATTTGACATAGCTTGGAGAATTTTAAAAAGAATAATGACCAAATGTTGCACAATCCAAGGAAGACTCACAGCTGTAATCGCTGCCAAAGGTGCTTCTACAAAGCATTGACTTGTGTAAATTAAATATTTCTGTATTTAATTTTAAATGCATTTGCAAATATTTCTAAAAACATGTTTTCACTTTGTCAATATGGGGTATTGTGTGTAGATGGGTGAGAAAAAAAAACATTTTTAATCAATTTTGAATTCAGGTTGTGTCACAAAATGTGGAATAAGCCATGGGGTATGAATACTTTCTGAAGGCACGGTATGTTGTGGTAGAGTAGTGTGTAGTAATGTGTTGTGTGATGTACTGTTTTATTTTCTATGTAATTGCCTTAATCTTGTTTTCAATTCAAATGGTCAAAAATAATTTTAAAAATTGCTTCTTAGCAAAGAGCATTTTCTTAAGCAAGTATTTTTCTAGGACTGTCTGGGAGTGGTTTGAGTGGGGAGGGAAAACCGAAAACTAGCTGTTATTGGCAGAGAGGTTTGGAATTTTCTTTCTTATTGGTCTGTTAACTCATTTATAGCCTGGCGATATCACCAGGCAGGCCAAAACTCATCCCACCAAAACAGGCTGACATTTCAGTATGTATTTTCATACAGCTCTTACACTAAAAGGCATTATCATCATTTGTACAATTTCACATTATTATTCCAACTTCATCGTGTGAAAATGTAAAACCCAGTTTAATCACGTTTTGACTGCACTGGCCCTTTAAACGTGACTCTGTGAACTGTTAGTTAGACTGTTTTTCTTTTTCGAATAACTGATGAATTTAAAAAAATATATATATATATATATATATATATTACCAATGTAGAAAAGTCTGTTTACATACAATAAGTACATAAATAGACAATGATAACATATGCTAGGGGGTAGAACCAATTACAGATTACACAAAGACCTTAAAAGAAACACACATATTGATTGTTTTAACAGCTTTCTTATTAGAAGAATGTAGAATGGTCTTAATGTACAGCTCAAATTCCTTATAGAAAACACGAAAAAGTGTTTTTTATTAGTGAATTTACATTTATGAATATGACATTTTGCTATTAGCACAATTAGATTTATGAGGTAAAATTGTTTTTCTTTATCTTTATTATAGATAAGGAAACCGAGCAGCACATTCTCCCATAACAAACAAAAGTTATCAAGAATATTAACAATTATATAACTGTGAAAATATTTCCACAAATGTTATACATGTAGACAATGCCAAAATAAATGTGAAACTGTTTCTGGATGCTCAACACAAAAAGTACTATCAATGTTAATGTATTTTTTGAGTTTCTTCAGGTAATGATTCGCAGGGTAATACTTATGGATCATTCTGAAAGAGACCTATTTGACCTTGTTAACATTAACAAGCAAGTATTTGTGTGGTAATAACCAGACTTTTTTCCAACAGATATTAGTGACCAATGTATTCCAGTAAGTTATGACATAAAGAATGGATACAATATCCCTTTGAAATAAAGCACGTATAGATCTGTTGTTCTGAGGGAGCAAGGAGAAACATATTTTCCCTATTGGAGAGTCAACTGGGTTAAGCGAGGGTAGGTCAAGAAGGTGAGGTCTGGCTACACCTCTAACTAACATGAGAGTTCCAGATGGAATAGCATCAAAGACTATGGCGAACTCTCTAGGTGTTACAAGGGTACTGTAACGAGATAAAACTTCCTCATAATTGAGTAACAATCCTTCTGCATTAAAAAGTTGACTCACCAGCAGGTTATGATTATTGAACCAGTTCTTAAAAAATAAAAACTTGTTTCTATACAAAATGTCCTTATTGTTCCAAATGAAATACCTATGCGGGGAGAAATTATGTTTATATATTAACGACCACGCTATGAATACTTGTCTATGAAAAGCAGATCATTTTTCAGGACTCTTATCAATGTTATAGTTACATAGTAACATAAAATTGAGGCCACCAAAACGGGAGAAGATATAATGAGGGATGAAATTCCAAATTGAAGTTGGGATTCTTTAAAAAATGTTTAGCCCAATTTATCTTAAAAGTATGAAAATCTAAAAAATTGGAAAATCTAAAGTAGGAAAATCTAAAAAATTGAGACCACCATATTCACGAGTTCATAACAACAGATTTCCTAATATAATGTGTACAATTTTTCCAGATGAAGTTGAAAAGCACCTGGTCAACCGCTTTACCTATTTTGTTGTCAAGGGACTGGGCTGCATAAGTATGTCTGGAGATACCTTCAGCTTCAGTTTTTTTCAATAATAGGTATACAATTTAATGAGCATCTTTACTGTTGATCCTTAGATATGGTAAACCCAAGGTATGTTACTTTCTCCTTGACTGGAATATTGCATATAGAGGGTATTACACCGTCTTTAACAGCAAACAGTTCACACTTATTAAGGTATAGGCAAAGACCAGATGCTTTGGAAAATATATTTATCACATCGACTGCTCTAGGAATCTGCTCAGCATCTTTCAAAAAGAGGGTTGTGTCATATGCAAGTTTATTTATGATAATATCTCTGTCAGCAATAGATATCCCTTTTATATTGCTGGAATTAACACAACTTGTAAGAAATTGGGTTGCAAGCAGGAAGAGGTAAAGCGAAATTGGGCAACTATGCCTAATCCCTCTTTTCAAATCAAATCTAGGAGAAGTGCCATGGTTTAATTGAATTGAACTGTTCCCATTCATATAAAGAGTTTTAATAGTACTACAAAATGATTTCCCAAAACCAAATTTCTCAAGGGAGAGAAATAGAAACTCATGTTCCACTGTATCAAAGGCTTTATAAAAGTCTAAGAAGACAATAAAACAATCTTTGAAGATTAAATCAGAACAGTCAATAAGGTCTAACACCAGTCGGATATTATTAGATATATGTCTATTCCTCATGAAGCCAGATTGGGTCTCTTCTATAATTGAGTCCAATACTGCCTTCATTGTTTTTGCAAATAAAAAGGCTAATATTTTATAGTCACTATTGGGCAGACAGATTGGACGCCAATTATCGAGTAGAAGCAAGTCTTTCTTGGGCTTAGGTATTAATGTAATCAGACCTTGAGTCAAACTGGGAGGGAGAGCATAATTTGTAATGCTTTCAGAAAACACCAACAGAAATGGGGCCAACTGTTGAGAAAAGTTTTGTAAAACGCAGCAGATATACCATCAGTCCCAGGAGACGTATTATTTTTAACGTGCTCAATAGAATAAATGATCTCTTCAACTATAATAGGGTCATCACACTGTTCCCTCTCAGCCTCCCCAATTGATTTCACATCCCCCAGAGAGTCATAAAAAGAGTTGAGGAAACCTCACAATACTTAGAACTATATAAATTCCTGTGGAAGTTGCAACTAAAGTTAGAAATTAATTTGGGATCATCTGTGATGAGACCATTAATATTTAATTGTTGAATTGTATTATTTTTAGAGTGGTATTTTTCTAACCTGAAGAAATCTGATGAATTTTGTTCACCCTCCTCTAGTCACTTCTTCCTGGATCTGACAAAGGCTCCCTCTGCTTTCAGATTATACATACTGTATCATCCAACTTCTTTTGCAACAGAACAGACTTGTCCTCCTCTGAGAGACTTTGAACAGGCTTTTGAACAAGAGAGGTGATCTTTGTAATTACACCTTCTTCTTCAGCTCTCCTTGTCTTGACAAAAAAAATCCCATATTTTCTTAAATATTTTCCAACCTCATATTTAAAAAGCTCCCAGTTATTACTGTTTGAGTTGTCACTTATAGCTTTGTTCCAAAAGTGTGTAATTAAATGGTTTATCTCCCTCCATCTTGATCAACTCGTGTTGTAATATAGAGCTATTCAGCTTCCAGTAGGATGCTCTGCCAAGGCCATTATCAGAGGTAAAAAGTTTAATGTCAATATAAATAGCTCTATGATCAGTAAGGGGAGTGGCAAGGATGTTAACAGAAATACCCTGTTAATCAAAACATTTAGACACCAGTCTGGAGCGTGCCTTATTACTCCATGTGAAAGACTTGTCATTAGGAAACTTTACTCTCCAAATATCTCTAATATCAAACCTTTCCATAAACTGCCTCAAACTTGTGTTCATAGAAGTGGACTGTACAAGTTAGCTGGCCCTGCTGCTTGACATACGTGTTGACGCTTGCAAAACTACTTTTGTGACTTTTGGCTAATTCATATTCAAGATAATTTACTGATTCATTACAAACATATTTGATTAATTTGGTTATCATATCCAAATTAATCTAAGAGGGTCAAGCATTAAGGGTTGGATATAGAGAACCTCTTGAATTCATTATATCAGCAGTTATCATTAACTGTATACCATTAATACTATCAACAATATAATCACAGTAAATTGTACTATATTCTCATTCTGAACAGTCGTCAGCTCTAGAACTGCAAGAACCCAATCGTACACAAATGAACTCAATACCACACATAATTAATTCAAGGATTTATTTACAAGACTAAATAAGTCAGAAAATTAGGTAATTAAAGACACAATATAAGACAGGGTATAATGGAGTACAACACAGTCATTAAAGGTGATAAGCTCCACAGGTCAATATAAAATAGGCTTCCGTACTCAACTCAGGCAAATACAACAGAACATTCACGGTACTTTTGAGAATGACAATCTCATTAATTGAAAGCGAAAATGTGAGAGGACCAAGTCGACATAGGCTTTCACAACCGTGAAACCCTAGAGCTCCCCTACCAGGAATAGACATGAACTAGGCTACCGATTGGCATCTGATGTGGACAGTGCCGGGACAGTATTGACCATGGGTTTGTAAATCAAACCTGCCGTCTTACAACACTCAATGACTTCAACCACTTTACCCACAAAAAGCGCCACTTTACTCTGAAATGTATAATACAATGGGATAATTTACTTGTATGTCGATGAAGCCACCATGGAGATGAAAAGGGCATGTTGTCCAAGACTCTCTCTCTCTCCCTCTCAGTTCTCAGTCCAGGAAAGTAAAGTCTATGAGAGCTCTTCCGTGCAGTGAATTATTCCTCAGCTCCCACCGGGATGGATTGCAAACTCACTCAGTCTCGAATGCAAACATTGCGTTTCTGCAGGACCACCTCCGGTATGATTGCTTTGGTCTGAGTAGGTCTTGATCGGTGTTTTGTTGCTAGAAGGTTTGGTTTCCGATGAGAATTTAGGTCATTTGTTCCTCATGGCCTGGCCGCACCGCGAAGAAACGTGATCCCACATCTGTTAGCCAGTCCTGTAGTTTATACGGATACTCACAGAGGGCGAGCCCCGATAGGCCGGACAAGGAATCACTTGACAGCCCCATTGATTCAGAGAACCACGCACATTAAACCTGAGATTTCCTCATAAGTGTTCACAGAATGTTTCTACTGTACAGAAAACAATTGAACAGTTCCTAGGATGAAATACATAGCCTGTAGGATCTAAACATGCTTTGCGTATAAAACAGCCACTCTATATTACAGAAAATACTCATTATGCCCCTTTTTATGACAGGAAAATCAGGAGAAAATTGCCACATTATACTTCAAGTTACACCAACATTGTTCAGAAAATGTGTTTAATTGTCACTGGGCTGTATTGGCACCGTTTTCCTTTGTTACAAAGAGTAAACGTTCCTGACTCTCTTCCTTGCAGATCATAAGACGGTCTGCTGATTTGCAAAAGGTGTCTGTTTTCTGTCTCCTGACCCCACTCAGAGATCATCCATGGAGGAGGAGAGTGTGGGGGTGTTTTTCTGGTGGTACTGTCTGTGATTTATTTAAAATTCAAGGCACGATTCGCCATCTCATCTGGTTTGCGCTTAGTGGGACTATAATTTGTTTTTCAACAGGACAATGACCCAACACACCTACGGGCTGTGTAAGGGTTATTTGACCAAGAAGGAGAGTGATGGAGTGCAGGCAATTAGCAAGACACCCCCAATAAAGGAGTGGTTCTGCAGGTGGTGACCACAGACCACTTCTCAGTTCCTATGCTTCCTGGCTGATGTTTTGGTAACTTTTGAATGCTGGCGGTGCTTTCACTCTAGTGGTAGCATGAGACGGAGTCTACAACCCACACAAGTGGCTCAGGTAGTGCAGCTCATCCAGGATGGCACATCAATGCGAGCTGTGGCAAGAAGGTTTGCTGTGTCTGTCAGCGTAGTGTCCAGAGCATGGAGGTGCTACCAGGAGACAGGCCAGTACATCAGGAGACGTGGAGGAGGCCGTAGGAGGGCAACAACCCAGCAGCAGGACCGCTACCTCCGCCTTTGTGCAAGGAGGAGCAGGAGGAGCACTGCCAGAGCCCTGCAAAATGACCTCCAGCAGGCCACAAATGTGCATGTGTCTGCTCAAACGGTCAGAAACAGACTCCATGAGGGTGGTATGAGGGCCCGACATCCACAGGTGGGGGTTGTGCTTACAGCCCAACACCGTGCAGGACGTTTGGCACTTGTCAGAGAACACCAAGATTGGCAAATTCACCACTGGCGCCCTGTGCTCTTCACAGATGAAAGCAGGTTCACACTGAGCACGTGACAGACGTTACAGAGTCTGGAGACGCCGTGGAGAACGTTCTGCTGCCTGCAACATCCTCCAGCATGACCGGTATGGCGGTGGGTCAGTCATGGTGTGGGGTGGCATTTCTTTGGGGGCCCGCACAGCCCATGTGCTTGCCAGAGGTAGCCTGACTGCCATTAGGTACCGAGATGAGATCCTCAGACCCCTTGTGAGACCATATGCTGGTGCGGTTGGCCCTGGGTTCCTCCTAATGTAAGACAATGCTAGACCTCATGTGGCTGGAGTGTGTCAGCAGTTCCTGCAAGAGGAAGGCATTGACGCTATGGACTGGCCCGCCCGTTCCCCAGACCTGAATCCAATTGAGCACATCTGGGACATCATGTCTCGCTCCATCCACCAACGCCACGTTGCACCACAGACTGTCCAGGAGTTGGCGGATGCTTTAGTCCAGGTCTGGGAGGAGATCCTTCAGGAGACCATCCGCCACCTCATCAGGAGCATGCCCAGGCGTTGTAGGGAGGTCATACAGGCACGTGGAGGCCACACACACTACCAAGCCTAATTTCGACTTGTTTTAAGGACATTACACCAAAGTTGGATAAGCCTGTAGTGTGGTTTTCCACTTTAATTATGAGTGTGACTCCAAATCCAGACCTCCATGGGTTGATAAATTTGATTTCCATTGATATTTCCATTGATTTTTGTGTGATTTTGTTGTCAGCACATTCAACCATGTAAAGAAAAAAGTATTTAATAAGAATATTTCATTCATTCAGATCTAGGATGTGTTATTTTAGTATTCCCTTTATTATTTTGAGCAGTGTATATTATTAACACCATATTCCATGGGTTTACTGACCACAATCCATTGAATTCATATTAAAGTGTTAATTATTAGGCGTCAAGAGAGCACAGCGCATCAATCAATCAATCAAATTGACTTATAAAGCCCTTCTTACATCAGCTGATGTCAAAGTGATGTACAGAAACCCAGCCTAAAATCTCAAACAGCAAGCAATGCAGGTGTAGAAGCACGGTGGCTAGGAAAAACTCTAGAAACCTAGAGAGGAACCAGGCTATGAGGGGTGGCCAATCCTCTTCTGTCTGTGCCGGGTGGAGATTTATAACAGAACATGGCCAAGATGTTCAAATGTTCAAAAATGACCAGCAGGGTCAAATAATAATAATCACAGTGGTTCTAGAGGGTGCAACAGGTCAGCACCTCAGGAGTAAATGTCAGTTGGCTTTTCATAGCCGATCATACAGAGTATCTCTACCGCTCCTGCTGTCTCTAGAAAGTTGAAAACAGCAGGTCTCGGACAGGTAGCACGTCCAGTGAACAGGTCAGGGTTCCATAGCCGCAGGCAGAACAGTTGAAACTGGAGCAGCAGCACGGCCAGGTGGACTGGGGACAGTAAGGAGTCATTAGGCCAGGTAGTCCTGAGTCATGGTCCTAGGGCTCAGGTCCTCTGAGAAAGAAAGAAAGAGATAGAAAGATAGAGAGAATTAGAGAGAGCATTCTAAATTCACAGAAGACACCGGATAAGACAGGGGTATTGAGATTTCCTCATAGTGCGGATATTAATGGTGACATGTGCAACACCATTCCCGCCCCCACCACAGTAGAATATATGGTATAAATAATCTGCAAAGTAAAACAGTTCTTAAATATATAGCCTACATCTTTATCACATAAAATGTGAATTTGGAGTATAATATATATACGAAGACAGTTCAGTGTACTAAACTCAGCAAAAAAAAGAAACGTCAACTGCGTGACATGTGCAACACCATTCCCGCCCCCATATTTCATTTAGATAATTAAAGTAATTAATAAAGAATTTCTAAATTTCTAAAAACCGATTGATTTTAACACAATTGTTGTGTGCGGGATGACAACATTTTATGAAATAACAAAAAAAAGTGTAAACTTCAACCATTTATTTCCCTTCATAATTTATACGCCTTCATCCAAATATCATCACCCCCCCCCCCCCCCCCCCCCCCCCCCCCCCCCCCCCCCCAAAAAAAGTAGATTTTTCTGTGTCAACAATTAGATATTGTTCTTAGGGGCGCTAGTTACACCCTGGTACGCTACGTGCCCATCTAATTGATATCAAATAATTAGAGATAAACAAATCAAAAATGTTTTTGTACCCACCATGCGTCATTTTGCGTAATAGCCATGTGAGGTGGAATGTGTATGTTTTGGGAGTGAGCACTGTTTGTTTGACCTGATCGAAACGTTGTCAATAAAGCAGTGAATTGGGAACTTTAACAGTGAGCGGGGCGATTTTGTTATTTTCTTACACCCATTCAAAAGATTAATGGACCTCCTACGTACACACATAGAAGGTGGAAATCAAAGTCCCCTCCAACTGATTCGTTCTTGCCCCGGCCCTGCTATAGCGTTTAAATTGATTACAGGTACAATGTCTATTGGCATTAAAAACAGGATATTATTGGATATGCTAAAGTAGAGAAAAACGGCGCGGTATGATCTATTCTAGGTCTACTGAGTATGATGACTGGCTAAAGATCTCTGCTGATCGACTACCTTCTTATCTTCTTTACAATAATTACCGTATTACTTGTCTGACCTCGGAAAACCACTCCATCGAATACGTCACAACAGAGGATGACGTAAAAACTCGTTTTGGCGCTCCTGGCTGATGAAACGTCGGGTACCACGTTAAAAACCTAAATCAAATCCATAACATTCACAAATACACTCATCCAGTGTCAACTCCTGATAATGGCAACTCTGTGCAGTGCAGTGTTCACCAATAAAACCATATTTTGTACTTACTCCAGAAAGCTCAGCACACATTTAGCTAACACAAAACGGATTGGACATTGCAAAATGTGGCAAAGAAAGAGTTTGTGGCATTTTTAATGGTTTATTGTGGTCAGACAGGCTGGAAGTAGCCCGGGTTGACTTTTCCAGATGTTTACACCTGTCAGTGTCACCTGGAATTACATAAGAAAACCTTCCCAAGTATGGTCAGCAGAGGGTGCTATAACCCTGAGCCGTGGAGGCCTTGGCAACATCTTAATGTCACATTCATTTCACACTACAGTAGAATACATGGTATAAATAATCCGCAAAGTAAAACATTTCTTAAATATATAGCCTACATCTTTATCACATAAAATGTGAATTTGGAGTCAAATATAAATACGAAGACAGTTCAGTGTACTAAACTCAGCAAAAAAAGAAACAAACAACGTGTAAATATTTGTATGAACAACAAGATTCAACAACTGAGACATAAACTGAACAAGTTCCACAGACATGTGACTAAAATAAATGGAATAATGTGTCCCTGAACAAAGGGGGGGTCAAAATGAAAAGTAACAGTCGGCCACCAGCTGCATTAGGTAATGCAGTGCATCTCCTCCTCATGGACTACACCAGATTTGCCAGTTCTTGCTGTGAGATGTTACCGCACTCTTCCACCAAGGCACCTGCAAGTTCCCGGACATTTCTTTGGGGGAATGGCCCTAGCCCTCACCCTCTGATCCAAAAGGTCCCAGACGTGCTCAATGAGATTGAGATCCGGGCTCTTCGCTGGCCATGGCAGAACACTGACATTCCTGTCTTGCAGGAAATTACGCACAGAACGAGCAGTATGGCTGGTGGCATTGTCATGCTGAAGGGTCATGTCAGGATGAGCCTGCAGGAGGGGTACCACATGAGGGAGGAGGATGTCTCCCTGTAACGCACAGCGTTGATTGCCTACAATGACAAGCTCAGTCCGATGATGCCGTGACACACTGCCCCAGACCATGACGGACCCTCTACCTCCAAATCGATCCCGCTCCAGAGTACAGGCCTCGCTCATTCCTTCGATGATAAACACGACTCCGACCATCACCCTGTGTGAGACAAAACCGCAACTCATCAGTGAAAAGCACTTTTTGCCAGTCCTGTCTGGTCCAGCGACGGTGGGTTTGTGCCCATAGGCGATGTTGTTGCCGGTGATGTCTGGTGAGGACCTGCCTTACAACAGGCCTACAAGCCCTCAGTCCAGCCTCTCTCAGCCTATTGTAGACAGTCTGAGCACTGATGGAGGGATTGTGCGTTCCTGGTATAACTCGGGGGGTTGTTGTTGCCATCCTGTACCTGTCCCGCAGGTGTGATGTTCGGATGTACCGATCCTGTGCAGGTGTTGTTACACGTGGTCTGCCACTGTGAGGACGATCAGCTGTACGCCCTGTCTCCCTGTAGTGCCGTCTTAGGCGTCTCACAGTACGGACATTGCAATTTATTGCCCTGGCCACATCTGCAGTCGTCATGCCTCCTTGCCTCATGCATAAGGCACGTTCACACAGATGAGCAGGGACCCTGGGCATCTTTCTTTTGGTATCAGTAGAAAGGCATCTTTAGTGTCCTAAGTTTTCATAACTGTGACCTTTAATTGCCTACCGTCTATAAGCTGTTAGTGTCTTAACGACCGCTCCACAGGTGCATGTTCATTAATTGTTTATGGTTCATTGAACAAGCATGGGAAACTGTGTTTAAACAATTTACAATGAAGATCTGTGAAGTTATTTGGAAGACAGGGTCCTGAAAAAGGGACGTTTCTTTTTTTTGCTGAGTTTATATTCTGTTTTAATTACAGGCCTCTAGAAACATCACTACAAAAACTTCAGCACATTTTCAAAATACTATTCTTTGCCCATGTAAGCAGCATAATGTACAGCATAGTGACAGACAAACATTCTTTACAAATCTAATGAAAAATAGAAAAGGAAAAAGGAAATCAGAAATAGTTTTGGTTTATGCTTTGAAGATCAAAACTGTTCATTCCTTATTCAAATGCTGTACAGGCAAGCAAGACTATGTGGAAAGTTGGGACACTGACACAACCCCTGTCAGGATTCTGCTCTTGTCGATGACTTGTCCAGTTTCATGTATGGGGGGGTCTTATTGAACTGATTGATACTAGGGCTGCGACGTCATGGAATTTTTGATGACGGTTATTGTTCAGCCAAATTACCGCGGTCATCATTATAACCTTTCAAATAGCAACAAAAAAATACAGTTACGATGGTTATTTTATTTTCATGACGGTCTTCATCCATAACTGTTGGTTAAACTGTTGTATGGTAATTGTGCCAGCCCTAGTTGTAACAATACAAAAGAAAAGGCTGATTGAAATAGAGAGTGAATCAGTTTGTCTTCAGGCACTCTTCACAGTCCCATCATTGAGGGAAGACAGCTGTACCTGTGGGAGGGGACCACATTCAATCAGTGTGGATTGATTGATACTGTAAACGGCTAATAATAGTAAGTAAAGTTTAGTTAACCTCAATAATTACTAAACCCCACCAACATTACGCTCTCTAATGCAATGTCAGTTTCATACTTTTTGGGCTACCTTAACCATCTCCTGTGTCACAGTCCGGGACTTTCCAGTCCATCTTGCGGCCTTTCTCGTAGAGTCCCTTCAGAACTTTGCGGACTTCGTTGTTTCCTCCTCCACGACTCAGTTCCAGGTACTTATTGTAGAGAGAAAGCGCGGTGCGTGCATCCTCGATACTGTCATGGGTCTCACCCTGGATGTTAAGGTCTGGAGAAGCAAGTAGCAGTTTTACCATTTCTCACAATTTTGTGTTACACGGAGAAATTTGGAAAATGGCAGACTAAGAAGTCATTTATATATGAACAAAACAGTGGTTGAGGAGTATAAACTCTTACCCAGGAAGTACCAGGCGAGAAAGCGCAGAGAGATCATCCTCTTACGAGGCATATGAAACAGGTAGACTGTGTCAACAACCTGATCCTTCAGCACCTGAGCCAGGAAACATAAAAACTCAGATGAGCTCCCAAACTCCTTCCACTGAAATGACCCCGTCTACTGTTTCTAGCTAACCAATAGGGCAGGATTACTGGACACAGATTAAGATTGGTTCTGGACTAAAAAGCCATTTTAAAGGACATTTTCCATTGAGCATTCTTTTTGGTCCGAGGCTTAATCTGTGTCTGGGAAACCGGCCCATAATCTTTACTAAAACTGCAGCCAGGGGTATAGAAACAGGTCAATTTGGTTCAATTTCACAATCCGATATATTAAGAATACAAATTTACCAGCAAATTTATAACCCGGAAGTCCTTTTGTAAACCATGGCCAACAAAGCGCACTCCGGTGTCAATGAGGAAGCGCAGCTTCAGGTAAGTTGACTTCAGAGTGGTCAAGTGCTTGGAGGAAATCTTAGCATCTAGGTCCCCTGGTTTGATGCCTGAGTACTGGGTCAGATAGTCCACCACCTGCACCAGCAAAAGAGTGAAGTAGATTCAACTTTAAGAACTAAGATGAGTTGAATTTAGGTATCTTTGTTTAAGAAGCTGTATTGTTTGTGGTTATATAACATCCGATTTTACTGCAAAGCAATAATTATCTGAACATCCATCCATCCTGTTGAAGTACTCATATTATTGCCAGGTCGAGAGGGGCTGCATTACCTGTTCCTGAGTGGAGATGTAGTCATCGATGAATGGTACTCCATCGTTGGGACCCTGACCGCGCACACAGGTGATCCGTGCCACAGACATCTGACTGGGCTTGATGGTAGACTTGGTGCCGTCACTGCGTAGCTCTGCCTCCTCCTACATACCCAAAGACATGGATTTGATCCATAGGGGGGAATTTAAACAGTGGATCTCCAAGCAGAGATGTTGATTATTAGCATCATATTTATGCTGCTAGGGTGAAGCTGCCCCTCCTATACACCTATTTAATGATTACGGTTAGGATCTGGGTAGGAAAACATATTGCAAAACTGTACCTTAGAGGAACCTTCTAGATACATAGTTGATCTAGCACTCTGACATATACACCAAATCTAGCAATCAGAATTCTGCCAGACTGACCTGGTTGAGGGTGACAAACTCAGCGTCCAGCCCCACGAGGTCTCCGGCCTGGGGCATCTCACTGACCATGAGGGGGATGAACGTGGCGTGGCTCTTCCTCTGCTTCCTCGCCAGTGATGCCTCTGTCAGCAGCACACTGGCCTCGATGGGGTTTTTAACTGGGAAAGACAGACAGAAATCAAGTGTTGGAGTGGGGGTGTTATCAAACAGGTAATAAGTGCAGTCATACACAGTACCACAAACACCACCCATCTTCACAGAGGAGGTCAAGGTTATGTTGCGTACTGGTTTGGACTGACACCAAGACAAATATCCTGTTCGTGTTATGTATACTGAACAAAATTATAAATGCAACTTGCAACAATTTCAAAGATTTTTACTGAGTTACAGTTCATATAAGGAAATCAGTCAGTTGAAATACATTCATTAGGCCCTAATCTATGGATTTCACATGACTGTGAATACAGATATGCATATGTTGGTCACAGATACCTTGAAATAAGTGGGCCTCACAATGGGTCTCACTCACGATCTCGTCACGGTATTTCTGTGCATTCAAATTGGCATCGATAAAATGCATTTGTGTTTATGCCTGCCTGCCCATACCATAACCCCACAGCCACCATGGGGCACTCTGTTTAAAATGTTGACATCGGCCAACTGCCCGCCCACACAACGCCATACATGTAGTCTGCGGTTGTGAGGCCGGTTGGACATACTGCCATCGAGTGGATTGCTTACTGCGTAGGTCGTATTTGGAGTGGTAGTTTCTCTTGGCGTAATACAAGATGGCAGGCACCTTCCAGTTCACATCAAACTGTGCTGCTTCCGCCTGAAACACACAAACAAAAACACAAACACTTATTTTAGACTCCTGCTATATTTGAGGAATTAGTAAGATATTTGATATGTTGATTCAGTGAGTAATCATAGATAACCTTGTCAATTGGCTCAATCAGGAAATCATTGAATAGATACCACTGCTGGTGTGTTACCCCCTTAAACCGCAACATGAACAAAAATAAATTAGTCAAATATGGTTTTCACATTATTATTATCAGCATATATACAATGAGTGTACAAAACATTAAGAATACCCCCCCCCTTTGCCCTCAGAACAGACTCAATTCGTCAGGGTGTGGAATCTACAAGGAGTCAAAAGCGTTTCACAGGGATGCTGGCCCATGTTGACCCCAATGCTTCCCACAGTTGTGTCAAGTTGGCTGGTTGATGTCCTTTAAGTGGTGGATCATTCTTGATACACACGGGAAACTGTTGAGCATGGAAAACCCAGCAGCATTGCAGTTCTTGACACAAACCGGTGCGCCTGGTATCCTACTACCATACCCCTTTCAAAAGAAACTTAAATATTTTGTCTTGCCCATTCACCCTCTACGTCTTTCTTTTTAATTTAAAAAAAAATGTAACCTTTACTTAACCAGGCAAGTCAGTTAAGAACAAATTCTTATTTACAATGACGGCCTACCCCGGCCAAACCTGGACAATGCTGGGCCAATTGTGCGCCGCCCTATGGGACTCCCAATCCCTGCCGGATGTGACGACACACACACACAATCAGTCTCAAAGCTTAAAAATCCTTCTTTAATGTCTCCTCCCCATCATCTACACTGATTGAAGTGGATTTAACAAGTGACATCAATAAGGGATCGTGGCTTTCGCCTGGATTCACCTGGTCAGTCTGTGTCATGGAAAGAGCAGGTGTTCTTAATGTTTTGTACACCAAGTGTAGCTTTCCATTCTCCTGATGTCTGTTGATGTTCTTACTTTGGTTCTAACAGATCTATCCATCCACTCACCTCTTTTCTGACGTGATAGGTCTCTCCCACTTTGATGTGTGCTACCAGATTTCCCCCAGTTCGAGCGTCCAGTACATGAGGCACAGTAACCACCAAGTCATAGAGAGACGCTCCTTCAGCCTCCTCAGTGGAGCTCAGCTAAACGATTGGTTAAAGAAAAAGCATTTTCATACATACAGTATTAACACAGTTCATTCTATTAAACTGAAACCAGCAGGGAAAAACAAAAACAAGCTAGAAGGAGCCAAATGGAAAAACCATCTTGGAAAATAATTTGGTGAGTGAACCTATGAATGTAGTTGTTGGCTGTTCTGTGTCTCTCACCTAGGGTTGCACAATTCCATGAACTTTCAATCAATTCCCTGGATTTCTTGAAAAACAGGGAATTTATAAAAATGGCCCAGAATTTTGAAACCCTTCTCTCACCTCTTCTTCCTCTGGCCAACTGCTTATCTCCAGGCCCTGGCTTTTGCTGATGGACATCTTCAGAGTGAGAGGGATCCAGATGTGACGCAGGTCCTCCACTCTGGTGTCAAAGGTCAGGCCCTCCGTATTGACCAGCCCCTCCCTAAACAACATGGAGGTTATCAAAAGTGCATTGAGGAAAATTTGAATTTCAGTTTACTCCCTGAATTGCCCCGATGCCGGGTAACATTTCAAAAACAAAATGTCAGATGATCATTGTTTTAACAAGCTTTCCCATCAATATTTCCATGAGAGTATGAACTCTCAGCCAAATATTTGGAAAGGTTCATACTCTAAGCACCACTCTGTTGGTTGTGGTGGTGGAGGTTCTTTGGGCTTATGGGGTTCCATTTCCTCTTTTTTCTTGGCCTTGATGAAAGCGTACTGTGGAGAGAGAGGAACAGCTTGATTCACTGTAATAACTTTGTGGCAAAATATTACCGACACTGGAAACACAAACAACACCATCGGGATAATAGAAGTACTAAATCTCTAATGTGCTCCTGTAGATCCTGTAAATATATGGCCATCATGTCATTGTAAATATCAATCGCAGTCTGTATTCAGCATTTGCCATTGTAGGAGGAAAAACTCAAGCGGTCGATCATGGTTTGGATTTAAGAGCTCACCTCTGCCTGAGCCTTCCAGAACTCAGCTTCTTTGACACTGTTCACCTCACAGTTAAAGACCAGTACATCAGGAAGGCAGCGGATGTTCCGTGTCTGCACCTAGAGATAGATGGATACAGGAAAAACACATGAAAGAATCGACTCAAACAACAAACAAACCCATTTTAAAACTACTTTTTTTTTAAGTGTCACTTACTGTGGGCTGGTACTTTTCACAGTTCTCACACCATGCCTGTGTACTCTGCTCCAGACATATACTCTTCTTCAGGATCTCAGCAAAGTCGTACTCCTTTATCGTCTTATCTAACAGAATAGGGTTTACAGTAAAACATCAATATATGATCAAGAAATCCATTGTACTATCCAGATAACAGTGCTACTAGTCAAATACTTGCAGAGTAAAGATAATTAGGGGTTACTTACCAAGTGAGTTCTGCTCAGGGTAGTGCATGGTGAAGAGCAAGGTGAGAGAGGAGCGTACTGTCTCCTTTCCACAGCGACACAGGCTGCTGTTCTCAACCTCACACCCAAACTGCCTTCCGATTACAGACTCGCCTGAGGAGCCCAGAGCACTGTCCCAACAAAGCAGAAAAAAATGATCAAGCCAAAGTCATCACTAAACACAAATAGAAGATGCTCTAGTATATACTAAAGAAATGTTAAAAGCTGATTTACTTCCTAAGATTGAGAGTTTAAGAAATGCACATCATTTTAACTCGTATCTTTTTTTGGGGGGGGGCTGTTAAAAATTTAAAACAAAAGGAAAAAGATGTCACCTGCTGCTGGCTCCTCGGTAGGCCTGTGGCCCCTCCTGCTCCTGGGTCTCCTGGTGGAGCTGGGTGAGGATGAAGCGGTTCCAACTCTGGATGAGACGACCCAGCCTGGCCTTCCCCGTCTGCTCATCAGAGTCAGCCAGGATAAGGCCCAGGGCAGACGCCTCTGGGATCGTTCGGAAAGCTCGGAGGAAATTACTGGCCTTTGAGAGGGGTTAGAGGGGACAGTAGTTGCAATGAGTGAATGGCCATGGGAGTAGGCAGCAGGATGGTTCAATTATGGTCCGACAGTTCAGTGCATACATAAACACATTACAGTGCTCTATTACAACTGCATCAAACACTTTACTACAACTCTATTACATCTACATAAGACCATTACTACAGGGGTTTATGATTTTGTATTGACAGATGGACCATATGACAGAGTGTGAGATGTGTCATGGCTGTCGGTGGCATAGAGCTAGAATGAATAGAATGGCTTGCAACCTCTGACCCTAAAGGTCGTCACTAGGTACCACAGCCAAAGTCAAAAGGCCCACCGACTTGACCAATCAAATGAGGGAGTGTGATAACGCGTATGACGGTTTACCGTTCATGGGAAACGACCAATCAGATGAGTGTGATGACACGTATGCCGACCGGCTTGCAGGGGCAGATAAAAGAAATCCAGCTCTCTTATCTTTTGATCCGTCAATGATTTGGTTATTTATTAGCTATAATAAAACCAACCGTTATAAATGAAGTGTTAATCAGATGTCTTATTCTTACTCATGGTCACTTGTCTAAACCCAAAATAGGTTTACTCCAATAGCTGCATTGTTTTTAAAATGGCATGTAGACAAATAGATTTACACATTACATTGACATATTAGTCTTTTAGCAGACGCTCTTATCCAGAGCGACTTACAGGAGCAAACGAATGGAGGCTGTTCTGAGGGCAAAAATCTGTGTGTGTGTGTGTGTGTGTGTGTGTGGGGGGGGGGTTCTTAAATTTTGATATACTCAGTGTATTCAACTCCACGTAGCCTTGCGGTCCACCGTTTTTGTATTTTGTACCAGTTTCCGTCTCTGTACAAAGGCATGGTCTTCAAGCTAAAGACACCCAAAGCTCTTTAGAGCGAGGGGAAACTCACCACTCCATTTGTATTTATTTGTACTGCTCCACCCACCCACTTCTTCAGAGGACAAAAGTAACTTTTTTATTTTATTTTTAAATATTTTAATATATTTTTTTTTTACAGATATTTTGTTACATACATATTACTCATACACTTTACATCAGTGACGGTCGGTGAAGTTTAAGATGAGGGAGGACGATCATTTGTTTTTATGAGCAGGGCCTTATTTCTATTACAGCATATTGGATGACTGTCATTCATATTCTATTCACCCAGTTTAATGTAACATCGATAGGTCTAGGCTACTACATGATACTTGAGTTTTCCCTGTACCCATCATGAGGTTGCTACAACCCAGCCAATTAATGAAAGTTTACGAAGGTGCACACAGGCCGAGAGAAAAATGAGAGTAAATCAAGGTGATAGACAGTAACACATTCAACACCGCTTTGCTCACTCTTGCCTGTATCTAGCTGATCTCGGGCACAGTCATTCGTCCCAACAGTTGCAAACGAGAGTTTCTATTGGACAAATTCAGGTATGTTTATCCCCGTTTTGTTCCATTTGCTCCCGTTTAAGAAACGTTTTTCAACAGAATTAGCGTAATGAATACATCCCTGATCACACTAGGGCTGACCCCATTTAGTTGACTGGTCGATTTTTTGGTTGATCAATAATTTTTTAGTCGAGCACACCAGTACCCACCCATTTAGCGTTAATTCACATAATTTCTAATCTACAATGTTTGTTTGGTTACCATATTTTCTGTTAATGCATTTAATATATTATTAGTATTTTACAGTTCTCATTGTCGGAGTGGACACGTTATTTACAATGTACAACCTAGGATACACTTGTGAGAAACATGTTTTGGTTAAATTCCTTCCATTTACGAGTTGTGTTTTGATCACTCTTGTCAATGTTGCGCACTGATTATGCATAGAAATAGGCCTAGGCTACCTGGCCAGCATGCAACTGTTGGCTTACAAAATGTGCCCATTTGGGGATCTGATGGTATTTCTGATCGTCTTGAAAATAAAAGAGAGCTGCACACTCTAGGAGCTCAGATGCAAAAATGTAATTACCAACGTTTCGACAGCCAAGCTGTCTTCATCGGGGTACCCTGATGAAGACAGCTTGGCTGTCGCAATGTTGGTAATTACATTTTTGCATCTGAGCTCCTAGAGTGTGCGGAGTGTGCTCCTAGAGTGTGCACACTCTTGGCATTCTCTCAACCAGCTTCACCTGGAATGCTATTCCAACAGTCTTGAAGGAATTCCCACATATGCTGAGCACTTGTTGGCTACTTTTCCTTCACTCTGCGGTCCAACTCATCCCAAACCATCTCAATTGGGTTGAGGTCGGGTGATTGTGGAGACCAGGTCATAGGATGCAGCACTCCATCACTCTCCTTCTTGGTCAAGTAGCCATTACACAGCCTGGAAGTGTAATGGGTCATTGTCCTGTTGAAAAATAAATTATAGTCCCACTAAGCGCAAACCAGATGGGATGGCGTATCGCTGCAGAATGCTGTGGTAGCCATGCTGGTTAAATGGGCCTTGAATTATAAATAAATCACTGACAGTGTCACCAGAAAAGCACCCACACACCATCACACCTCCTCCTCCATGCTTCATGGTCAGAATACACATGTGAAGATTATCCGTTCACCTACTCTGCGTCTCACAAAGACACGGCGGTTGGAACCAAAAATCTCAAATCAGACCCATGGACAGATTTCCACCGGTCTAATGTCCATTGCTCGTGTTTCTTGGCCCAATCAAGTCTCTAATTCTTATTGGGGTCCTTTAGTAGTGCTTCTTTTGCAGCAATTTGACCATGAAGGCCTGATTCTCGCCGTCTCCTCTAAACAGTTGATGTTGAGATGTGTCTGTTACTTGAACTCGGTGAAGCATTTATTTGGGCTGCAATTTCTGAGGCTGGTAACTCTAATGAACTTATCCTCTGCAGCAGAGGTAACTGATGGTCTTCTTTTCCTGTGGCGGTCCTCATGAGAGCCAGTTTCATCATAGCGCTTAATGGTTTTTGCGACTGCACTTGAAGAAACTTTCAAAGTTCTTGACATTTTCCTGATTGACTGACTTGGATTGACTGATGTCTTAAAGTAATGATGGACTGTCGTTTCTCTCGGCTTATTTGAACTGTTCTTGCCATAATACGGACCTGGTCTTTTACCAAATCTTCTGTATACCACCTCGACCATGTCACAACACAACTGATTGTCTCAAACGCATTAAGGAAAGAAATTCCACAAATGAACTTTTAACAAGGCACACCTGTTAATTGAAATGCATTCCAGGTGACTACCTCATGAAGCTGGTTGAGGGAATGCCAAGAGTGTGCAAAGCTGTCATCAAGGCAAAGGATTTCTACTTTGAAGAATACAAAATATATTTAGATTTGTTTAACCCTTTTTTTTGGTTACTACATGATTCCATGTCTGTTATTTCATAATTTTGATGCCTTCACTATTATTCTACAATGTCGAAAATAGTAAAAATAAAGAAAAACCCTTGAATGAGTAGGTGTCCAAACTTTTGACTGGTACTATACAACAGCATCGCACAGCCATTGAAGAGGAGCGGGACAACATTCCACAGACCACACTCAACAGCCTGATCAACACTATGCGAAGGAGATGTGTCATGCTGCATCAGGAAAATGGTGGTCACACCAGATACTGACTGGTTTGCTGATCCACGCCCCTACCCTTTTTTTTAAGGTATGTGATTTCCTCATATGAACTGTAACTCAGTAAAATCTTTGAAATTGTTGCAAGTGGCGTTTATAATTTTGTTCAGTATACATAACACGAACAGGATATTTGTCTTGGTGTCAGTCCAAACCAGTACGCAACATAACCTTGACCTCTTCTGTGAAGATGGGTGGTGTTTGTGGTACTGTGTATGACTGCACTTATTACCTGTTTGATAACACCCCCACTCCAACACTTGATTTCTGTCTGTCTTTCCCAGTTAAAAAACCCATCGAGGCCAGTGTGCTGCCGACAGAGGAAGCAGAGGAAGAGCCAAGCCGGAGACCTTGTGGGGCTGGACGCTGAGTTTGTCACCCTCAACCAGGTCAGTCTGGCAGAAGTGTGATTGCTAGATTTGGTGTATATGTCGGAGTGCTAGATCAACTATGTATCTCGAAGGTTCCTCTAAGGGACAGTTTTGGATAAGTTTTTCCTACCCAGATCCTTAACTGTAACTCAGTAAAATCTTTGAAATTGTTGTATGTTGCGTTTATATTTTTGTTCAGTGTTTGTGTGTACTTCACACTGTTGAGGTAAAAAATCTAAGTATAATGCTGTATGGATGTGAACCCCAATACATGTTCATGTCATCATCACCAGTCAACTGCATTACAGTTAAAAACGACTTTCACTAACACCACTGATTTCTGTATGCTAGCTATGCTACCAGTTTATACGAATGGGAGTAGCATTTAGCAGTCACTTCTAAAACTGAAAAGGGACAACTTCTAAATGCAGCAAAAATAGCTAAATGTGTGCACATCAGACTTTAGTAATGCACATCAATCATGGCAGATTTGATGAATAACCACTTTGTTAGATTCGATTTGTTGAATATGCCCCAATCCGGCATCCTTCTATCCCCCACAGTCTGCTTTCCATTCATTTATTTACCACGTCTATGTCAGTTGAGTTGACTTAACAAATCACAGCACAGATTGAAGGGAATACTTTGTGCTTTTACTTCCTGGCACGGGTACACTCAAAATGGCTGCCAGTCCACCCATTATGCCATCATTGACTTGAATGGAGAAGGCCTTTCTATTCATTCTATTCCTATGATCAGTGGCTACCTGACAGGGGTCTCCTCGTGACAGGTCCAGCATGTGGAAGAGGAAGCCCAGCTCACACGCCAGACAGAACTCCTTCTGACACAGGTGGTTCTGGACCAGGCAGCGGATTGGCTCCAGGAAATACAACACCTAACCAATCAGACACACAAGGAAAACACACACTGAAATAATCTTACAACATTTTCATTTGTAAATGGGAACAAATATTAATGAGCTCGATAAATTAAACAAATATAAATCCACCTTGTTATACTTAGAGTACATAAATAAACGCCACTCATTTCCGATTCTCACCTGGATCATGCAGTTGCAGTAAGCATTGGGAATGTGAGGTTCAAGACCAGCAAACAGGGTCCTGTTGTAATGTTTGAAGTCAAAGTCCTCCAGGCCAAGTTTGGAGTATTTGATGGTGACCTGATGGGCACAAAACAATCCAAGATGTCAGGTCTTATCGTTAACACAACAGGCTAACCACATCACCCACAATGAACTGTGCTCATAACACATAATCATACTATTAAACCACACATTTCACAATTACAGGTAGATAACAATGTAATTAGTAAAGAGACACACCTTCCTGTATTTCTTGGGCACCATGTACAGGTGTGGTTCTTCATCTCGACCAATAAGAGACTCAGGAACACCCTGATTGTAGTTATCATAGTCCAGCTCCACCTCCTTGATCTTGTAAGGAACCTGAAACACAGCAAACAGGTCATTGGGTCACCAAGAGAGGATTTCTATACAAGCCAAGCATAGCAACTGTATTTTATTTATTTATTTATTTTGCTCCTTTGCACCCCATTATTTTTATTTCTACTTTGCACATTCTTCCATTGCAAAACTACCATTCCAGTGTTTTACTTGCTATATTGTATTTACCTTGCCACCATGGCCTTTTTTGCCTTTACCTCCCTTCTCACCTCATTTGCTCACATTGTATATAGACTTGTTTATACTGTATTATTGACTGTATGTTTGTTTTACTCCATGTGTAACTCTGTGTCGTTGTATCTGTCGAACTGCTTTGCTTTATCTTGGCCAGGTCGCAATTGTAAATGAGAACTTATTCTCAACTTGCCTACCTGGTTAAATAAAGGTGAAATAAAATAAAAAATAAATAAATAAAATAGTTCAGTATCCAACTCTTCCTGGATAACACTGCCTGGACAAAAAATGGATGAAAACCCATTGCTTCTGATGTAAAAAAATAAAATAAAATACACTGAATTTGTGGATGATTGATGTACCTGGTTCCGGGGACGTGTGCGAGGATTGGGGGCGTAACCAATGAACCCTACAGAGTTCATAGTGCGCAGGATCTCTGGGTCCACTGGGGGTGCTCGCCTGGAGGATAAAAAGGTGAGAAATATTTTTATACTTACTTTAACTTAGTCATTTACATTTTAGTCCTTTAGCAGACGCTCTTATCCAGAGTGACTTACAGTTCGTGCATTCATCTTAAGACAGCTAGGTGGGACAACCATATACCACAGTCTTAAGAAAATGTTACCTCAAAGAAGTTATCAGCAATCTGAGGTAGCAAGAAAATACACTTTTGTGTGGAGGGGAGAAGACAATTGTTCCTTCTGGCACAAGAGAATACATCTACGGGAACATTTGTGAAGAGATTGGCATTAACCCAGCTCAAGGTGCAGTGAATTTACCCCATAGCCTACTTCAGCAGATCAAAGTCGAAAAAGGACACAACACTTGTCTAAAACAATGGGTTACCTACCTAGGGCTGGGAGTGGCCTGTGTGGTGACCCAGTCTGACAGCAGTGGCTCTGAGCTGTTCAAAGGCATGGGGATGAGGGACAAGGGCAACAGGTCATGGCTCCAGTCTAGCTGAGGCAAGGAGTCTACCAGACAGGGCAGCGCAAACTCTGTCTCCCGTGAGTAGCTGTTGTAGGAGACTTCTGGGGCATCTGACCAAAGGTGCACACCTCCCCCAGAGTCCCCAAAGGCCAAAGCCTGCTTGCTGGAGGACACATCAAAGCTCATGAGCAACTGGCCCACGGTGTTGACATGGAAGACGTCAGCCAGGTTAGCTAGTCCAGTGGGCTCACAGAACTGACACTCTCCTGGGGATGGAGGGAAAAGACGGTCAATTATTTTCTGCAGTCTGATAAATACAGCTAGCAGGCTGCATAACAAACACATTCCCCATTTGATCAATACCTGTCTGTGAGATGATGGCCAGGCGTGACGTGTATGTAGGGATGAAGCGCAAGAAGAGGGGGTCCACGTGCACCTGGAGTGGTGTCACAGTGCGCATCATGCGCAGGTCAAACACCATGAGGAAGCGGTCACACGCCAGTCTGTTCAGCCCTCGACTGGAGAACCCACACGCAGCCAGGAGGTTGCCATGGACATCGAAGTCTGACAGGCTACCGGAGAAGGCATCAAACTCATGTTCTAGCTTGAAGGTGCGCAGGTCACAAAGGGACACCTGGTTTTGTGGAAGGCAAGATGATGAGCTATACGAATGGTTAAGTATGTAAAAAGCCCTAGTAGCATCTTCCAAACACTGAGAAACATGGGTGGCCTTGGGCCTCTCTTGTTGTCTTTACCTTCCCAGATGTGTTCCCACAGAATAAGAAACGATTGGACTGCCGCATGATTGCTACCCCTGGAGCCTCGACTGTGAACTAGGCATTGGAAGGAAAGATCACAATATTTATCACAATTATTCATCTATTCAATCACTTATTGTCAAGAGCATATAGGCCACAAAATACAGGCAAAATTATTTATTGCAACTATAGTTATATTTTCACATGCTGATGTTATGCAATACCTTTTGGGTCTGCTGCACAGTATTAAGGTCAAATTCAAGCACATAATTCTGTAGTCCACCCATGAGCATTGCATTGTTTTCTGTCATAAGCAGACTATGCATGTCAGCTCCCTCCTCCATTCTGAAATGTACACATTCGTTAATTAAGACAATTATACTATAATGTACAGTATTCAAGATGGACACCCAAACTGAAGCTGTAACTTTGCTTCAACTGAATGTTGATTCTACAGATAAATTTTTGCAAGCATCATTTCAGCACCCACCTTTGAACCTAAGCAAACATGGCTGCATGGCTCGCATAATAACATGAATGGGTTATCAGTGAGAACTAAATCAGTAAGAAAACTACAATGTGCAAAAGCATTTGCATGCCACTCACGGGTAGTCGAACATTACGAGGCCTCCACGAGTTTGGCACTTGAGATTACTCTTAGAGAGAAACAGAACCCCTGTCTCCATGCTCTGAATTTGACGAATGTCATCAGTCGAGTGCGCCTGGAAAGATGAGTAGCGGCCCATGGTCGAACCAAAGAAGGACATTGCATGTCCCTATGGAACAGAGAGTGGGGAAACAAGTTAATATCACTGGGGAAAAAAAGTGCCAAATAGCCCATATTGCAAAATTACACAAAAAGTGCCAACTGAAACGAAAGTGAACAAAACATTTGTGGACACACATGTTCCAGGTACTAGTAATACCCTATTGGGTTGTTCCACCTCAAAAAGGTGGAACAGATAAAATATGTATTCCTGCAACATTATATTGTTGAAATATTATTTGATCTATGATAAATTAAGCTAATTGATTGCATTCAAACTGGCCATTTTAAATTATAGGATTCATATAATATTCAGTAAATATAGTAACCAACATCCGATTTGGACCAAATGAGTTAGACATGAGGAATGCAAAGAAATGGTCAAAGGCCACCCCACATCCCCTGGAAATCCCACCCCAACAAAGAGTATATAGTGTTAGGTCTCTATGTCTGACAAGTAGTACGGAGCTGCAGCTCTGAGTATTTTTCTTCATTCTGTGTAATGTACGCTAAATATATTTGGTGATTGGTTTTTTTCTCCCCTGTTCAGAGAAATATGTCATTGAAGTTCTTATGTTTATGTCCCATCCTACATACTGATATTACCAGGTTCAGACCACTAGACAATGCTTTTCCTGCTATTAGGTGATTTTTTTCAAGGATCCCCCCCCCAATGTTAAAGGGATCGTTCACCCAAATTACAAAATTATTGATTTTCTTACCCTGTAAGCGGTCTATAGACAAGGTCTGACAGCAATCCATGCTTTGGTTTTGTTGTCATCCGTTTCAAATGCTAACTGTTTTGCATTTGTGGCACAAATCCAATTAATGGTACCTAATATCAGCATTTTCATACATCATGTGCAAATCATCCTCAAGTATAAAACAAAAATGTACTGCGTAACACAATGATGTTACTTATAGATTACTTGGATATGAAGCGTGAAAATGCTAATATAGGTACCATCTAAGATAATCTAAGATAGTGGGTGTCATGGCTTGCTGAAATTACATGGAATGACCCTATTTTCGCACGTAATAATTTGTCTCTTACCCTGTGGTTTCCCATCCAGAGTAGCTCCTCTTGTAGGTCAAAGTGAGTTGCTGTGACAGGAACGCCCACCTCTGCATGCACACTGTGGAGCTCAGAGAACATCCCCTCCATCATGTGCACAGACTCTGGTATGGCCACGGGAAGACCATCTGGATCAAGCTCCACACCTTGCAACAAACCCGGATTGAGTCGTGGATCCATTGAGGGCTCCCTACTCGGCTCTAGATTCCCATGGAGGGCGGGTGCGTATTCACCCATTCCTGGGTCCAGACCATCAAAGTTCATCATGAGGACATCTGTCCTGGAAATAAAATGGGTGCATGTTGTTCAAATAGGCTCGCAAATTGGATTACAGACTGACTGTAGTAGCCAGTTAGCTACAGATTATGAATTATATTTAGGTAGCATTCTCATTAGGCCATCATTGTAAATATAGAATTTGTTCTTAACTGACTAGCGGAGTTAAATAAAGGTTCAATAAAAATAAATAAATGAACACTAGTGACCTCTTGGCGTAACAGAGGTGTATTCATTCAGCAGATTCTGTTGCAAAACGTTTTTTAAACGGAAGCAAACATAATGAAATTTGGAAAGATTTACCGCTGAGGTATATGGGACTTACCTGAATTTGTCCAATAGAAACGTATTTTAGTTGCACGTTTTGCAACTGTTTGGACTAATGATTACACCCCAGCTAATCTAGCCCTGTCAGCATGCTAAGCATAATAGGTAACCATCAGGGCTATAGTTGTTGGTTTGCTGTATTCGTAAACTAAGTAAGAATTACAATATTGCTATACTGGATTGCAATAGTACAGTGTTCATTATTTTTAAGAAATTAAAAGAGGACAAACTAGTTAGCTGTATTAGCCCAACATGTGCGGATTTCATGCAACTGTTTGCTAGCTAACTAACGTTAGCGACGTTAGTAAGCACGAGCTACAGTTTGGATAACACAACTCCTAATACGAATCCCATGTTAAAAATCAATGGAAACAAAGACATTAATAATTTACTAAATGTATAGCTGTACACTGTGCCCCAAATAATAGCTTCTCAGTTGCTAATTTTGTTATGTAGATTTCTTTGTGCCCATGATTGCTTCATTCATAATAACAATAAAACCAACGAGCAACCAAGTACTTCCGGAGCAAGTAGTGTCGCTACGTTCACGAAACGACAAAGTTCAGAACCAACCCTCAATGTTCTTATTCTTCATCCAATATGTTGCATTACTGCCACCTACTAAACTGGAGTACAACTCCCTTCTACTTTGCTTGAAAAATAAATAAACAAATACCCTACCATCTAACACTACACTATCAACAAAAATTCAAAAAATAAATAAAATATAAATATAACCCTTCTCCACTATTTAAATATATTTAGTCCTACCTCATGCCAACAACCTGAAAGGATGGGACATCACCACTTAACACACCCTGTAACTCTTCTGATGTCAAATCTCGCACACCCAAATACTTCTCTGCAGCTGTCACCACAACCTCTATTTTCTGCAACTTATACATTCCATCCCTGCAATACAGTTGATAACCATTGCTATAAATGCAAAAAATTCAATCTTACTGAAACATATATCACTTGTTGGCCTATTCTTCTGTACTGGTACAGATCTCCTACTCACACCACTCCTCTCAGGATACTTATATATCCTAACATCACTATGTCAGGCAAAGACTCAACATCTGCGTCGCACCAAATGACGAGCATCACAAACACCGGGAATCTTCCCCTTCATTTGGTCAACTTTAACATTTACTGCTACCCCAGTAATCACTCCTTTCAATGGCACACTTTTCTTGAGAGTGAAACAATTCACATTTCTTGCTCCCATTCGTATAACGCAGAGCTCCTTCTACTCTCACCGATTCCATAGTATCCAACTCTGTTTTCACCCACCCTGAAACCACAAATCGATCAGCCAAAAGGCAAGGGGCCACTTTTTCCAAAAACTTCACTCCTACTGTCACAGACTCATCTTTATCCCAACCCTTGGTGCAAGCCTCGGGCTCCAAGAACTTCACCACACCTACCACCTCCGATACTTTGTCCACATTCCTTTCCATTTCTCCTCCTGCCTTCAGCACACTCTGCTTACACTTTCTACAATTCTTCTTTAACAAACCATCTCCCTTTTTCTGCCATTTGTAACAGACTCAAGCTCACCGTCTTCCTCCCTCTCTCTCTTAGACCTCCTCTGCCTCTCTTTTCCCTCCATTCCTCCTACATATACCAAGTATACGTCTCCTTATGATAATACTGTGCTTCTCCTGACATATATCTTGTTTTTGCTTTCTCAAGGGACACCATTTAACCGGCTGTCACAATGTCCATTCAATCAGTACGAACCCCTTGGGATGTTGCACTCAACAGTGCATCCCACTTATAACGCAGCTGCTTCGTCTTGATGTTATTCCAAACCCTCAATGTCAAAAACGTTGCAGTCGATTGTAGGTAAAGTGTTGGTAGTCTAATGTTAATTTTACAGTGAAAGTAAATCCTTGAACTCTCACCTCTTTGCCTGTGAGTAGGCCTACACAATTGAATGTTTTTCTAGTTTTTTTTTGTCAAGAATATGCTTAGGCCTAATCTAGATCTGATGAAATGTATGTTTTGAACCTGGGTGGGAATCAGAACATAGACTATTCTAATACAGGCCTGATGGCAAGTGTTTGTGTTTTGGGAGTTGCCTGTTCTCAACTGAATACATTTTTGTGTTGATCATGCATATTCACGCATTGGCTCCACCAGACCAGTGAATTTGAATAAATTTCTGTTCTACATTTCCTTCCCTTTATCTTTCCTTGTGAAATAAAAACATGTTCTCTAATTTAAACAAAGAACAATAGGTGTGTTCTCATACTTATACATAACAATGACATTATTCATTGCGGTATTTGCCTGTGTACTTTTCAGTGTAGGCCTAACCTCCATTTTAGTGGTCAACAAAATATTCTTCTCATGAAGAGAATTTGTCAGGGGCTCAAGAAGCAAGCGGAAAGTTTACACTACTCACAGCCCCACACATTAGAAGCCAGTAATGCACATTTCACAGTGGTTCTTTATGTAACAAATGTTGGCTAATTTCACTTTAAAGCTGTAGTTCTACAGATACCCAAACTGCAAAATACATTACAAAAGAGGAAATACATCTGTAAATGATGATGACAGAGCCAGTCAACAAGAGTCATTGATGAAATGTCATCAATGAAATGTCCTCAATTGAAATTCTTCTTCTATAATTTTGAGTCAAAAAGTTTTGAAAGAGTTTGAATCAATATGCAGAGTTGTTGGCTTAATGTATTTTATCAAGAAGCTCCAGGTGGTATCCGATTTTAAGTACCTTGGCATCATACTTGATTCCAAACTCTCTTTTAAAAAGCATGTGAAAAAGGTAATTCAAATAACCAAATTCAACCTAGCTAATTTCCGATTTATACGAAATTGTTTGACTACAGAGGTAGCAAAACTGTACTTCAAATCTATGATACTCCCCCACTTAACATACTGCTTGACTAGTTGGGCCCAAGCTTGCTGTACAACATTAAAACCTATTCAGTCTGTCTACAAACAGGCTCTCAAAGTGCTTGATAGGAAGCCCAATAGCCATCATCATTGTCACATTCTTAGAAAGCATGAGCTCTTGAGTTGGGAAAATCTTGTGCAATACACCGACGCATGTCTTGTATTCAAGATCCTTAATGGCCTGGCTCCCCCTCCACTCAATATTTTTGTTAAACAGAAAACCCAGACATATGGCAGCAGATCCACAAGGTCTGCCATGAGAGGTGACTGTATAGTTCACCTAAGGAAAAGCACCTTTAGTAAATCTGCATTCTCTGTGAGAGCTTCCCATGTCTGGAATACACTGCCATCAGACACACATAACTGCACCACATATCACACTTTCACAAAATGCTTGAAGACATGGCTAAAGGTCAATCAGATTTGTGAACATGGTCTCTAGCTGTGTGTTGCCGCTTTCCATGTTGTCTGTTGTCTGTAGCTTGTGAGGTGTGGAAACACTTTGTTGCTTTTATGAATTTTGTCTTGCTGCTTTTTGTTTTATGTTGCTCTGTCTGTATGCTACGTCTTGCTTGTCCTATGTTGCTCTGTCTGTATGCTATGTCTTGCTTGTCCTATGTTGCTATGTCTTGCTTGTTCTATGCTGCTATTGTCTATATTGTAATTGTTTTTAATAACCTGCCCAGGGACTGCGGTTGAAAATTAGCCGGCTGGCTAAAACCGGCACTTTTACTGAAACGTTGATTAATGTGCACTGTCCCTGTAAAAATAAAAAATAAACTCAAACTAAACTCAAACTCAAATATAAAACATACTTTTATTAAAAAGTGGTTTTATTTTGGGGGAATATTCATCAGGCAAGAGTACTTTAAACTTAAATATCTAGGGCTAAGCCTATTAAATAACCAGTTTAATACCTTTTTAAATAAATAAGACAAACATTTGAATAAAACAGCAATTAGGCTTCAAAACAATTGTATTCGCTATGAACCATTTGATGAATAGGTGTGCGTTTGGGTCGATTAGGCTAATTAAGACTTTTAGCTTGCATATTTATTTTCTATAACAGTCACAAGCTCTACAAATTTAATAGGGTATAAGTGCATTTATTGTCTGCACTCATGCTGTCAGGTGAACACATACGCTACAATAATTTCAAGGATAAATAGACAACATTTGTTCATTGGTCATTGGAAAATAGTAAAATGCTTTGCAAACACATTATTTACAATATGGCGTGGACAGCATTAACGAAAACGAAACTACACATTTGATCTCTATTGGCTATAGGCTAAAACTCACCTGAAGGATGCCCCGGGAAAGTCCTCGCGTGACTCACCGGTATAAGCATATAAATATAAATGGACAGGGACTCCGCTGCAATGTCACCGAAACTGCGATTTATAAACACATGCAATACGGACCTGCAGAACTGCAATCAATCGTAGAAGAAATCAGAGTCATGTACCTGCCGTTCATAACCGTTGTTGGCCTTCTTGCGGTATTTACAGTTACATTAGGCGCTCCAGTTAATCAAACAGTTGGAATCAGTTGGAATGAAGTCACAGAGGGCTCTTTAAAACTAAATGAACTTGCTAAAAGACTCTTAACTGAGGTAAGTGGTTTATCATCAGTATTCAGTATTGCTAATGGTAGGGTGATGATAAAACTGAATTAAAGTAGGCCTAAACTACCCTGGTTATTGATGCTTTTGTGGGACATTTGGTACCTATTGGTTAAAAACTGGTTCAAATAACGTTGTTTCCACTTTATTTCAACCCCCAAAATCAATGTGATGACGTTGAAACAACGTGGGAAATGTATTGGATTTGACAAAAGTAATACATTTACGAGCATTTCGTCATTTTTCCGCATAACTTTTTTTTTACCGAAATCCAATTACATTGTGTTTTAAAAAAAGTTAAATTCACTTTAGTTGACAACTCAATCAAATGTAAATCAAAACTAGATGTTGAACTGACATCTGTGCCCAGTGGGTAGTCAGACCGTTAGAAGTGGAAATTAATAGGTGCTTGCTACAGGTAGGCAACTTGTATTGAATCTGCCTCTGAAACATTTTATCATGTCCTGCAGGAGCTCAGTCATTTGAAAAATGTGGAAATAGTTGTCAAAGGGCCAAGAGTGCTGGTGGAAGCCACAGACAAATGTGATCCAAAAAACCTAAGAGCAGATTCAATGGTAAGTCACAACTTCCATTCTGATAGTGAATTAACTTGGACCAACAACTTCAGTAAAGCACATATGTGGTCAATGGTTATACAAATGCTATTTTTTTCAAAATGTTTAAAGAACTAACTAATTCTATCATCCGTCAGACACAAATGAGAAACAAATACACAACACCAAGTGTACAAAACTGAAATAATGAATCACCCTTTGTCTTTTTTTTTAACCATGATCCACCTAAGCCTTGTCTTAAGAAGATGGTTTTTGCTCTGAAGAACTACAGTACAGTATTTGGGATAATTAGTCAGTTCAAGAATAACTGTGCAAAAACTGGAAAGATGGTGAACACAGTAGTGAAAAAACTCCTTTTAGACTTGAAGGTAAGTCTAGTGTATTTGAAGTCTGAACCTACTGATCTCTCAATCTACAGCAATATATTTCAATAACTTGTTAATTGAGGGGTTGCATATCCTTACTCTTAATTGTTTTGTAGGAGCCCCATCCTCATTCAGAAGAGAAGTGGCAGGAAGTGAAGAGCTGGGAAGAGCCAGGACTGTGCCGTGACAATATTGAGAAGCTGTTCTCCTTCTCCATCCTCATGGCTCGGGTCTTTGCCCCTGGTGATCCTGCAAAACACATAATGGATTCGCCTAAATATTGTATCTAAAGCTGCGAAGCAGGCCACAATTGATTTGTCATCTGTGATCTGTTTCAGTATTAGACAACATAGTAGTAGATGGACATCTACATTAATTGTATGATCAATTTGATCAAAATAGTCTGAAATGACAAGTAACTTTTGTGGTGTTGTATGTTATTACAATGTTTCATAAACATTTCATTAACACACTTATATATCTGCCTGTGTTCCACTTTGGAACAGTTGTTTATATTTAGGAATGTATTTATATATGTATCAATCCATATTAATATATTTATCAAATGTATGAAATTGTGAAGTAACTTAACATATTTTTAACATATTTAATTATTTAACTTATTTAATCTATGTTAACACCTATTTATCTGCCAATGTAATATTTTTTAAACAAAATGTATTTATTATTGGATATAATTTTTAAATTGCTTAAAAAAATAAACAACTTTTAACTTTGAACTCTTGTTGTGATATCTTGTTGCGTCAATAAGATGTCTATTTTTGCCCTTACATCTATCTACTGTAGTGGTGGAATGACCACCTTTCAATTCTGGAAAATGCCAGATGGGCTGGACCATTTTTTTAGTTGGCTGGGCTAGTCAAAATTGACACACACTCCCAATTTCTTGTTGCTGATAAAAATAAAACAATGAAAAATATGTTTTTTGTTTGTTTTTGAGCAATTTCTCTGTTGTTCTAATCTACACTAAACAAAAATATAAATGCAACATGTAAAGTGTTGGAACCATGTTTCTAGAGCTGAAAAAAAAACACAGACTTTTCCATAAGCACAAAAAGCTTATTTCTCTCAAATGTTGTGCACACATTTATTCATATCCCTGTTAGTGAGCATTTATCATTTGCCAAGATAATCCATCCACTTGACAGGTGTGGCATATCAATAATCTGATTAAACGGCATGATCATTACACAGGTGCACCTTGTGCTGGAGACAATAAGAGGCCACTTTAAAATGTGCTGTTTTGTCACACGTCACAATGCCACAGATGTCTCAAGTTTGAGGGAGCATGCAATTGACATGCTGACTGCAGGAATGTCCACCAGACATAAGCTGCCTCTAATGTCATTTTGGAGCATTTGGCAATACGTAAAACTGGCATCACAACCCCAGACCATGCGTAAATATGCCAGCCCAGGACCTCCACATCAGGCTTCTTCACCTGTGGGATCGTCTTTGAAATTGTTACATGTTTCGTTCATATTTTTGTTCAGTATATAATGACCCTTTAGCTGATCAATGGGCAAAGGCCGGCCCCCCTACCAAGATGGGCCGGGACTGTTTTCTGATAGGCTGAGCTGAGGTCACGCAAACTCATTCAAAGTCAAATGCAGCATTAGCAAAGAGACCTGCTCAGACTCTGTCATCAGTTAGACAGCCAAGATCATGGATCGTAAAAAACGGAAAGGGTGGCTACAAACCTAGAAAGAGCACATTCTACATTGTCACCTCACTCAAAATGTCTTATTTTTTTGGGCAGCTAAAATTATAAATTGGTCAAAAACTATTATCCTCATGGATTCATGTAATGAAAGTGTCTGCCCTGCCCCTGTGCCTGTGCCCTTTCTGGGGCCTGCTGCTGTGATGAGCCAGGCACTCTTCTCTCCTCCCATATGCTTGAGAGAAAATTGGTTCTGATCATATTACATTTAAAAATGAAATTGTGGGAAAACACAGCTTAGGAATCTTCGTACCCTTGGCCCTGTCAAAGAGTGGAGGGTTTAATCTTTCTGTAGGTATAATTTGTATTTATCACCTTTCAATATTCAGCTCAATAGCAATTATTTTACAACCAAGATATTTGATATGGCTTTGAGATATGGAGCGGCACGTACGCAAATTGTGAACCTGCCATTGTGAGGGAATGGGCCTCTTGGTCTCATGGGTAGTAGCCTACAACTGTGTTTTGTGTTTCCACCTCAGGTGTTGAACCCCAATTTAATTAGCCTATGATATTAGTTAGTGCACATACAGATGTATGTAATTAATCTCTATTGAACCCCCACTGGAAGTGCAGTGACGTGGGCTGGTGGTGATAAATTGCCAGGGTCAAATTATTTTCCCAATCTGCCCCTGATCTACTGTAATAATAAATATTCAACAGCTAATAATCTATGCTAGGGAGGTCATCATCATGGCTGTTACATGATTTCTCAAACTGCAGTCAAGCACTACACTACATAAGAAGGAAGCTGTGCTTTCCTAAAACATTCCTGTTATTCTTCATGGAGGTGCACAGCTTCCTATTGTTGCCCCATACTTCAATATGTCTATTATTGTGGGTAGACGTATAATGCTGACTACAATTCCTTCCAATAATGATTACGTAAGGTTGACAGTAATTTAAACTGTCAAAAAATAATGTTGTACTCACTTTCCCCAAAAAAGGAACTTGCACTCAGTGCACATGAGCTAATGTATACAAGGAAGTTTGTTTTATGACTCAGTCCTTCAGTGACTGGGCAGAACTCTTTTGAAGACATTTAATTAAAAAGCACACTGACGTACTGGTAATACATAAGCAAAAACATTATTTTGTATTTTATTTCTCCCCCCCCCCAAATTATGCATATTTGTTTTTTTCTGCCCGCTCATCAGTTGTGGAAAAAGTACTGAATTGTCAGACTTGAGTAATAGTAAAGATACCTTAAGAGAAAAGGACTCAAGTTCAAGTAAAAGTCACCAAGTAAAATACTACTTGAGTAAAAGTCTAAAAGTATTTGGTTTTAAATAAACTTAAGTATTAAAAGTCAATGGATTTGCTCAAATGTACTCAAAAGACAAAGTAAAAGTATAAACCATTCAAATTCCGTATGTTAAGCAAACCAGACCGCACAATTTTCTAGTTTTTTTAATTGACGGATAGCCAGGGGCACACTCCAACAGTCAGACATAATTTACAAACGAAGCATTTGTGTTTAGCGAGTCCGCCAGATCTGAGGCAGTAGGGATGACCAGGGATGTTCTCTTGATAAGTATGTGTATTGGACCATTTTCCTGTCAAACTGTATCGAAATAGTAAAGTAAAGTACATATACCCCAAAAAACGACTTAAGTATTATTTGTTATTATTTTTTATTGAGTACTTTACACCACTGCCGCTCACTCATTATAACTTTATTATTGGGAAGCTGCTGTGCAGTAAAATCCGATTCTGATAATAACTGACATGGCACCATTACAGCCAATCCCAAACGAGCAATGGAATGAGCATGTTTAGTGATTTCCTGGTTACAACAAAATGTGAGTTTCTAGCTAGATTGTAAGGAAAGTTTGATCTAAAGTGCTAAATTCACATAATCTAAATAGATTTTGCAGATTAATTTTAGTTTTCACGGCACAAACAGCTGTTGTTATTTAGCTACAGTAGCTAGCTAGCCAGCTTGCTGGTGGAGTTAGCTTGCTAGTTAGATAGACTTTTAGCTAGCTAGCTAGTTAAAGCAGCAATCGGCGGTGGAAACAATAACAAAGCGAACTCCCCACCACTGTTTCGGTATAAAGCGGGTGTATGGGGCTTGAGAATTGTAAACACTCGCAAATTCAAAGACAGGACTGACCATCCATGATATCAAAAAAAGTTTGCAGTATAACTGAAGTACGTATGCACAGTATTTTTTTTTACTGCAGTAATTTTGCAGTGTAACTGCAGTTACAGTGCAGTATAACTGCAGTACAGTATCTGCAATACCACAGTTGACTGCATTTATCTCACTTTTACTGCACTTCTTTTGCAAGGGTAGTTTTAACCATGTTTATTATGCAATACAGTGTTTGTTTACATTTACTTTGTTTACAAACATTGGAGTAAAACAAGCATATATTTTGGTTTCTGATGGGGTACGACAGTTGAACTAGGGCATTTGTAAGTCATATTTTTTTTTTAAATCAATGGGTACATGTAAGTATGAAAATGGACGTAGGAACTGCTGATTGTCCATTTAACTTAAAGAGCTAGCTAACTAATAGCTGACTTCTAAATGACCGGCTGTAGTCACCAAATAAGGACTAAAGTGGCATGAGCTACTCAGTCAGATGAGTTGATGTTAGACCCACTTGCTATATCCACAACAAGATATTAGCTAGTTTTCGTAGTAGTTAGCCAGTCTGAGGGAGGGATCATGGCTGTGGGGATCAGTGGCAGAATTCTCAATTTCTCAAATACACTTGGATTGGAATATATATATATATATTTTTTATACAAGCCATGAAATATGTAGAGTATATTGATAGCTACCTACCCACGATAATAGGATCCAGTAACAGATGGTCACTTTACCTGACCTAGTGGTATACTGGAAGGAGAACTAGGCCGCTAGATTTTTACTTCCCACTTGACATCAATGTTCTATATCTGACATAGCCTACCTCATCTTCTCACGTTGATCTATGAAATGAGTAATTGAGGGAACTGTGAAATATGCAAATGATGTACTCATTCTCCTTTTGTTTAGTACAATTTTCACAGAATTGAATTCTAGATTTTGTTATTCATATACCAATCAAAAAATCTGCTCTTTCAAATGTTCCATTTAATATCATACTTCAATTCTAGAAATTAATAGGAATTTCCCAAGCCGTAGGCCTAGATCCAGTATATTCCTTACCTGCATGAAGCTTCAATGTTTCCTGTATCAAGCTTCAATGTCCAATGACCATCATTTGTAATCAGCCTCTGTTCCCTCAGGATGAATGTGGGTGTGGCTCACAGTGAGGTGAACCCCAACACGCAGGTAATGAACAGCAGAGGGATCTGGCTGGCATACCTACTGCTGGTCACCGTGCTGCACGTCATCCTGTTGAGCATCCCTGTCCTCACAGTGCCCCTTGTCTGGACCCTCACAAATGTCATCCATAATCTGGTCAGAACAAGTATTTATAGTTAGTTTTTTGTTTTTCCAATCAGATGTAGACGACATTTAACTATATTTAAGCCACCCTTTTTGATAGATATAGCTATTTAAGTTATTAGATCCCCATAATTTTGAACAGTAGAGTAATGCGGACTTGTGTTATGACATTGTAATGACAAATAAGTGTGTCTGTTGTAGAGGTCGACCGATTATGATTTTTCAACGCCGATACCGATTAATCGGACGATTTTTCTATATATTTATAAAAATGACAATTACAACAATACTGAATGAACATTAACTCTTTTTATTTGAACTTAATATAATACATAAATACAATCTATTTAGTCTCAAATAAATAATGAAACATGTTCAATTTGGTTTAAATTATGCAAAAACACAATGTTGGAGAAGAAAGTAAAAGTGCAATATGTACCATGTAAAAAAGCTAACGTTTAAGTTCCTTGCTCAGAACATGAGAACGTTTGAAAGCTGGTGGTTCAATATTCCCAGTTAAGAAGTTTTAGATTGTAGTTTTTATAGGAATTATGACGCGTCAACTATTTCTCTATAACATTTATATTTCATATACCTGTGACAATTGGATGTTCTTATAGGCACTAAAGTATTGCCAGCCTAATCCCGGGAGTTGATGGCTTGAAGTCATAAACAGTGCTATGCTTCAAGCATTGCTAAGAGCGGCTCGCAAACGCAGTAAACTGCTGTTTGAATGAATGCTTACAAGCCTGCTGCCGCCTACCACCGCTATATCAAATATCAAATTATAGACTTAATTATAATAACACAGAAATACACACAGAAATACCAGCCTTTGGTCATTGATATGGTCAAATCCGGAAAAAATCATTTGGAAAACAAGACGTTTATTCTTTCAGTGAAATACGTAACCGTTCCGTATTTTGTCAAACGGGTGGCAACCCTAAGTCTAAATATTGCTGTTACATTGCACAACCTTCCATGTTATGTCATAATTATGGAAAATTATGGAAAATTAATTACGGTCTTTGTTAGGAAGAAACACAGTTCGCAACGAGCCAGGCGGCCCAAACTGTTCCATATACTGTTGAAGTCGGAAGTTTACATACACTTAGGTTGGCGTCATTAAAACTCATTTTTCAACCACTCCACAAATTTCTTGCTAACAAACTATAGTTTTGGCAGGCCGGTAAAGACATCTACTTTGTGCATGACGTAAGTCATTTTTCCAACAATTCTTTATTTCACTGTATCACAATTCCAGTGGGTCAGAAGTTTACATACACTAAGTTGGCTGTGCCTTTAAACAGCTTGGAAAATTCCAGAAAATGATGTCATGGCTCTAGAAGCTTCGGATAGGCTAATTGACATAATTTGAGTCAATTGGAGGTTACCTGTGGATGTATTTCAAGGCCTACCTTCAAACTCCGTGCCTCTTTGCTTGACATTATGGGAAAATCAAAATAAATCAGCCAAGACCTCAGAAAATAAATTGTAGACCTTCACAAGTCTGGTTCATCCTCGTGAGCAATGTCTAAATGTCTGAAGGTACCACGTTCATCTGTACAAACAATAGTATGCAAGTATAAACACCATGGGACCACGCAGCCGTCATACCGCTCAGGAAGGAGGCGCGTTCTGTCTCCTAGAGATGAACGTTCTTTGGTGCGAAAAGTTCAAATCAATCCCAGAACAACAGCAAAGGACCTTGTGAAGATGCTGGAGGAAACGGGTACAAAAGTATCTATATCCACAGTAAAACGAGTCCTATATCGACATAACCTGAAAGGTTGCTCAGCAAGGAAGAATCCATTGCTCCAAAACCTCCATAAAAAAGCCAGACTACGGTTTGCAACTGCACATGGGGACAAAGATCGTACTTTTTGGAGAAACGAAGAACACCATCCCAACCGTGAAGCACAGGGGTGGCAGCATCATGTTGTGGGGGTGCTTTGCTGCAGGAGGGACTGGTGCACTTCACAAAATAGATGCCATCATGAGGTAGGAAAATGATGTGGATATATTGAAGCAACATTTCAAGACATCAGTCAGGAAGTTAAAGCTTGGTTTCAAATGGGTCTTACAAAAGGACAATGACCCCAAGCATACTTCCAAAGTTGTGGCAAAATGGCTTACAGACAACAAAGTCAAGGTGTTGGAGTGGCCATCACAAAGTCCTATTGAAAATGTGTGGGCAGAACTGAAAAAGCGTGTGTGAGCAAGGAGGCCTACAAAACTGACTCAGTTACAACAGCTCTGTCAGGAGGAATGGGCCAAAATTCACCCAACTTATTGTGGGAAGCTTGTGGAAGGCTACCCGAAAAGTTTGACCCAAGTTTAAAAATGTAAGTCAATGCTACCAAATGCTAATTGAGTGTATGTAAACTTCTGACCCACTGAGAATGTGATGAAATAAATAAAAGCTGAAATAAATCATTCTCTACTATTATCCTGACATTTCACATTCTAAAAATAAAGTGGGGATCCTAACTAACCTAAAACAGGGAATCTTTACTGGGATTAAATGTCAGGAATTGTTATAAACTGAGTGTAAATGTATTTGGCTTAGGTGTATGTAAACTTCCGACTTCAACTGTAGTACCCTGACTCTGCTTACACTGAACACAAGAGAAGTGACACAATTTCCCTAGTTAATATTGTCTGCTATCATGCATTTCTTTTAACTAAATATGCAGGTTTAATAAAATATACTTCTGTGTATTGATTTTAAGGAAGGCATTGATGTTTATGGTTAGGTACATTTGTAATGATTTTTCGTTTTTCACGATTGTGCTTTTGATAAATCATCACCTGTTTGGCAAAGTTGAAGTAGGCTGTGATTCGATGATAAATTAACAGGCACCGCATTGATTATATACAACGCAGGACAAGCTAGTTAACCTAGTAATATCATCAACCACGTGTAGTTAACTAGTGATTATGTTTAGATTGATTGTTTTTTTATAGGATAAGTTTAACGCTAGCTAGCAACTTACCTTGGCTCCTTGCAGCCACAAGGTCCTTTTGATGCTGCACTCGTGTAACAGGTGGTCAGCTTGCCAAGAAGTCTCCTCATGGATTGCAATGTAATCGGCATCCAAAAAGGCTGATTACCGATTTATTATGAAAACTTGAAATCGGCCCTATTTAATCGGTCGACCTCTAGTCCACATCCTTTTGTATATATAGTGTATGTGTGATCTGTCCACCACAGGTGATGTACTTGTTTCTGCACACGGTGAAAGGAACTCCTTTTGAGACACCAGACCAGGGCAAAGCTCGTTTACTCACACACTGGGAACAGATGGACAACGGCATCCAGTTCACATCCTCACGCAAATTCCTCACCATCTCACCCATTGTACTGTAAGACAGAACATTTGTGCATACTAGTATTATCCATGCGCTTTTGGAGCTTATCCATGCGCTTTTTTTTTTTTTAAGTTTAAGTTTTTCTTATGGCTTGCAATGATAGATTAACGTAGAAGAGTAAGTATTGAATTATTGCATTATTGTTTGTTATCAGGATTGAATAATAACCCTAAACCATCTGTTAATTATTCAGGTATATTCTTGCCAGTTTCTACACCAAGTACGATGCCACGCATTTCCTGGTCAATACAGGCTCTCTCCTCAGTGTCCTCCTTCCAAAGCTGCCCCTGTTCCATGGAGTACGAATATTTGGGATCAATAAGTACTGACACAACTGGATAGTATCAGATTTATGTTTTATTTATGTGTAGTTCATTTCTAAGGTCCAGAGGCGGAAGTGAAGAAGACATGTTCAGTAACTTTGAGCTGTTTTGAAGGAAATTGTTGTTTTTATTGCACAGCTCATGTTACCTCTCTGACCCCAAAACAAAGGAAGCAAAATGTGCTGAACACCAAGCTATAATGATTAAGAGTTACTGAGTGGCCTCTGCTTTATTTCACTATATTAATTTTCATTATATGACATTTATAATGTTTGTGTGCAATGTGCATGTATCCTCAAACCATTCTTCTCTCTTTGGTTGGATGACATGTATTTGCCATTGTTTTCTAGAAAGAGCTTTAATGTGAACTTCATCACCTTGAAAACTAAGTCTTCATAATTACTTGTATTTGTCCACACATTAGAATGCGTGATTAGAGAGTTTAGGATAGTGGCAGCCATAAAAATGGAATGGTGGGCACCAGTATGTTTGTGGTGCCTTAAAGTTTTCAGTTGGCTGCCACATTTTTTTCATTTAGTTTGTTGACCAATCCACGTGAAGACTCTTGGATATACATTGCCATGTGAGCATTCTCAATATGTGATAGTGCCTAAAAATAAATGTTCCAATATCAGGTTTGATTCTTCAGCCTACATCTAAATACTTCCTGTGTTTGTTTGGAAATTTGGGGTACATCCTTACCATTTTGTACACACACAAGTGCACTGTGCAGCAGATAAATAATTACTCAACAAGTTTAATTATTGCATTGATTGTTCTCATCTAATCCCACGGATGGTGTGGGTTTTGAATGACATAAGAGGGAAACCTAAGGGGAATGTTCAGCAGTGAGGAAAAGCAACACAGGAGTATAGTAACATTGTGCAGGAGTGAGGGGTCGTACCATCATGTAAATTCTCAGATTGCCTGTGTGGGGATTCTGGGGAACTCCACACACTTTACATGAGGCCTGTCACGTTTCCTGTGATGTGCTGATAAAACAGGGATTTCCGCCTGAGATATGACCATGTTTGCATTTCAGTTATGAGGTGTCTCCCTACTGAGGTGGTGTGTTTGCTCTCTTGGGGGAAGTAGTGGAAATGGTGTCCTGGATAATAATTTGACTACGCTGTAGAATATGCCAATCTGTTTTTGCTGGGAAGCACATGCAAATTATATAGTAGCTCCACCATCAGCTGTCAGACTGCAGAAACCCATATGGGGTTGCCTGACTCACACCCTCTGTCTGGAATGCAAACAACATTTGTGTCACCTTTTCAGAGGTAGAAGTGAAAAGAAAAAGTGTTGCACCACCTGGCTTGAGAATTGCAGCTAACAGGATGATAATCTATTCTGAAACCTGGTAATATTGAAGGTTGTCAAGGTGAACATTTTAGTTATAAATACCAGAAGATCCATAGTAGCGCAGCGGTCTAAGACATTGCATCTCAGTGCAAGAGGCGTCACTACAGCCCCTGGTTCGAATCCAGGCTGTATCACATCCGGCCATGATTGGGAGTCCCATAGGGTGGCGCACAATTGGCCCAATGTTGGCCAGGGTAGGCCGTTGTTGTAAATAAGAATTTGTTCTTAACTGACTTGCCTAGTTAAAATAAATATACAGCATAATAATACCAATTAGCCATACCCCCTGGATACATGTTGATACCCCCATTTACAACCACATTACTTGATGATGAATATCCAAGTTTACCCTAAAAACAGGTCATCAGTGGTTCTGCTTCCACTTTATTTCACAATCACTGATTTTATGATGCAAGCCTTTGAATTACAACATGCAAAAATTACAAAGCCAGTATTTATAACTATGCCGATCAACAGCATTCTGTTAAATACAGGGGGACTGTGTCATTTAACTGAATTTCAGAGTATAGGTTGTTATCTGAAGCATATCAGAAGTACCCTAGAAGTTTCACATAAAGCTGCATATTCCTGGATGATTCTATCAGTTTTTAAAGAAACCACAACTCCTCATGAAACTAGATATTTTTCCCAAATTTGAACAAAAAAATAAATACATTATTCAGTTTGGATATCATTTTCTGAACATTCTCTGCTCTTACTCATCAGGAAAACTTTGGGGATTCTAGGCAACTGTCCCCGAGTAGCTTGAGAACCTCATAAAAATGGGTGGGGAAAGATAAGTATTTTCTGAATGCAGGTTATTGTGGGAGGAAACCCACCTCACCAGAGACTACTGTAACTGCAAAATTAGGTTACCCGTATGCTTACTGTGAAATACTGTATATCCACATACAAGGTGTATTGCACCCCCTGTTGTTCATGTATAGCAGTTTCAGTACAACTCATACAAACAATGCATCATTCAGTACCACCATCTTTCTAGGGATTTATGCTCCTCTCAGTATTCCCCTTCTACAGCAACAGGCGAGTGGGCTTTCCACTGGTGGAAATGTCTCAGTATGAAGTGGGATTTTACGATATCATTAATTTGACATCCACATGATTATTTACAATGAATAGTACACAACTACCTGGCCACCAAATCTGTAAAGGCTTATGCATAGCCAATTCTACCACACAGAATAGAGGCCAGAATACTCAGCCTCCAGTATTTATGCTGCAGTAGTTTATGTGTCGGGGGGCTAGGGTCAGTTTGTTATATCTGGAGTACTTCTCCTGTCCTATTTGGTGTCCTGTGTGAATCTAAGTGTGCATTCTCTAATTCTCTCCTTCTCTCTTTCTCTCTCTCGGAGGACCTGAGCCCTAGGACCATGCCCCAGGACTACCTGACATGATGACTCCTTGCTGTCCCCAGTCCACCTGGCTGTGCTGCTGCTCCAGTTTCAACTGTTCTGCCTTATTATTATTCGACCATGCTGGTCATTTATGAACATTTGAACATCTTGGCCATGTTCTGTTATAATCTCCACCCGGCACAGCCAGAAGAGGACTGGCCATCCCACATTAGCTCTCTCTAATTCTCTCTTTCTTTCTCTCTCTCGGAGGACCTGAGCCCTAGGACCATGCCCCAGGAATACCTGACATGATGACTCCTTGCTGTCCCCAGTCCACCTGACTGTGCTGCTGCTCCAGTTTCAACTATTCTGCCTTATTATTATTCGACCATGTTGGTCATTTATGAACATTTGAACATCTTGACCATGTTTTGTTATAATCTCCACCCGGCACAGCCAGAAGAGGACTGGCCACCCCACATAGCCTGGTTCCTCTCTAGGTTTCTTCCTAGGTTTTGGCCTTTCTAGGGAGTTTTTCCTAGCCACCGTGCTTCTACACCTGCATTGCTTGCTGTTTGGGGTTTTAGGCTGGGTTTCTGTACAGCACTTTGAGATATCAGCTGATGTACGAAGGGCTATATAAATAAATTTGATTTGAATACAAAAGTACAATATCTCACAGTATAAAAGTATTATCCATTTTTAAGGCAATGCTTGTGATATGCTGTCTGAGGGTAACTTTGGAAGGGCCAGTGTCCCCGAACCCCGTCTCCAGTATTTATGCCGGCAGGATAGGGCCAGTCTGTCCTATCTGGTGTAATTCTCCAGTCTTATCTGGTGTCGTGTGTGATCTTAAGTATGCTCTCTCTAATTCTTCTCTCTCTTCCCTCCCGGAGGACCTGAGTCCCAGGACAATGCCTCAGGACTAACTGGCCTGATGACCCCTGGCAGTCCCTGCCCCCAATCCACCTGGTCGTGCTGCTCATCCAGGTTCTGCTATTCTGCCTGCGGTTATGGAACCTGGACCTGTTCACCGGACGTGCTACCTTGTTCAGGACTTGCTGTTTTGACTCTCTACCGCACCTGCTGTCTCGACCTCTGAATGCTCAGATTTGAAAAGCCAACTGACATATACAGATGGTGCAAAAGGTCAGCACCTCAGATGTAACATGGGTGTCACAATCATTCCATGGAGGGCCAAGTGTCTGCTGGTTTTTGTTTTTTCCTTTCAATTAAGACCTAGACAACCAGGTGAGGGGAGTTCCTTACTAATCAGTGACCTTAATTTATCAATCAATTACAAGGGAGCAGAAAAAACCTGCAGACACTCAGCCCTCCATGGAATGAATTTGACACGTGCTCTATAAATCACTGTGATTATTTGACTCTGCTGGTGATCTACAAACTTTTGAACATCTTGAAGAACAATCCGGCTTTAATGGCCTCGTACTCAAAATAATTTCCATCTGGCCCAGCCAGAAGAGGACTGGCCACGCCTCAGAGCCTGGTTCCTCTCTAAGTTTCTTCCTAGGTTCCAGCCTTTCTAGGGAGTTTTCCTAGCCATTGTGCTTCTACATCTGCATTGCTTGCTCTTTGGGGTTTTAGGCTGAGTTTCTGTAGAAGCACTTTGTGACAACTGCTGATGTAAAAAGGGATTTATAAATATATTAGATGGATATGAAACCTATAAATCTCAGTCCAAACAAAACATGAAACTAACTAACTAAGAACATAACAATGTAGACGTGTCACACAACGTCAAAGAAAGGTTATAATACTTGCAATGGTACACTTACACATTACTGTTTTTATTCCCGTACATTTTTAAAATGATATAAATTCAGGCTCAATGGCTATAAACATCATGCTTTAAATACCAAAATATGAATTTCTTCCCAAACAGATGTCAGTTTGCCTTTTTTTGTGTTTTTTTAACTTGTCAGCTATGAATTGCTCCCCGTTTACATCGGCACGTGTTTGATGACAAATTTTTTTTAACGTAAAATCAACAATAATACCAAAGATAACAAATGTCAAAAAAATGACCTTGCAGTTAAGACCAAGATAAAGTTGTGACATTCCTCCAAGAAAATAAAATACCCCATTCTTAGTGGTCATAAACCTTTACTTACTGACCAATACATTTCTCAGATTAATTCAAACACAGGACTCGATCCTAATTTGAGAAACACTACAGTCTCATTTCTCAAGTCAGAATCTGGCTCTGTGTCGATAACCAAAACAGGTGGTTGCCATAAGCAATCTACACTGAGTATACAAAACATCAGGAACACCTGCTCTTTCCATGACTGACTGACCAGGAGAAAGCTATGACCCCTTCTTAATGTCACTTGTTAAATCCACTTCAATCAGTGTAGATGAAGGGGAGAAAACAGGTAACTTTTTTTTATTTTTAAGCCTTGAGACAATTGAAACATTAATTGTGTGTGTATGTGTGCCATTCAGAGGGTGAATGGGCAAGACAAAAATGTAAGTTCCTTGGAATAGGGTATAGGCGCACCGATTTGAGTGCGTCAAGAACTGCAACGCTGCTGGGTTTTTTAAGCTGAACAGTTTTCCGTGTGTATCAAGAATGGTCCACCACCCAAAGGACATCCAGCCCACTTGACACAACTGTGGGAAGCATTGGAGTCAACATGGGCCAGCACCATTGTGGAACGCTTTCAACACCTTGTAGAGTCCACTGAGGCTGTTCTGTGGGCAAAAGGGGGAGCAACTCAATATTAAGAAGGTGTTACTAATGTTTTGTACACTCAGTGTACAATATGTCTGCCGCAACCTGGACGCCAGACATTAGCTCACAGGCCTAGCAATGGCCAGATTCCACCATCTCCATGGCGATTCATGAGCACCTGTCTTATGGTTGGAAGAGAGCTGTAGGGGTAGAAAGCCAGTCAGCACTATGCTCCATTAACCTTGCTACAGGAAAATAACCACATCTATTCACCTTCACAAGTCTCTGTCTTTCCATCCAAGGTCTTCTTTTTTCAAATCATTCATCATATTCTCCTCATCATCATCTTCCTCATCCGTGTCAAAGAAATCATCCTCAAAGAACGATCCATATTCCTGCGCGTGCACAGAAACCTCATTCGATATCAGGTGAGGTGATCCCTCCACAAAATCGGCAAACCTATGGATCACAACATCAAGCTTTTGAACAACACTGATCATATGTTTAGTTCAAACCAGGAATGGGAAAGAGACAGTTCAGTGACTAGTAATAGACCTAAAAAGACTATAAGTCACCCTGGGACCAAAATCTAGCTTTTCAGGCTAGCAGTACATACATTTCAGTAAGTATTTCAATGCTACTGACTGTCACCTTTTTGGGGACGCAAGTCGAGAGACGGTCTTCCATTTGCTGAAGTCTGGACTGCTGCAGTACTTCCTCAGCTCCTCCAGGGCATGCTGCGTCTCCACCTCCCCCTGTTTCTGGAACTCCTCTTCAGTCAGCAGCCGACGAGGCTCTGGCTTCCAGCGCAGAGTTGGCGTGACTTTGCTGCACAATGAGAATTCGAACATTATTAAAAATGCCAATAAACACGAATAAAGGAATCATTAGAGTTATAAAAAACTACCGCCAAGCCAGAAGAATCAATGAAATGGAATACTCCAGGTTCTTAGAGCAGAAGGCAGCCACGATGATGGCCAACGCCACTTGCTGAACCTGGATCCCACTGTAGATCAGTAGCAGGCCAAACAACTGCAGTGTCCAGGACAGGATATTTATACTCCTTTCCTCCACAAGAGGACCATGACGATAGCACACGGCAAAACTGATAAACCCAACCACTGCAGCATAGCCTAAAGTACACAGAAACAATTCATTCAACTGTTCCTACTACAAACATGGAGCAATGGTTGTGAAATTATCATTCCAGATACAAAAAGTTTGAGCAATAAACAAGGCACTTCCCAGAGTTTGTTGCGATTGTGTTTATTACAATCGATACCTACCAAAAGCCACGTGCCAGTGCTCTCTCAGAATCATCTGCAGGTTCCTGAACACAAGCTGGATGATGTAAATGGAAAAGGACCAGCCACCAACTATTACCATGTAAAATGGGCTTTTCTGAGAAAAGAAAATGAAGATTATGGGGCATGAAATCTAAACATATATTTTCATGACTCTCGCATGATACAAATCAGAAAGGTCTCCCAAATATTATTTTTTATTTCACCTTTATTTAACCAGGTAGGCAAGTTGAGAACAAGTTCTCATTTACAATTGTGACCTGGCCAAGATAAAGCAAAGCAGTTCGACACATACAACGACACAGAGTTACACATGGAGTAAAACAAACATACAGTCAATAATACAGTATAAACAAGTCTATATACGATGTGAGCAAATGAGGTGAGATAAGGGAGGTAAAGGCAAAAAGGCCATGGTGGCAAAGTAGATACAATATAGCAAGTAAAACACTGGAATGGTAGATTTGCAATGGGAGAATGTGCAAAGTAGAAATAAAAATAATGGGGGTGCAAAGGAGCAAAATAAATAAATAAATTAAATACAGTAGGGAAAGAGGTAGTTGTTTGGGCTAAATTATAGGTGGGCTATGTACAGGTGCAGTAATCTGTGAGCTGCTCTGACAGTTGGTGCTTAAAGCTAGTGAGGGAGATAAGTGTTTCCAGTTTCAGAGATTTTTGTAGTTCATTCCAGTCATTGGCAGCAGAGAACTGGAAGGAGAGGCGGCCAAAGAAAGAATTGGTTTTGGGGGTGACTAGAGAGATATACCTGCTGGAGCGTGTGCTACAGGTGGGAGATGCTATGGTGACCAGCGAGCTGAGATAAGGGGGGACTTTACCTAGCAGGGTCTTGTAGATGACATGGAGCCAGTGGGTTTGGCGACGAGTATGAAGCGAGGGCCAGCCAACGAGAGCGTACAGGTCGCAATGGTGGGTAGTATATGGGGCTTTGGTGACAAAACGGATTGCACTGTGATAGACTGCATCCAATTTGTTGAGTAGGGTATTGGAGGCTATTTTGTAAATGACATCGCCAAAGTCGAGGATTGGTAGGATGGTCAGTTTTACAAGGGTATGTTTGGCAGCATGAGTGAAGGATGCTTTGTTGCGAAATAGGAAGCCAATTCTAGATTTAACTTTGGATTGGAGATGTTTGATATGGGTCTGGAAGGAGAGTTTACAGTCTAACCAGACACCTAAGTATTTGTAGTTGTCCACGTATTCTAAGTCAGAGCCGTCCAGAGTAGTAATGTTGGACAGGCGGGTAGGTACAGGTAGCGATCGGTTGAAGAGCATGCATTTAGTTTTACTTGTATTTAAGAGCAATTGGAGGCCACGGAAGGAGAGTTGTATGGCATTGAAGCTTGCCTGGAGGGTTGTTAACACAGTGTCCAAAGAAGGGCCAGAAGTATACAGAATGGTGTCGTCTGCGTAGAGGTGGATCAGAGACTCACCAGCAGCAAGAGCGACCTCATTGATGTATACATAGAAGAGAGTCGGTCCAAGAATTGAACCCTGTGGCACCCCCATAGAGACTGCCAGAGGTCCGGACAGCAGACCCTCCGATTTGACACACTGAACTCTATCAGAGAAGTAGTTGGTGAACCAGGCAAGGCAATCATTTGAGAAACCAAGGCTGTCGAGTCTGCCGATGAGGATGTGGTGATTGACAGAGTCGAAAGCCTTGGCCAGATCAATGAATACGGCTGCACAGTAATGTTTCTTATCGATGGCAGTTAAGATATCATTTAGGACCTTGAGCGTGGCTGAGGTGCACCCATGACCAGCTCTGAAACCAGATTGCATAGCAGAGAAGGTATGGTGAGATTCGAAATGGTCGGTAATCTGTTTGTTGACTTGGCTTTCGAAGACCTTAGAAAGGCATGGTAGGATAGATATAGGTCTGTAGCAGTTTGGGTCAAGAGTGTCACCCCCTTTGAAGAGGGGGATGACCGCAGCTGCTTTCCAATCTTTGGGAATTTCAGACGACACGAAAGAGAGGTTGAACAGGCTAGTAATAGGGGTGGCAACAATTTTGGCAGATCATTTTAGAAAGAAAGGGTCCAGATTGTCTAGCCCGGCTGATTTGTAGGGGTCCAGATTTTGCAGCTCATTCAGAACATCAGCTGAGCAGATTTGGGAGAAGGAGAAATGGGGAAGGCTTGGGCGAGTTGTTGTGGGGGGTGCAGTGCTGTTGACCGGGGTAGGAGTAGCCAGGTGGAATGCATGGCCAGCCGTAGAAAAATGCTTATTGAAATTCTCAATTATGGTGGATTTATCAGTGGTGACAGTGTTTCCTATCTTCAGTGCAGTGGGCAGCTGGGAGGAGGGGTTCTTATTCTCCATGGACTTTACAGTGTCCCAGAACTTTTTTGAGTTAGTGTTGCAGGAAGCAAATTTCTGCTTGAAAAAGCTAGCCTTGGCTTTTCTAACTGCCTGTGTATAATGGTTTCTAGCTTCCCTGAACAGCTGCATATCACGGGGGCTGTTCGATGCTAATGCAGAACGCCATAGGATGTTTTTTTGTTGGTTAAGGGCAGTCAGGTCTGGGGAGAACCAAGGGCTATATCTATTCCTGGTTCTAAATTTCTTGAATGGGGCATGTTTATTTAAGATGGTTAGGAAGTCATTTAAAAAAAAATATCCAGGCATCCTCTACTGACGGGATGAGATCAATATCCTTCCAGGATACCCCGGCCAGGTCGATTAGAAAGGCCTGCTCGCTGAAGTGTTTCAGGGAGCGTTTTACAGTGATGAGTGGAGGTCGTTTGACCGCTGACCCATTACGGATGCAGGCAATGAGGCAGTGATCGCTGAGATCTTGGTTGAAAACAGCAGAGGTGTATTTAGAGGGCAAGTTGGTTAGTATGATATCTATGAGGGTGCCCGTGTTTAAGGCTTTGGGGAGGTACCTGGTAGGTTCATTGATAATTTGTGTGAGGTTGAGGGCATCAAGTTTAGATTGTAGGATGGCTGGGGTGTTAAGCATGTTCCAGTTTAGGTCGCCTAGCAGCACAAGCTCTGAAGATAGATGGGGGGCAATCAGTTCACATATGGTGTCCAGAGCACAGCTGGGGGCAGAGGGTGGTCTATAGCAGGCGGCAACGGTGAGAGACTTGTTTTTAGAGAGGTGGATTTTTAAAAGTAGAAGTTCAAATTGTTTGGGTACAGACCTGGATAGTAGGACAGAACTCTGCAGGCTATCTTTGCAGTAGATTGCAACACCGCCCCCTTTGGCAGTACTATCTTGTCTGAAAATGTTGTAGTTTGGAATTAAAATGTCTGAATTTTTGGTGGTCTTCCTAAGCCAGGATTCAGACACAGCTAGAACATCCGGGTTGGCAGAGTGTGCTAAAGCAGTGAATAGAACAAACTTAGGGAGGAGGCTTCTAATGTTAACATGCATGAAACCAAGGCTATTACGGTTACAGAAGTCGTAAAAAGAGAGCGCCTGGGGAATAGGAGTGGAGCTAGGCACTGCAGGGCCTGGATTCACCTCTACATCGCCAGAGGAACAGAGTAGGAGTAGAATAAGGGTGCGGCTAAAAGCAATAAGAATTGGTCGTTTAGAACGTCTGGAACAGAGAGTAAAAGGAGGTTTCTGGGGGCGATAAAATAGCATCAAGGTATAATGTACAGACAAAGGTATATGAACTCAGGGTACACCCAGACTTTTTGCTTTGTTCAAATCAAAATGTGTTAGTAGTGGGTGAGGCCTTGATATAGAAGACTTGACTTCTTACCTTGGGCAGAAAGCGTGCCATGATGAAGATGAGGATGATAAGGGAGGCAATCATACCTGTGCTCATGCCAGCAGAGTAATAGAATACCTGACTCCTGTTAGACAAAAAAAAAACACATCAATCATCCTAGATGCAGGAAGTAGGGGTGCTGCAGCACCAGCTGATAAATCAGAAATAAATAATAATCCACATTGTGAGAAAAAAATGGTGTTCACTGGGCCTTTATTATTCCTGTATGAGCGGACAAAAATTGTCCTCAGCAGCGCGGCAAGAATAAATTCTCTACAGCCCCACCCCTAAATATCTTCCCGCAGCCATTACAATCATAAAGGCGAGATTCATAAATCATAAAGGGATCATGTCATTAAAATAGAGGGTAAAATGTGAACACAATTAATTTAGTTACCTGCTGAGTGAGTCTGCAAAGATGAATAACAGCACTCCAGCCAGGAATGTCACAAACATGTAAATGTCAAATTCTGCAGGAGTAAAGCAGAGACAGCAAAGACTCCACATGAAATCAATATGTAATAGGCTCGTAACTAACAATGACACCCTACCTTTCCTTTAACTTACTTCGTATGGGCATTACAGTGTATTGTGCTCCAAGGTTGATGGGGTCGATCTTGAAGCAGGTCTTTGGGCTGAACAGGCTGATGCTGATGGTGGTTTCATTGGTCTGCTCAAGCATTAGGTACTGCACAAGACCCCAGACACTGAAGTGTTCTAGTTCCTGCAGCTTCTCCTCATCCTCCACAACAGTCACCTTCAGCTGTTTCGAGCTCCATACTCGAATCTGTCGGCAATAAGACAAGTATTAGTTACACACAAATATAAAACAGTGCATTTTGGAAAGTATTCAGACCCCTTGACCTTTTCCACGTTACGTTACAGCCTCATTCTAAAATGGATTAAATTAAAACAAATCCTCAGCAATCTACACACAACACCCCATAAATGACAAAGCAAAAAAGTGTAAATTATTTTTTTCAACGAATTAAAACTTAAAATAGAAATACCTTATTTACATACAGTACCAGTAAAACGTTTGGACACACCTACTCATTCCAAGGTATTTCTTATGTTTTACTATTTTCGACATTGTGGAATAATAGTGAAGACATTAAAACTATGAAATAACACATACGGAATCATGTAGTAACCAAAAAAAGTGTTAAACAAATCAAAATATTTTAGATTTCAGATTCTTTAAAGTAGCCACCCTTCGCCTTGATGACCAGTTTTGCACACTTTTGGCATTCTCTCAACGATTCTCTTCATGAGGTAAACATCTGGAATGCATTGCACTTAAAAGGTGTGCCTTGTTAAAAGTTGTGGAATTCCCTTTCATCTTAATGTGTTTGAGCAAATCAGTTGTCTTGTGACAAGATAGGGGTGGTATACAGAAGATAATATGACTTGGTCTTTTACCAAATAGGGCTATGGCAAGAACAGCTCAAATAAGCAGAGAGAAATGACAGTCCATTACTTTAAGACATGAAGGCCAGTCAATCTGGACAATTTCAAGAACTTTGAAAGTTTCTTCAAGCGCAGTCGCAAAAGCCATCAAGCACTACAGAGTTCAAGTAATAGACACATCTCAACATTAGTTAAATAAAAGGTTTAAAAAAATAGGAGACTGCATGAATCAGGCCTCCTTGGTCGAATTGCTGCAAAGAAACCACTACTAAAGGGCACCAATAAGAAGAAAATACTTCCTTGGGCCAAGAAACACAAGCAATGGAAATTAGACCGGTGGAAATCTGTAATTTGGTCTGATGAGTCCAAATTTTAGATTTTAGATTCCAACTGCCGTGTCTTTGTGAGACACAGAGTAGGTAAACGGATGACCTCCGCATGTCTGGTTCCCACCGTGAAGCAAGGAGGTGGTGTGATGTTGTGGGGGTGCTTTGCTGGTGACACTGTCTGATATATTTAGACTTCAAGGCACACTTAACCAGCATGGCTACCACAGAATGCTGCAGCGACACGCCATCCCAACTGGTTTGCTCATAGTGGGACTATCATTTGTTTTTATACAGGACAATGACCCAACACACCTCCAGGCTGTGTAAGGGCTATTTGACCAAGAAGGAGAGTGATGGAGTTCTGCATCAGATGACCTGGCCTCCACAATCACCCGACCTCAACCCAATTGAGATGGTTTGGGATGAGTTGGACCGCAGAGTGAAGGAAAAGCAGCCAACAAGTGCTCAGCATATGTGGGAACTCCAAGACTGTTAGGAAAGCATTCCAGGTGAAACTAGTTGAGAGAATGCCAAGAGTGTGCAAAGCTGTCATCAAGTCAAAGGGTGGCTACTTTGAAGAATCAAAATCTGTGTTTAACCCTTTTTTGGTTACTAAATTATTCCATATGTCTTATTTCATAATTGTGATGTCTTAACTATTATTCTACAAAGTAGAAAATAGTAAAACCCTTGAATGAGTACGTGTGTCCAAACTTCTGACTGGTACTGTAAGTATTCAGATACTTCGCTATGAAATTGAGCTCAGGTGCATCCTGTTTCCATTGATCATCCTTAAGATGTTGCTACAACTTGTTTGGAGGCCACCTGCGGTAAATTCAATTGATTGGTTATGATTTGGAAAGGCACAAAACTGACTATATAAGGTCCCACAGTTGACAGTGCATGTCAGAACAAAAGCCAGGCCATGAGGTTGTAAGAATTGTCCGTAGAGTGCTGAGACAGGATTATGTTGATGCACAGATCTAGGGAAGGGTACCAAAACATTTCTGCAGCATTGAAGGTCCCCATGAACACAGTGGCCTCCATAATTATTAAATAGAAGAAGTTTGGAACCAGCAAGACTCTTCCTAGAGCTGGCCACCCGGCCAAACTGAGCAATCGAAGGAGATGAACAAGAACCCGATGGTCACTGACAGAGCTCTAGAGTTCTTCTGTGGAGATGGGAGAACCTTCCAGTAGGACATCAATCTCTGCAGCACTCGGGCCTTTTTTGGTAGAGTGGCCAGACGGAAGCCATTCCTCAGTAAAAAGGCACATGACAGCCCGCTTGGAGTTTGCCAAAAGGCACCTAAAGGACTCTCAGACCATGAGAAACAAGATTCTCTGGTGTGATGAAACCAAGATGGAACACTGAATGCCAAGTGTCACGTCTGGAGGAAACCTGGAACCATCCCTATGGTGAAGCATGGCGGTGGCAGAATCATGCTGTCAGGATGTTTTTCAGCGGCAAGGACTGGGAGACTAGTAAGGATCGAGTGAAGGCTGAACAGAGCAAAGTACAGAGAGATCCTTGATGAAAACCTGCCCCAGACCTCGGACTGGGGCGAAGGTTCACCTTCCAACAGGACAACTACCCTAAGCACACAGCCAAGACAACACAGGAGTGGCTTCGGTACAAGTCTCTGAATGTCCTTGAGTGGCCCTGCCAGATCCCGGACATAAACCTGATCGAACATCTCTGGAAACCTGAAAATAAACATCCTCTCACTGTCAACTACGTTTACTTTCAGCTAACTTAACATGTGTAAATATTTGTATGAACTTAACATGTTTCAACAACAGACAAACTGAACAAGTTCCACAGACATGTGACTAACAGAAATTAACAAAAGGGGGGTCAAAATCAAAAGTAACAGTCTAAACAGTCTAATCTCCTCATGGACTGCACCAGATTTGCCAGTTCTTGCTGTGAGATGTTACCCCATTTTTCCACCAAGGCACCTGCAAGTTCCCAGACATTTCTGGAGGGAATGGCCCTAGCCCTCACCCTCCGATCCAACAGGTTCCAATTATGCTCAATGGGATTGCGATCCGGGCTCTTCGCTGGCCATGGCAGAAAACTGACTGTCTTGCAGAAAATCATGCACAGAGCGAGCAGTATGGCTGATGGCATTGTCATGCTGGAGGGATGTCAGGATGAGCCTGCAGGAAGGGTACCACATGAGGGAGGTGGATGTCTTCCCTGTAACGCACAGCGTTGAGATTGCTTGCAATGACAACAAGCTCAGTCCGATGATGCCGTGACACACCGCCACAGACCATGACGGACTCTCCACCTCCAAATCAAACCCGCTCCAGAGTACAGGCCTCGCTCATTCCTTCGACGATAAGCACGACTCCGAACATTACCCCTGGTGAAACAAAACCGCGACTCGTCAGTGAAGAGCACTTCTTTCCAGTCCTGTCTGGTCCAGCGATGGGTGGGTTTGTGCCCATAGGCGACGTTGTTGCCGGTGATGTCTGGTGAGGATCTGCCTTACAATAGGCCTACAAGCCCTCAGTCCAGCCTCTCTCAGCCTATTGCGGACAGTCTGAGCACTGACGGAGGGATTGTGCGTTCCTGGTGTAACTCAGGCAGTTGTTGTTGCCATCCTGTACCTGTCCCGCAGGTGTGATGTTCGGATGTACCGATCCTGTGCAGGTATTGATACACATAGTCTGCCACTGCGAGGACGATCAGCTGTCCGTCCTGTCTCCCTGTAGCGCTGTCTCACAGTATGGACATTGCAATTTATTGCCCTGGCCACATCTGCGGTCCTCATGCCTCCTTGCAGCATGCCTAAGGCACATTCACACACATGAGCAGGGACCCTGGGCATCTTTCTTTTGGTGTTTTTCAGAGTCAGTAGAAAGGCCTCTATAGTGTCCTAAGTTTTCATAACTGTGACCTTAATTGCCTACCGTCTGTAAGCTGTTAATGTCTTAACGACCGTTCCAACGGTGCATATTCATTAATTGTTCATGGTTCATTAAAACAAGCATGGGAAACAGTGTTTAAACCCTTTACAATGAAGATCTGTGAAGTTATTTGTATTGTTACAAATTATCTTTGAACGACAGGGTCCTGAAAAATGAAAATTTTTTGCTGAGTATAGCTGTGCAGTAACGATCTCCAGCCAACCTGACAGAGCTTGAAAGGATCTGCAGAGAAGAATGGGAGAAACTCCTCAAATACAGGTATGCCAAGCTTGTAGCGTCATACCCAAGAAGACGCAAGGCTGTAATTGCTGCCAAAGTTGTTTCAACAAAGTGCTGAGTAAAGGGTCTGAATACTTATGTAAATGTAATACTTCAGTTATACATTTTTTTTTAAATAAATTACCACAAATTTCTAAGAACCTGTTTTTGCTTGTCATTATGGAGTATTGTGTATAGATTGATGATGGGGAAAAAAACGATTTAATCAATTTTAGAATACAGCTGTGACCTAACAAAATCTGGAAAAAGTCAAGGGGTCTGAATACTTCCCAAAGGCATTTTCTGTTAAAGCAAGGCACCACAGGCTGAAATGAAATGTCCATTAGTATTCTCAAAAAGTAAACAAAAATGTAAACTTGATGAAAATGTTTTTTTCTTCCTTGGTTTATCATATAACCGTCAACATTTTTATTAATTTCAATATCTTTAAAATGGACATACATCAATAATTTCGAAGCTCAGTACATTAAATTACACCCAATTTCAAAGCCCATTTCATAGTGTTACAAACTGGACTATATTTAGTAACTTCATTTGAAGATATGGTGATTGGGTATAAATAGGGGTTTGGCAAACTACATTTCCCGAATGTTAGACTCTTGCCACACACCAACTCATTTTCTCAGCTTCAGAAGCATCAGCATTCACCACATTTTGTGTGGTATCCTTAGATACAGTTTAAGTTGGAAGTTTACATACACTTAGGTTGGAGTCATTAAAACATATTTTTCAACCACACAAATTTCTACTATAGTTTTGGCAAGTCAGTTAGGACATCTACTTTGTGCATGACACAATTAATTTTTCCAACAATTGTTACAAACAGATTATTTCACTTATAATTCACTATATCACAATTCCAGTGGGTCAGAAGTTTACATACACTAAGTTGACTGTGCCTTTAAACAGCTTGGAAAATTCCAGAAAATGATGTCATGGCATTAGAAGCTTCTGATAGGCTAATTGACATAATTTGAGTCAATTGGAGGTGTACGTGTGGATGTATTTCAAGACCTACCTTCAAACTCTGTGCCTCTTTGCTTGACATCATGGGAAAAATCAAAAAAATCAGCCAAGACCTCAGAAAACAAATTGTAGACCTCCACAAGTCTGGTTCATCCTTGGGAGGAATTTACAAATGCCTGAAGGTACAACGTTCATCTGAACAAACAATAGTACGCAAGTATAAAAACCATGGGACCACGCAGCCGTCATACCGCTCAGGAAGGAAACGCGTTCTGTCTCCTAGAGATGGAACGTTCTTTGATGCGAAAAGTGCAAATCAATCCCAGAACAACAGCAAAGGACCTTGTGAAGATGCTGGAGGAAACAGGTACAAAAGTGTCTATATCCACAGTAAAACTAGTCCTATATCGACACAACCTGAAAGACCGCTCAACAAGGAAGAAGCCACTGCTCCAAAACCGCAATACAAAAGCCAGACTACGGTTTGAAACTGCACATGGGGACAAAGATCATACTTTTTGGAGACATGTCCTCTGGTCTGATGAAACAAAAATAGAACTGTTTGGCCATTAATGACCATTGTTATGTTTGGAGGAAAAAGGGGGAGGCTTGCAAGCCGAAGAACACCATCCCAACCGTGATGCACAGGGGTGGCAGCATCATGTTGTGGGGGTGCTTTGCTGCAAGAGGGACTGGTGCACTTCACAAAATAGATGGCATAATGAGGATGGAAAATGATGTGGATATATTGAAGCAACATCAGCCAGGAAGTTAAAGCTTGGTCGCAAATGGGTTTTCCAAATGGACAATGACCACAAGCTTACTTCCTAAGTTGTGGCAAAACGGCTTAAGGACAAAGTCAAGGTATTGGGAGTGGCCATCACAAAGCCCTGACCTCAATCCTATAGAAAATGTGTGGGCAGAACTATAAAAGCTTGTGCGAGCAAGGAGGCCTACAAACCTGACTCAGTTACACCAGCTCTGTGGAGGAGGAATGGGCCAAATTTCACCCAAATTATTGTGGGAAGCTTGTGGAAGACTACCCGAAACGTTTGACCCAAGTTAAACAATTTAAAGGCAAAGCTACCAAATACTAATTGAGTTTATGTAAACTTCTGACCCACTGGGAATGTGATGAAAGAAATAAAAGCTGAAATAAATCACTCTTTACTATTATTCTGACATTTCACATTCTTAAAATAAATGGTGATCCTGACCTAAGACAGGAAAATTTTACTAGGACTAAATGTCAGGAATTGTGAAAAACTGGGTTTAAATGTATTTGGCTAAGGTGTATGTAAACTTCCGACTTCAACTGTATATTCTCCAGAATTGCCCAGAGAAAATTGATATGTTGTCAATTTTTTATTCTACATAACATTTTCTTAGCAAACTTTTTTTTTTGGTCTTTAGTATTTTACAGATAGAAAGATGAAAACAAGTATTTATCCACAATGTGCTCTGGACAAGTCCAGTCCTGGAATGTCTAAACAAAATTAAAATATCATCCAGTGTCCATAAAAATGTAATAGCGCAATATGCAAATATTCACATATTTAATGAGATATCAACATATTTGCATATTTTAAAGGGATATTTTGGAATTTTGACAACGAGGCCCTTTATTTACTTCCCTAGGGTCAGATTAATTTGTGGATGCCATTATTACGTCTGTCTGCAGTACGAAGGAAGCTCGAGGTAGTTTCACAAGCCAAGCCAATACTAACTAGTGTTAGAACAATGACTGGAAGTCTATGGGTATCTACTTCTTCATTGCGCTGACGCTAGTTAGCAATTTCCTTCAAACCGCCACCAGAGACATAAATGGTATCCTCAAGTTCATCTGACTCTGGGGACGTAGATAAAGGGCCTCCTTGCCAAAATCTTGAAGTATCCCTTTAATAAAATATTTCAGAAAAGTTAAATATACAACAATGAAGTTGGCAAGAGCACAAACAGATTTGGGACTAGACTACTTTTCTCTTACCTGGATTCTTGTCCATGTTTCCTTCCAACCTGGAACAATTGGGTTGAGATAGCAGAAGTGACTCGACCCTGTTCTGTCAGACTCCTGGCCATCTTTGATATTGATTATGTTGATATTACTTCCTGTGAAAATTGCAAGTTGTGAGGGCACGGACTGTATTTACCAGCAAACTTCTGTATGCTTTGCACAATCTGCTAGCAAGCCAACTAAAGTCAAGCTGGACATTGGCTTTCATGACAGGATTTAGCTAGTAGCTACATATCTACTAACTTATGTAACGTGAGACACCAGAAACAGACCACGATTTAAGTATTTGGCTAACGTTAGCTGACTTGGTTATAGCTAACGTTAGCTTAGCAAGTAACGTTAAAGGTTGTGGAATGTGGACTCGGAGCGTTGCAGCAGCTGGCTAGCTAAAGTTAGTTTCTGGTACTAGTTTAACTTTCCATTTTAATCACTTAGCTAGCTAGAATATATATATATATATATATAATCCAATGACTAAGAAGGAAGGGTCTAATCTCACCTGGATACTGACAGAATAGCTAACGTTAGTTCCCTAGCTTTAACGTTAGTTCACCTGGCTGGACCAGTTAAAACGTTTGCTAAATTTGGTCGATAGCTTGCCTCATCGTAAACAAAAAGTTAACATCACTAATTTCAAATTGGCTATCAATTCCCCGCCTCAAATGACCTAGCTAGCTATATACTATACCTGAGGTTTGGTGTGAACCTAACATACACAAAAACACAATTAGCAAAACTATTTTGGAGAGGGGTCCATTTTTCCATTTCATGTATCCCGCCATGACAGAAGTCTACACCGAAACCACGTGGTTCTTGTTACAGAAACACCTACCCAATCACATAAGAGGTAAACTGTTCCGATACATTCAAGATGTGAATGTTTATGAATTTGTAGAAATTATGCGAAAATAAGACATTATGGGCACAGATAGAACAAATCTTGATTATAAGTATATTTGTTATGGGGGTATATTTTTCTACTCTGACTATAGATGACCAATAAATCACACCTTGGTCTGCGGAAGAAAAAAATCGAATGCGTTACTATCTACTTGAAAAGGTGCAATATTTCCTGTTCTGTCTTTCAACCACAGAGGACATCCATCCGCTTACCTTAAAGGTAAAGTGGCTCGATTTTCAGTCAATTGCTGTAGGTGGTGTTTCGATATCACATACACCTCATCACCTTTTGCTGTTGTGAATTATTACACATTAAGGACTTTATTTTCTGCAATAGTGCTGACCGCTTGGTCCCTCAACGCAGATGGTTAACAACTATAGGAAGCCTAGGCAGAGAGCTCTGTAATTATTGTACAAATGTGTTTTTTCAACTTTTTACGTTTTATTTTGATAACAATTCGTTTTTATTGCATATATCTGGTGGTTTTGAGCCACGGATTTGCGGTTGACTGACAGGTTAAATATTTTTGGCTTGGCTAGCTAGTTAATGTTTTAGTTTTAAAAAATGCACCTAGAGGGACACATTACCAGCTTTTTTGTTTCACCTTGCTTCGTGATCCTTTAAGAACTTGATGAATACAGCAGTGCTGAGGCAGAGGGCTTGTAGTGAGGACGACTGGCTACTATTCTGAACTTTGTGTGGTGAGCTTTTTGGTGCCCAGAGCAGCTGAGGCATCAACCAAGTGGGGGCTACACAGAGTGGAAGCCCAGTGGTTATAAGACAGGCTGATTCCCAGACTTGCCCTCTACAAGATCATCAGCAGACTCCATCACCTTCGTCTACCATCCACTGACCAGCTCCCTTCACTCAAGCCATGAACTGACCCTCTCCATCTTCAGAGGATGCAGCATTCAAAGACTTCGCCTCTCTTGGTTGACCTGTCATGATACTGTACATTGCTTGCTTGTTTTTTGCTCTTGAATCTTTTTGAGATTATATGAAAAGCTCTTCTTCATCTTCTTTTTTTACTTCTTCTTCTGTGGATTTTACACGGTGGTTGGCAACCAACTTTAAGGTGCATTACTGCCACCAACTGGACTGGAGTGTGGATCTAAATCTCCCTAAGGAAACGAAATACATCATTAAATACTACATCCCTTGAAGATTTTCCCAGCAGTTCACTTTATCCTGGTTCTTCAACCCCGTTACTCCACAAATCCAATAACATTTGCTCTCTTTCTCTCACATATTTCTGGCACTGAAATAGAACATGTTCCACTGCCTTCATCTTCTGACAATGATCACACCTCCCAGTCAGATGTTTCCCCACCACTTTCAATGTACTATTAAGCCTTGTATGTCCAAGTCTCAGCCTTGTGACTACACTACCCTTCTCTCTTGGCCTGAGGACCTCTCTGCCCCCTCCTTTTCCTGGATCTTATACAGGTGTCTTCCCTTACACACCCTGTTCCACAACTCTTGCCACTTATTTTTTAACCACTATTCTTATTAATCCCTTGGTTTCTGCTTTACTGATTGACAGTTCCATCTCAACATTAGGATGTTTAAGAGCCTGCTTGGCAATAATATCCACTTCCTCGTTCCCCTCTACTCCCTATGAAAAGCTCTGTAGAAATTGTAATGTAGAAATGTAATAACTTATTATTATTATCACTGATTAGTCCATTATTAATGGAGGCCGCTCTGTGTAGTGTCGCTCTGTGGTACAGGAAGGCTATAGCTTTCCGCAGAGAAACACTGAGCACTACATGACTCAGAGATCCTCTGATATCATCCCCTATGTCACAGAGAACAGCACTATCTGTAGCTCGTAACAGAATTTGGTCTTGTTTCTCTTTGGTCTTTTCTAAATAGAAACTCTGTAGACATTGACTACACTATTGTCTGTGAGTAGGTTAATGTTGTTGAGCCTATATAGTTTAATCTTAAATGAAAATAAAATGTTCACACTACAAGATTATCACCATGTGATATAGTGTGAATGCGACCAACTTATGAATCACCATGTGAACTTTCAGAATTGTGATCATGACTAGGTCCCCTGGCCTTCGAAAACCTCATCCCCATGCAACACAGCTTTTGAGAGCTCTGATCAGCTCACTCCTATAGGTGCCTGCCCTGCCCTATATACTGGAGCTATATACGGGGAGCACCAGTACCAGATCAATGTGCAGAGGTACGAGGTACTTATGTACATGAAAGCAGGGTAAAGTAACAAGGCATCCAGATAGATAATAATAAGAGTAAAATAAATAACAGTAGCAGTAGCAAATGATGATTGTAAAAGTGTGTGTGTGTGTGTTTGTGTTGTGTCGGGATGTGTGTTATGTGTGTGTATGTGCGTGCGTGTATGTAGTGTTTGAATATGTTAGGGATTTGTGTGAGAGTGACAGTGTAGTGTGTATATGGTGTGTGTATATAAAGTCTAGTGAGTGAGCGTAGGGTCAGTGCAGATAGTTTGGGTACCATTAATTGACTATTTAGCAGTCTGGCTATTTAACAGTTATGGCTTGTGGGTAGAAGCTGTCTCAGAGCCTGTTGGTCCTTGAGCCGATGCTCCGGTACCATTTTCCGGACGGTAGCAGAGAAGACAGTCTATAACTTTGGTGACTGGAGTTTCTGACAATTTTATGGGCTTTCCTCTGACACCGCCTATGATATAGGTCCTGGATGGCAGGAAGCTTGGCCCCAGTGATGTACTGGGCCGTTTGCACTACCCTCTGTAGTGCCTTACGGTCAGATGCCGAGCAGTTGCCATACCAGGCGGTGATGCAACCGGTCAGGATGCTCTCAATGGTGCAGCTGTAGAACCTTTTGAGGATCTGGGGTCCCATGCCAAATCTTTTCAGTCTCCTGGGGGGGGGGGGTTGTCATGCCCTCTTCACGACTGTCTTGGTATGTTTGGACCATGATAGTACGTTGGTGATGTGGACACCAAGGAACTTGAAACTCTCGACCCGTTCCACTACAGCCCCGTCGATGTTAATGGGGGCCTGTTCGGCACGCCTTTTCCTGTAGTCCACGATCAGCTCCTTTGTCTTGCTCACATTGAGGGAGAGGTTGTTGTCCTGGCACCACACTGCCAGTTCTCTGACCTCCCCCTATAGGCCGTCTCATCGTTGTCGATGATCAGGCCTACCACTGTTGTGTCGTCAGCAAACTTAATGATGGTGTTGGAGTCGTGTTTGGCCACGCAGTCGTGGGTGAACAGGGAATGCAGGAGGAGACTAAGTACACACCACTGAGGGGCCCCAGTGTTAAGGATCAACGTGGCAGATGTGTTGTTGCCTACTCTTACCACCTGGGGGCGGCCCGTCAGAAAGTCCAGGATCCAGTTGCAGAGGGAAGTGTTTAGTCCCAGAGTCCTTAGCTTAGTGAATAGCTTCGTGGGCACTATGGTGTTGAAAGCAGTCGTGGGTAAACATGGAGTACAAGAGGGGACTAAGTACACACCCGATGGGCCCCCATGTTGAGGGTCAGCATGGCAGATGTGTTGTTGCCTACCCGCACCACCTGGGGCCAACCCATTAGGATGTCCAAGATTCAGTTGCAGAGGGAGGGGTTAAGTCCCAGGGTCCCTAGCTTGGTGATGATCTTGGAGGGGACTATGGTGTTGAACGCTGAAATCTAGTCTATTAATAGTATTCTTACATAGTTATTTCCCCTCTTGTCCAGGTGGCAGAGGGCAGTGTGAAATGCAATTGGTATGCGAATTGGAGAGATTCTACTCTAGGGATGATGGTGTTGATGTGTGTCATGACCAGCACTTCATAATTACAGATGTGAGTGCTACAGGGCAATAGTCATTTAGGCTGTTACCTTGGCGCTCTTGGGAACATGGACAATGGTGGTCAGGTTGAAACATGTTGGGATTACAGACTGGGACAAGGACAGATTGAAAATGTCTGTGTATGCTTTGAGAACGTGCCCTGGTATTCCGTCTGACCCGGTGGCCTTGTGATTGTTAATCTGTTTAAACATTTAGCTCACATCGGCCTGGGAGAGCGAGATCACACAGTCATCTGGAAAAGCAGGTGCTTTCTCGCAAGGCACGGTGTAAAATGTATCTAAGCGAGCATCAAAGGCATTTAGCTTGTTTATGAGTTCTGTATCGCTGGGTAGCTCATGGCAGGATTTCCGTTTGTTGTCTTATCGTCTGCATACCCTGCCACATACGACATAGCCGATGTAATATGATTCCACCTTCCTCCTATATTGTCCTTTTGCATGTTTGATGTCTCGTCGGGGGTCGTAGTAGGATATCTTATTTGTGTCCATGTCCCGTTCATTGTAAACGGTAACATTAGCCTTTATCCCAACGCGGATGTTGCTTGTATTCCATGTTTTTTTTGTTGGGATACGTTGTTATAGCCACGGAAAGGGTGATATTGTCTATGCACTTATTGATGGAGCCTGTGACTGTTGTGGTAACTCCTCAATGTTATCAAATATATCCTGGAACATACCCCAATCTGTTCTAGCGAAACAGTAGCCTCGCGTCTGTTTCGTCCGAGCACTTCTGTATTGAGCGCAACAAATGGATTGATTTAATTATTCCAGTCGTCACTAAATTAAGTCTACTACACATTTGTTTTATGCCTACAGTTACATTAAGAAGTGTGTGCATTTTACAGGCTAGGGCATCACTGCTGAAATTAAATGAATAGTGCTTCACCTTGAAATATTACAGGCTCAACTGATAGGCCTAACAACTGTTGTCCAAATGGAACTGCTACTGTGTGTACTGTGGATGATAGTGAAACTTGTTGTTGACGGTCATTTTCCATGACCACTTTTTTATGCTTTCTGGAACCAGATTAGATCATGGAGGGCAATTTAGAGAGGGAGGGGCTTATAAACGGAGAATTGCTTCGTCAACTTCCCCAACAACTTGTTTCCAAATTTCAACCAACGCCTCACATCGCTTCGCCGCCTCCACTTTTCCAACTTGAAAACAAAGGTAAGAGTTATTTCATTCAAGTTTGTTTTTCCAATTCTTTGATGTTATACTATGACTGTTAAATCTGAAATCAATAAAGAAAGAAAAGGTTAGAGAAAGGGAAAAAAAGTTTGGTTTTGAGAATGCGGAAACGTCACGTTTAACTAAAGCTGTAGTCTAATATACCTTTGTTGTCTTTACGGTTACTTAGTAGTCAATTTAACTAATTGTATCTGGTTATATAATTAACGAATTGAATTTGGTTACTAACGATAAGCTAGAACAATAGTTACATTGTATCCTGCGCCCTCTGATTAACGGTTTGGTTGGTCATTGTTGCCTCAGCGATGGGTGTCGCAGTCTTGATTTTTTTTAAAGTGAATTTTAAGAAAGTCCGAATTCCTATTACGCTCCCCAGTCAGTAATTGTTCCAATATCAATTGTTTACTCATGATTTGTTTTAAATGTATTTAATTTAATAAGCCCATTTGTCACGTCAATCATACGAGGCCTTTCAGGGCTAGCGGCAGAACGAATCAATTGTACGGATCTTTGATTTCCATCGGCGTGCACGTTTTTTCACTGGACCCCATGTGTGCAGGCGCTTGCGCGTTGACATGTTTTTAATGGGTGTAATAGTAAAGAACATAGGCAGCTCGTGTGTTTCAAGTTTGGGAAAGCTTACGTTTTAGCCTACCATTTCTACCGATCTGCGTGCCAGTTATGATTATTTTTTTATATGCGCATGTTTCGTGGAATAGTTTCATTTCAATAACGTTTTCATTTCTGAAAGTCATGGTCATGTGTTGAGTAATAAACATCTGAAGTAAAATGATACAAATCTTAGTTTTATTTCAACTATGGCGAGAGCACTAGCCTCTGCCATATGGACACATTAATACACTGTGCTCCATTGGAGGCTAAAGAAATAGACTATAGGCCAGTGCCGCAGTCGGCATATCTTCCATAGTCTACTAAGTAAAATGCATAGGCAGAAAGCCGACAATTAAAAACAGTGGAAAATATCCTTGCATTTTCGATCACATTCATCTCTCTACTCCGCCTGTCTGCCTCCCTTTCAATCCGCCTTGATTAGCTATTGAAGTTCAACGTATTAAAATTATGACTGGGTCTGGCCCAAAGCTGTACCAAGCGACTTTCCAATATTATTTCAACTAGCCTATTCAAACTTGAGTAAAAGTAAAGATACCTTAATAGAAAATGACTCAAGCGAAAGTAACCCAATAAAATACTACTTGAGTAAAAGTATTTGGTGTTAAATATACTTAAGTCTCAAAAATAAATGTAATTGCTAATATATACTTAAGTATCAAAAATAAAAGTGTACCCACATTTCTTATTAGGCAAACTATTCCTACCATTACAGAGTTTGGGGTCACTTAGACATTTCCTTGTTCCCGAAAGAAGGAAAACATTTTTTTGCCCTTTTAAAATAACATGAAATTGATCAGAAATACAATGTTATTAATGACTAATGTAGCTGGAAATGGCTTTTTTAAAATTGAATATCTACATAGGCGTACAGAGTCCCATTATCAGCAACCCTCACTCCTGTGTTCCAATGACACATTGTTAGCTAATCTAAGTTGGGGAATTTTTAAAAGGCCAATTGATCCTTAGAAAACCCTTTTGTAATTATGTTAGCACAGCTGAAAAATGTTGTTCTGATTTTAAAGAAGCAATAAAACTGGCCTTCTTTAGACTAGTTGAGTATCTGGAGCATCAGCATTTGTGGGTTCGATTACAGGCTCAAAATGGCCAGAAACAAAACAGAGCACTTTCTTCTGAAACTCGTCAGTCTATTCTTGTTCTGTGAAATTAAGACTATTCTATGTGAGAAACTGAAGATCTCGTAAAACGCTGTGTACTACTCCCTTCACAGAACGCGTAACTGTCTCTAGACAGAATATTAAAGGAGTGGGCGGCCCCAGTGCACAACTGAGCTAGAGGATAAGTACATTAGTGTCTAGTTTGAGATATAGACGCCTCACAAGTCCTCAACTGGCAGCTTCATGAGATAGTACTCGCAAAACAATAGTCTCAACGTCAACAGTGAAGAGGCAACTCCGGGATTCTGGCTTTCTAGGCAGAGTTGCAAAGTAAATGCCATATCTGACTGGGAAATAAAAAAAATATAAGATTAAGATGGGCAAAAGAACACTCACTGGACAGAGGAAGATTAAAAGTAACAAATAATTAAAAAGCAGCAGTAAAATAACAAAGCAAGGCTGCATACAAGGGGTACCGGTACAGAGTAAACGTACAAGATTTAAAGTGACTGCATTGATGATAAACACTGTAGCAGCAGCGTAAAAGAGGGGTCTGGGTAACCCTTTGATTAGCTGTTCAGGAGTCTTATGGCTTGGGGATGGAAGCCGTTTGGACCTAGACATGGCACTCCGGTACCGCTTGCCATGCGATAGCAGAGAGAACCGTCTATGACTAGGGTGGCTGGAGTCTTTGACAATTTTTGAGGCCTTCCTCTGACACCACCTGTTATAGAGGTCCTGGATGGCAGGAAGCTGCTAATCATTTAAAATGTAATGAGTACTTTTGCATGTCAGGGGAGAATGTATGGAGTAAAAAGTACATTATTTTCTTTAGGAATATAGTGAAGTTAAACTAGTCCAAAATCTAAATAGTAATGTACAGATGCCTAAAGAAAAAACTGAGTAGTACTTTTAAAATATTTTTTACTTGAGTACTATATACCACTGAACAGCAATTAAAAAAAATGTATATTTTTATGCTAATGATTCTCTGGTCATGCTCCCTGGTGAAGTATTTTTGAATGATTCTATTCAGGCAGGAGTAACTGTATAATGTTGTCGACACATCAATTTACCTTGGGCAATCCAGCATCCCAAAGGCGTCCTGCATGCTTGCCAGCTGAAAAAGTTTGGAAGAGTTTGTGCATATATTATGACGACAATTTGTGACGTTATTGTTCATTTTGGACATCCGCAAGTTTTTTTTTTCCGGCTGTTCCGGCACACAACATTTCTCTGGAGGCAAACCAAAGTCATAGCCGCCTACGCCCCTTCGTCAGTGATTGGTCAACAGTGGGATTTTTCACAAAATGATTTCATTCAACAAGAAAGTTTTCATGCACATTTGTTCATTAAAAAATACTGCATCAAACATCTTAATGTAAAATTGTGTGACTAAGATCTCCTTGGCAAAACGTCTAAATGAATGACTCTTAACAATGCACTGTGAACCGGCCAACGTTACTTTCCAATTCGCAAGAGGCTGAAACCAGAGATCTGTAAATAATGACGAGATGCTCATGTCTCCGCCTAGCAATGGGAGTATTTGTCCCAAAGGCAAGAGGCAGGCGACAAGCTTAGGTCTGCATATCATTCTCATATGAACTCATTTTGGTTTATCCTGGACATATTTTGGCGAGTGTGATCCCTCTCGCTTTGCCTCTTCCTCTCTGCTGTAACTATATCAACGGAGAAAGCATCTGGGCAAGCGAAACAGCGCCTCCCTATATGTATGGCAAGCATGCAGGACTTCCGGCGCCGACAGAGATGGCCGCCTCGCTTCGCGTTCCTAGGAAACTATGCAGTGTTTTGTTTTTTTACGTGTTATTTCTTACATTAGTACACCAGGTCATCTTAGGTTTCATTACATACAGTCGAGAAGAACTACTGAATATAAGATCAGCGTCAACTCACCATCAGTACGACCAAGAATATGTTTTTTGCGACGCGGATCCTGTGTTCTGCCTTTCACCCAGGACAACGGAATGGATCCCATGCAGCGACCCAAAAAAACGACTCCGGAAAAGAGGGAAACAAGGCGGTCTTCTGGTCAGACTCCGGAGACGGGCACATCGTGCACCACTCCCTAGCATTCTTCTCGCCAATGTCCAGTCTCTTGACAACAAGGTTGATGAAATCCGAGCAAGGGTAGCATTCCAGAGGGACATCAGAGACTGTAACATTCTTTGCTTCACGGAAACATGGCTCACTGGAGAGACGCTATCGGAGGCGGTGCAGCCAGCGGGTTTCTCCATGCATCGCGCGGACAGAAACAAACATCTTTCTGGTAAGAAGAGGGGCGGAGGCGTATGCCTTATGGCTAACGAAACATGGTGTGATGAAAGAAACATACAGGAACTCAAATCCTTCTGTTCACCTGATTTAGAATTCCTCACAATCAAATGTAGACCGCATTATCTACCAAGAGAATTCTCTTCGATTATAATCACAGCCGAATATATCCCCCCCAAGCAGACACATCGATGGCTCTGAACGAACTTTATTTGACTCTTTGCAAACTGGAATCCATTTATCCGGAGGCTGCATTCATTGTAGCTGGGGATTTTAACAAAGCTAATCTGAAAACAAGACTCCCTAAATTTTCTCAGCATATCGATTGCGCAACCAGGGGTGGAAAAACCTTGGATCATTGTTACTCTAACTTCCGCGACGCATATAAGGCCCTGCCCCGCCCTCCTTTCGGAAAAGCTGACCACGACTCCATTTTGTTGATCCCTGCCTACAGACAGAAACTAAAACAAGAGGCTCCCACGCTGAGGTCTGTCCAACGCTGGTCCGACCAAGCTGACTCCACACTCCAAGACTGGACTGGGACATGTTTCATATTGCCTCAGATAACAATATTGACGACTACGCTGATTCGGTGTGCGAGTTCATTAGAACGTGCGTTGAAGATGTCGTTCCCATAGCAACGATTAAAACATTCCCTCAGGAGGCTGAAGAAATTCGGCTTGTCACCAAAAGCACTCAAACTTCTACAGATGCACAATCGACGGTATCCTGGCGGGCTGTATCACCGCCTGGTACGGCAACTGCTCCGCCCACAACCGTAAGGCTCTCCAGAGGGTAGTGAGGTCTGCACAACGCATCACCGGGGGCAAACTACCTGCCCTCCAGGACACCTACACCACCCGATGTTACAGGAAGGCCATAAAGATCATCAAGGACAACAGCCACCCGAGCCACTGCCTGTTCACCCCGCTATCATCCAGAAGGCGAGGTCAGTACAGGTGCATCAAAGCTGGGACAGAGAGACTGAAAAACAGCTTCTATCTCAAGGCCATCAGACTGTTAAACAGCCAACACTAACATTGAGTGGCTGCTGCCAACACACTGACACTGACTCAACTCCAGCCACTTTAATAATGGGAATTGATGGGAAATGATGTAAATATATCACTAGCCACTTTAAACAATGCTACCTTATATAATGTTACTTACCCTACATTATTCATCTCATATGCATACGTATATACTGTACTCTATCATCGACTGCATCCTTATGTAATACATGTATCACTAGCCACTTTAACTATGCCACTTTGTCTACATACTCACCTCATGTATATACTGTATTTGATACCATCTACTGTATCCTGCCTATGCTGCTCTGTACCATCGCTCATTCATATATCCTTATGTACATATTCTTTATCCCCTTACACTGTGTATAAGACAGTAGTTTTGGAATTGTTAGTTAGATTACTTGTTGGTTATTACTGCATTGTCGGAACTAGAAGCACAAGCATTTTGCTACACTCGCATTAACATCTGCTAACCATGTGTATGTGACAAATAAAATTAGATTTGATTTGTATCTGATGCTGTCTGGCCAGAAATAGTATGACATCTTTTGGTCCAGACAGCATTAGATACAAGGTCTACACATACTGAGACAGAGGGGCGCTGTTTCGCTCACTCGGATGCTTTAACTAAGGTTGATTAATCTTTCTGTCGGCCCGCGTCTCAGTCAAATAAATGATCAATATTTTATTAGTATGGGCAAGGGGGTACGGTAGGGCGGGCCAAGCCCCCTAAGGCCTACCCATAAATCCGACCCTGCAGGCCTTTCCAGATGAAGCTCTGTGAACTAAAGTAGCCTAATCTGAAATGGGGCAGATTACAAACAATTAACCAAATTGAATAGCCTATGGTGGCCTCTTAATGACCTGTGTCACCCAATAGACACTGAACAAAAATATAAACGCAACATGTAATAATTTCTAAGATTTTACTGATTTATATGAGGAAATCAGTCAATTTAAATAAATCCATTAGGCCCTAATCTATGGGTTTCACTTGACTGGGAATACAGATAAGCATCTGTTGGTCACATATACCTCTTAATATATATTATTATTTATTATTATTCATTTAAAAAAAAAGAGCATGCATCAGCAAACCAGTCAGTATCTGGTGTGACCACCATTTTCCTCACGCAGCGCGACACATCTCCTTCGCATAGAGATGATCGGGCTGTTGATTGTGGCCTTTGGAATGTTGTCCCAAATCCTCTTCAATGGCTGTCCTAAGTTGCTGGATATTGGTGGGAACTGGAACATGCTGTTGTACATGTCGATCCAGAGCATTCCAAACCTGCTCAATGGGTGAAATGTCTGAGTAGCAGGCCATGGAAGAAGTGGGACATTTTCATCTTCTAAGAATTGTGTACAGATCCTTGTGACATGGGGACGTTTATTATCATGCTGAAACATGAGGTAATGGCGGCGGATGAATGGCATGACAATGGTCCTCAGGACCCCATCACGGTATCTTTTGTGCATTTAAATTGCCTTCAGTAAATTACAATGGTGTTCATTGTCCGTAGCTTATGCCTGCCCATACCATAACCACATCGTCACCATGGGGCACTCTATTCACAAGGTCTGCCATCTTCCTGGTACAGTTGAAACCGGGACTCATCCATGAAGAGCACACTTCGCCAGCATGCCGTTGGCTATCGAAGGTGAGCATTTGCCTACTGACGTCAGTTACGACGCCAAACTGCAGTCCGGTCAACACCCTGGTGAGGATGACGAGCACGTAGATGTGCTTCCCTGAGACGATTTCTGACAGTTTGTGCAGAAATTCTTTGGTTGTGCAAACCCCCAGTTTCATCAGCTGTCTGGGTGGCTGGTTTTAGACAATCTTGGCTTCTTCACCTGCAGATGTGGTGGTGCTGGGCTGTTGTGGTTACATATGGTCTGTGATTATGAGAAGAGTTGGATGTATTGCCAAATTCTCTAAAATGATGTTGGAGGTGGCTTATGGTAGAGAAATTAAATAATATGGCAACAGCTCTGTTGGACAATCCTGCAGTCAGCATGCATATTGCATGACCCCTCAACTTGGGTCATCAGTGGCATTGTGTTGTTACAACTGCCTGTTTTAGTTTCCTTTTATTGCATCCAGCACAAGGTGCACCTGTGTAATGATCACGCTGATATGCCACACCTGTCAGGTGGATGGATCATCTTGACAAAGGAGAAATGCTCACTAACAGGAATGTAGACATACAGTACCAGTCAAAAGTTTGGACACGCCTACTCATTCCAGGGTTTTTCTTAGTTTTAAAAAGTATTTTCTACATTGTAGAATAATAGTGAAGACATAACTATGAAATAACACATGGAATCATGTAGTAAGCAAAAAAGTGTTAAACATCAAAATATATTTTATATTCTTCAAAGTATCCACCCTTTGCCTTGATTACAGCTTTGCACACTCTTGGCATTCTCTCAACCAGCTTCAACTGGAATGCTTTTCCAGCAGTCTTGAAGGAGTTCCCACATATGCTGAGCACTTGTTGGCTGCTTTTCCTTCACTCTACGGTCCAACTCATCCCAAACCATCTCAATTGGGTTGAGGTCAGGTGATTGTGCAGAACTCCACCACTCTCCTTCTTGGTCAAATAGCCCTTACACAGCCTGGAAGTGTGATGAGTCATTGTCCTGTTGTGTGTTTAGCAGAGCTAAACTAGATCTAAGCCTAGGCGATGAAGCAACAAGTAATATCCTAAAACTCCTCCACGCAATTTTGTATTTGTAGTAATAGTTCTTTACATTCTCACTAGTTAATATGTATTTTTCTTTGTCTTGAGCCAGGGTCTTGATCCGGACTCACCATGGGTGTCGAGGGAAGAATGAAATGTGTGAAGTACCTACTCTTCTTTTTCAACTTCATCTTCTGGGTGAGTAATGCAGGTGGAGGTTTGGTATCCTGACTGGCTAGGATGCACTGCTTTTGGCCTTTTGAGTTCTGTACATCTGGTGGCACTAATACAACCTTCATCTAGATTGATTGTGAAATGCCTCTGACACTCAGTTAACACATCTCATGATTCATTAAGGAAGTTTCACAGTTCCTCGAACTGATATAGTTTTAATGTGGTGCATTAGTTTGGTCCATGTGATATGTTCAAGACAAGTTAGGTAATTGGTAGACTTACTAAGAAAAGTGTCTTATTTTCACTAATACTGAAAATAAACATCTACAAATCTGGAAAAGGGCATGTGATCATCATGACTCTTTACAGCTGTAAAAGTTCTACAATCCGCCTCCAACTGTCGGTTGTGATGTAGTTAGTTATGCCACAAAAGGACATTTTTGTGTGGGACCGAGAGCAAGGTTTCTTACTTTCCGTTAGCTTACCTCAGTTTCTGAGCCTCTTAATTGTTTGGCATTAAACTGTTATTTTAGTTACTTGACCCAGTTTATATGTAGCCTATAGCTGGTTATGTGTATTTATTTAAGCTATTTCTTTCCAACTCCCCAAGACTGTCATCACTTAGTCTTGTAAGGCCAATACGCAGGAGTCTGTCAGCTGACCCAGGACACATACGCACACAAACTCCTATTGGAAAATATAAAAAAATGGTGTTAATGTTTAACTTCTAAAATTCCATTGAAAGAGGAAGTAATGACTTGAGAGGGAGGGAGGGGGGGGGTGAGTGAGAGAGAGGGAGCATGTGATGAATCTTCGATGAGTCTTGTGACCTGTTCAAAGTATTGTGAAAATATCATGTGACTTGTTCTTTTTTTTTATGGTCTGCATTCACTGATACAAAGCCTTCATGTGAAAAGTTAAGATCTCTTGACTAATCCGTGGGCTATGTTGTAATAAGAGGTCAGAACCTGCATGCGCATCGCTCTGTCCCCATTGCTCACATCGTATATAGACTTATTTATACTGTATTATTGACTGTATGTTTGTTTTACTCCATGTGTAACTGTGTCGTTGCATCTGTCGAACTGCTTTGCTTTATCTTGGCCAGGTTGCCTACCTGGTTAAATAAAGGATATATATATATATATATATATATATATATATATATATATATATATATTTAACAAACATCAATCTATTTTTGTTACTACCTGGACCTACCATTTTGGTTTTGAAGTATTGAAATTGACTATTTATGAACATTTGAACATCTTGGCCATGTTCTGTTATAATCTCCACCTGGCACAGCCAGAAGAGGACTGGCCACCCCTCATACCCTGGTTCCTCTCTAGGTTTCTTCCTAGGTTCTGGCCTTTTCTAGGGAGTTTTTCCTAGCCACTGTGCTTCTACACCTGCATTGCTTGCTGTTTGGGGTTTTAGGCTGGGTTTCTGTACAGCACTTTGAGATATCAGCTGATGTACGAAGGGCTATATAAATACATTTGATATTGTAGCTGGGAACTTTTAATAAAGCAAATCTGAGGGAAATGCTACCGACGTTTTATCAACATCTCGCCTGTGCAACTCGCGCCTCAAACTCTCAACCATTGTTACACTCTTTTCCGGGACGGCTACAAAGCTCTCCCCGCCCTCCCTTCGGCAAATCAGATCACGCGTCCATTCTGCTCCTCCCTTCCTATATGCAGAAACTAAAACCGGAACTATCCATGGTAAAGACAGTTCAACGTTGGTCTGACCAATTGGAGTCTATGCTTCAAGATTGTTTTGATCACACGGACTGGGATATGTTCCGGGTTGCCTCTGAGAATAACATTGACGTATACACTGACTCGGTGACTGAGTTCATCAGGAAGTGCATTGGGGATATTGTTCCCACTGACAATTTTCTTTTTTTACTTATCCAAACCATAGATGGATTGCAGCATTCGCACACAAATGCAAGCATGAACCACCACATTTAACTACGGCAAGGTAACTGTGAACACGGACGAATACAAACAGTCCAGTTATGCCCTCGTAAGGCAAAATGGCAGTACAAAGTGGAGTCGCAATTCAGTGGCTCAGACACAACGTATGTGTCAGGGACTCCAGACAATCATGGGCTCTAAAGGGAAAACCAGCCATGTCACGGACACTTTGATAGGCTAGTTAAGGATCATATCACCACCTTACTTGACACCCTAGACCCACTGCAATTTGCATACTGCCCCACTAAATCCATGGCGGACGTAATCGCACTGCCTTATCCTATCTGGACAAGGGGAATTCCTAGGTACCCTCAAAGCGCATCAGTAAATTCTGGGCCCTGGGTCTGAACCCCGGCCTGTGCAAATGGGTCCTGGACTTCCTTACGGGCTGCCCCCAGGTGTTGAAGGTAGGCTACGCTGATACTCAACACAGGGGTCCCACAAGGGTGCATGCTCAGTCCCCTTCTGTACTCCCTGTTCACCCATGACAGCGTGGCCACGCACGTCTCTAACTCAATCATTAAGTCTGCAGACAACACAACAGTGGTAGGCCTGATTACCAACAATGACAAGACGGTCTATAGGGAGGAGTTGAGGGCCCTGCCAGAGTGGTGCCAGGAAAATAAATACATTTTCTCCCTCAACGTAAACAAAACAAAGGAGCTGATTGTGGACTTCAGGAGACAGCAGAGGGAGCACATCCCATCCACATCGACAGGGCTGCAGTGACTTTGAAAAGTTTATAATTCCTTGGTGTACACATCATTGGCAATCTTAAATGGTCCAGCTGTGCGGTGTTGCGCCTCTTCAACCTCAGGAGGCTGAAGCAATTCGGCTTGGCCCCTAAGATCCTCACAAACTTTTAGCTGCCCCGTTGAGAGCATTCTTTCGGGCACTATCACCGCCTGATACGGCAACTGCACCGTCCACAACTACAGGGTTCTCCAGAGGTCACACTGCCTGCCCTCCAGGACATCTAAAGCACCCGGTGTCACAGGAAGCCAAGAAGAAGATCAAGGGCCACGGCCTGCTCCCACCCCCCATTGCCATCTAGAAGGTGGGGTCAGTGTAGGTGCATCAAAGCTGGGCCGAAGAGAGAGAAAAAACGCTTCTATCAAGGCCATTGGTGTGTTAGTCACCATTTGCAGGCCTCCGCCCAGTACCCTGCCTTAAACTTTAGTCACTGTGACTAGTCTGCTACCACCCGGTTACTCAACCCACACCTTAAAGGCTGCTGCCCTATGTTCATACTTTCCTGTAGGAATAGGCCCTGTAACTATTGCTGTACATTTACTATTCTACAGATATACTACATATTCTATCCATATATTGTCTATATGTCCCATCATAGTGCATTCAAAGTATTCAGACCCCTCAAACGTTTTCAAAAAAAATTTAACGTTAGGCTTTTTCTTAAAGTAATAAAAATAAACATTTCCTCCCTCAATCTACACACAATACCCCATAATGACAAAGCAATAACCGTTTTTTAGAAATTTTTGGATATGTATTAAAATTGTAAAACAAATGTTATTTACTTAAGGATTCAGACCCTTTGCTGTGAGACTTGAAATTGAGCTCCAGTGCATCCTGTTTCCATTGATCATCCTTGATGTTTCTTGATTGAGATATTGATTGGAGTCCACCTGTGGTAACTTCAATTGACTGGACATGATTTGGAAAGGCACACACGCCTGTCTATATAAGGTCCCACAGTTGACTGCAATTCAGAGCAAAAACCAAGACGTGAGGTTGAACGAATTGTCTGTAGCGCTCCGAGACAGGATTGTGTCGAGGTACAGATCTGGGGAAGGATACCAAAACTTGTCTGCAGCATTGAAGGTCCCCAAGGACACACTGGCCTTGTCATTATGGGGTATTGTGTGTAGAATGAGGAACAAAAACAATTTAATTCATTTTAGAATAAGACTGTACCGTAAGTCGAGGTTTGAATACTTTCCGAATGCACTGTATATATTAATGTTCCAGACTGACATTGCTCTTCCTAATCTTCCTCTTAATTACACTTAACTTTGTAGATTTTTGTGTATTTTCTTATCGTTAGATATTACTGCACTGTTGGAGCTAGAAACATAAGCATTTTGCTACAACCACAACATCTGCTAAATATGTGTATGTGACCAATACGATTTGATTTCTTCTCATATTCTTTCTTAGGTGTTTAATGGCACACACTGTACATTTCTTTTTACATGATAATCTTAATGAGTATTTGTATTGAGATGTAAGGCTACAATTAGTGTCATGGCCTCTTTCTTCTTCATGTTATCATTTTCATCCCTCTGTGTACCTACCTGTCTCCACTATATAGAAACCAGGAATTTGACCAATCCTATTCCTAACCCATGCCAAATATTTACATTGGTATTACCTGTGATGAAAGGACCTGAGTTTGGACCGGATGCACCTGGATAATTTTTTTTTTTTTAAACTAGGGCAATGACTTATCACACCAGTCAGGTGATATTCCACGGAACTGACCTGCCATTGTGGGTGTAGGTTTTGCTGGGTTCTTCCTCCTGTTAATATTAGGCTATATTGTCTAGGTGTTTTATCTTGATACATGACCGAAAGTCCGATCGGTTGTGGTTCGACCAGTTTTGCGAGTTCTCCGAGCTGTTCCTGGAGCTACTGCACATTTATTTCCAGGACTTTTTTGAAAGGGGGAAATAGGAAGTTTTCATAAAATCTGTAGTCAAAACACTTTATGAAACAGAAAGTGATATATCAAACATGCTATATAACCCACATTTGATCTGGTGCCTAAACCAATCTAAACTATGGCTCAAATTAGGATATGGTACATGATTTGTTTGTTACTTCTGTAATTTCATCATATCTAGTAACTAGTATCCTGGATAACTAGTAGCCTGTCCTGTCATCTCTGATTGTGAGAAACACACCAGTGAGATTGGGCCTATATCCTAATACATAAATTCTCCATGTAGTACAGCCTTGCTGTAATCGGTTCAGCACCTGTCACCCAATGCATACAGAGGTGTGTTTGTGTGACAATCCTGTTTATTCACCCTACTCTGGTTGTTTGTTTATTTAAATGACCAGAGCTGGACGCCATTAGCAAATAGCCATGATAGTAACTGTCATTCTAGAATGAGTGTCTTCACACACAAAAAAAATCAGTAAATTACTTATTCACATTAGGGCCCTTGATCATTCCTGTATTAGTTCATTTAAATGATAACTTAAACACGGGGAAAAGGCCGGATCTGATGTACACCTGTCTGACATTTACATATTTCTGTACAGCACTTTGTGACATCAGCTGATGTAAGAAGGACTTTATAAACACATTTGACTGAAATTTGACATACACTTAAGCACTTTCTTGCCATTTATAAGTATGACCTCATACAATACTAATGTATCATTAAGTTGTACAGACTACAAACTTGGCTGTAAATGTTCGGGGTTTAGGCTAAGTATGATCCTGTTCACATGACATATTTCAAAGTGTACAACGCAACAGATAGTCAATGATTGTAGAAGCCCATGCATGCATGATGTAAATTTATTTGTGTATTTCTGTGACCTCTTCATTTAACTCTTTCTTCCATCTCTCCATTTATTTCTCGCTAGCTGTGTGGTCTGGCTCTGGTAGTGCTGGGAGTTTTGGTTCAGGTGGCTCTCCACAGCACTGTAGTGATCAATAATGTCTCGGCCTCATCAGCCCCCTTGGTCCTCATCGTGGTGGGGGTCATCGTCTTCTTCATCGCCTTCTTTGGCTGCTGCGGAGCCTGGAAGGAGAGTTACTGCATGGTCACCATGGTATGTACACATATAACAATTATGAAGGAGAGCTATTGCATGGCCACCATAGCATATTTACATAACATGGCAACCTGTATTAGGGGAGGGGGCTGCTGCATGGTGGTCACCCTGGTATTCCAAACAAAACGCAATGTATCCAAACCATTAACTGCATGTATGTTTGATCTTGTTGAAAAGCAGTCTGAACACTCCATACTTCTTTTACATCAAGGCAACCTTTTTTCTGTAGTGAATGCAGTGTTTGTTACATCCAGACAGACAACAGATTTTATTACCTGAATTAGAGAAGGCTTTTACAGTAGCTCAATCTAAATCCTTATTAATGTTCAGTACATCGGCTTATCAATGTGGTAAGTCCTTCAATCATTAAAAAAAGAGCATTTATATATATTGTGTGTGTGGAAACGTATAGGAGCAACAACGGCTCAGCCACAAAGTGGTAAGCCACGCAAGTTCACAGAAGGGGGCTGCAGAGTGCTGAAGCACATGGCGTGTAAAAATTGTCTGTCCTTGGTTGCTGCACTCACGACAGAGTTCCAAACTGTCTCTGGAAGCAACGTCAGCACTAACTGTTCGTCAGGAGCTTCATGAAATGGGTTTCCATGGCTGAGCAGCCACACAAGCTTAAGATCACAATGCGCAATGCCAAGCGTCTGCTGGAGTGGTGTAAAGCTTGGTCTCTGGAGGGATGAATCACACTTCACCATCTGGCAGTCCGACGGACTAATCTGGGTTATGGTAGATGCCAGGAGAAGGCTACCTGGCCGAATTAATAGTGCCAACTGTAATTTTGGTGGAGGGATAATAGTCTGGGGCTGTTTTTAATAGTTTGGGCTAAACCCCTTAGTTCCAGTGAAGGGAAATCATAACACTACAGCATACAATGACATTCTAGACAATTCTGTGCTTCAAACTTTGTGGCAACAGTTTGGGGAAGGCCCTTCCCTATTTCAGCATGACAATGCCCCCATGCACAAAGCGAGGTCCATACAGAAATTATTTGTCGAGATCGGTGTTGAAAAACTTGACCTCAACCCCACTGAACACCCAGGGGATAATTTGGAACGCCGACTGTCAGCCAGGCCTAATCCGTGCCCAACTTCACAATTGCTCGTGGCTGAATGGAAGCAGCAAATCCCTGCAGCAAATGTTCCAACATCTATTGGAAAGCCTTCCCAGAAGAGTGGAGGCTGTTATAGCAGAAAGGGGGGGACCAACTCCATATTAATGACCATGATTTTGGAATGAGAGATTTGACGAGCAGGTGTCCACGTACATTTGGTCACGTAGTGTATCTATCTGAACTCTGTGCTCATTTTTTGTATCATTTATTTTCTCCTAAGTTTTCTATCCTTCTGGGTCTGATCATTATCACTGAGATTGGTGCTGCCATCGCTGGATATGTCTTCAGAGGCAAAGTGAGTATACTCATGTATTCCAGGCAGTTTTTTTACACATCTGTGTCTATACAGTAACTGTACAGTCTACATACTGTCTATATAGTATCAACATAGTTAACAGATGGAATTACTACATTATGTTTCTGTCCTCTACTTAGCTGACAGTCATTGTCCATGATGGTCTCAATGACATGGTCACCAAGTACAGCAATGGCACCGCTGAATTCAAGAAGGCCCTGGACAACCTGCAAGTTGACGTTAGTATCAACCATTACATCTGACCGAAGAAACAACTGACATACATTTGATATTTTTAGGTGTAGTAATGTGCGACACCACTTACAGTGCCTTCAGAAAGTATTCATACCCCTTGATTTATTCCACAATTAATCCACAATTAATCTCCTAGTGACTGGTGGTGTTGACTGAACCAGGTTTTCCTCTAGGTTTTTGCCTGCGCTTAGCTCCATTCTGTTTCTTTTTTATCCTGAAACTTCCCAGTCCTTACAATTACAAGCATACCCATAACATGATGCAGCCACCACTAAATCAAATCAAATCAAAATCAAATGTTATTTGTCACATACACATGGTTAGCAGATGTTAATGCGAGAGTAGCGAGAGTAGCGAAATGCTTGTGCTTCTAGTTCCGACAATGCAGTAATAACCAACAAGTAATCTAACTAACAATTCCAAAACTACTGTCTTATACACAGTGTAAGGGGATAAAGAATATGTACATAAAGATATATGGATGAGTGATGGTACAGAGCAGCATAGGCAAGATACAGTAGATGGTATCGAGTACAGTATATACATATGAGATGAGTATGTAAACAAAGTGGCATAGTTAGTGGCTAGTGATACATGTATTACATAAGGATGCAGTCGATGATATAGAGTACAGTATATACGTATACATATGAGATGAATAATGTAGGGTATGTAAACATTATATTAGGTAGCATTGTTTAAAGTGGCTAGTGATATATTTTACATTTCCCATCCATTCCCATTATTAAAGTGGCTGAAGTTGAGTCAGTGTGTTGGCAGCAGCCACTCAATGTTAGTGGTGGCTGTTTAACAGTCTGATGGCCTTGATAGAAGCTGTTTTTCAGTCTCTCGGTCCCAGCTTTGATGCACCTGTACTGACCTCGCCTTCTGGATGATAGCGGGGTGAACAGGCAGTGGCTCGGGTGGTTGTTGTCCTTGATGATCTTTATGGCCTTCCTGTAACATCGGGTGGTGTAGGTGTCCTGGAGGGCAGGTAGTTTGCCTCCGGTGATGCGTTGTGCAGACCTCACTACCCTCTGGAGAGCCTTACGGTTGTGGGCGGAGCAGTTGCCGTACCAGGCGGTGATACTCTCGATTGTGCATCTGTAGAAGTTTGCGTGCTTTTGGTGACAAGCTAAATTTCTCCAGCCTCCTGAGGTTGAAGAGGCGCTGCTGCGCCTTCTTCACGATGCTGTCTGTGTGAGTGGACCAATTCAGTTTGTCTGTGATGTGTATGCCGAGGAACTTAAAACTTACTACCCTCTCCACTACTGTTCCATCGATGTGGATAGGGGGGTGTTCCCTCTGCTGTTTCCTGAAGTCCACAATCATCTCCTTAGTTTTGTTGATGTTGAGTGTGAGGTTATTTTCCTGACACCACACTCCGAGGGCCCTCACCTCCTCACTATGCTTGTAAGTATGGAGAGTGGTACTCAGTAATGTATTGGATTTGCCCCAAACATAACGTTGTATTCAGGACAAAAAGTGAATTGCTTTGACACGTTTTTTTTGCAGTATTATTTTAGTGCCGTGTTGCAAACAGTATGCATGTTTTGGAATATTTATATTCTGTACAGGCTTCCTTTTTTTTACTGTCTCAATTAGGTTACTATTGTGGAGTAACTACAATGTTGTTGATCCATCCAGTTTTCTCCTATCACAGCCATTACACTCTAACTGTTTTTAAAGTCACCATTGGCCTCATGGTGAAATCCCTGAGCGATTTCCTTCCTCTCCAGCAACTGAGTTAGAAAGGCTGCCTGTATCATTGTACTAACTGGGTGTATTGATACACCATCCAAAGTGTAATACTTCACCATGCTCAAAGGGATATTATATGTCGGCTTTCTTTTCATCTACCAATAGGTGCCCTTTTGTGAGGCATTGATAAACTTATTGTCTTTGTGGTTGAAATTCACTGCTCGACTAAGAGACCTTACAGATAACTGTGTGGGGTACAGAGATGAGGGGGTCATTCAAAAATCATGTTAAACACTAATATTGCACACACTGAGTCCATGCAACTTATGACTTGTTAAGCAGGTTTTTACTCCTGAACTTAATTAGGCTTGCCATAAAAGGTGTTGAATACTTATTGTCTCAAGACATTCAATCTTTTCCTTTTATTATTTTTAAACATTGAAAAACCATAATTCCACATTTTGGTGTGTAGGCCAGTGACGAGTCTCTAATACATTTTAAATTCAGGCTGTAACATAACAAAATGTGGAAAAAGTCAAGGGGTGTGAATACTTTCTGACGGCACTGTATTGACTCTGCAAATGTCAAGACATTTGTCATAATGTTAAGATGTATTGTGTATGTATTTTGGACTATATTTGCTTAATTTGGCACCTCCCCATGTCACATTACTCTATCCTTTTTAGTGTGAGTCTTCTATGCCATGTTTATCTTGTCTTGTCTTCTGTTGACATTTAAGCAATATCCTGCCCTGCTTCCGGTCTGTGTTTCCCCCCCCATCTAACCAACAACCTTACTACCTCATTTTGCTGTTGTCTCTTCCTCTATCTGTCTACCCGTGTCATGCTCAAACTTATTCTCACCATGCTTGCTGTTCTTCTTCCAGCTGAAATGTTGTGGTGTGACCAACGCTACTGACTGGAAAGGCAAGTTTGGGTCTGTTCCAGACTCTGTTCCAGACTCCTGTTGCATCAATGTCACTGCTGGCTGTGGTCAGGGGGCCATGGGAGATGCACTCAAGATACACCAGACGGTAAGGTCCAAACCAGTGGTAGATTTATGAAAATGTGAAACTACCAATTCATCCAAGCAAAAATACCTCCAGAACAGTGTATGGGTCGGGAATGACGTTTCTATCTCGGATTGCTTTGTAGGGGTGTGAAACTGTTGTAGAGAAGCTGTTGAAGAAGAACATCATGTGGGTCATTGTAGCAGCACTGGTGATCGCTTTCCTGCAGGTAGGAGCAAACGCACACAACCAAGTATATACATTTGCACATACAAATCCTGGGCTTGGAAGAGTCGCTGGTTGTAGATGCTAGTTCAACACGCACACAATTTTACATGTTTTCTAACTGTGTTTTTGTGTGTTTTCAGATCATGGGCATCATATTCGCCTGCATGTTGATGGGGGGCATTCGCAGTGGCTACGAAGTCATGTGATCAGTTGGCCAATAGCAGAGGGGAGTGGCTGACAGTCAGTTGCACTGTCAGGTCATGTTATGGCCAAACATTTAGTAATTGAGTTCAATAACTTTTTTAAATGTACTTATTCAAGATGTTTAACGCGTGCCTTTGCACTGATGCCGAATATGACTCCTGCCAAGAATATCAATGTTTAGTTATTTTTTAGAAAAGTATATTTTTATTTAAATAGGGCAGCATTCTCAAATTGCCATTTGCACTTGTTTTTGAAAGTGAAATGTTAACTTTTGATCTTATGAACATATTCTACTCTAGAATATATTTTCAATAAAAGCTATTTAATCTGTCGTTCTTCGTGGTTCCCCAATTTAATAATTTTTACAGGTTTCAGTCAATACCTTTTCAATTTAGTGTTTGACTGATGCCCTCTGTTTTAGTGGAACATCTGCTGTGGCGTCTCACTAAGCAGAACAGTTGACTGAATCTATGGACAAGGCTGATGTAAATAATTGGTGACAATGCGCAGATCTAACTCGTTTCTTACTGTAAATGGCATTTCTCTACATTGACAAGTATTTCAGAGTACATTTTATTTGACACCAATCACCTTAATACACCAGAACTTATTTCAAAACAATCGAAAGGGGTTGAACAAGTAAAGTAAAAACATTAGTTGGCATATTTAGTATGAGAATCTTATGGCCACTTCAAAACCAGACTATCGATCCCATTTCAAGGCACATGAGGGCATCTCCACCCACCATTTCCAGGTTTTAAAAAAACTAACAGCACTGGTAGAGCATAGTGGGTTCAATCCCCTGGACCGCATGACTAAATCACCTGCTGAATGGCATTCCCCAGTGTCTTGAGATTCAGTATCACCTTACTGCATTTAACATTCCATCTACTTGATTCAAAGTTGCCCCCCCCCCCCCCCAAAAGCATACTTAAACAGGTGGTTATGGTGGTACAGTATGACCAGTAAAATGACACCATATGCTCTCAAAAGGCTATGTAGGTGTGGGTTGGAATGTCTGCAGACAATTATTTTTCCAAATGTAATATGGTTAGCTGAACATTGACAAGATTGACCCACCCCCCCAGCTATGCTCCACATCTTATGTGAAATCAGCTTCACAAGTAAACAAAACGACATTCAAGGCTGAGTACTGCACTTGAGCAGAGATTGCGAGTAAGCGTTTCCCTGTACCATTTACACCTGGTGTCTCCTGTGTACGTGACAACTGATTTGATTGAGCCTGAAAACATTGACCAGTTCAAGATATTGCAACAGTTGCTATGTAATCACATTTCCTTCACCACAAATCCACTGCATTAAGTAATCACTTTGTCCTTCTAAAAGTGAGTTGTAAAGCTTAGCATTTCCTCCGTTGGTAGATGTTGGCACCCTATGGAAAAGTTACCCTGCCCAGCATGTTGAGAGATGGCTGAATTAATGGAAGTGGCAGATCACTCCTTGTTCCTTCCTGTCAATGGTGAGAGGGCTTTGGGTAGTTGGCAGAGAGCAAGACCATACTGTGCACAAGCAGAGACACCTCTGACTCTGGGACAGAGGGACATAGAGAGAGTCGTGAGGACAAACATATCACCCTTCCTCACAAATTTTAATTGAACAGACCACGCTATCGGGAGAGGGAAACATTAGATACCTTTCAGGTGAGATGAGAACTGGAGCCACTGTGAAAGCCATTCCCGACACTGGTTGATGCTGAGACTGCCAGAATCAAGCCCCCTGACATAGCAGGCCTGATGAGACCAGGGTCAAGTTATCAATATGACTGTGTTCCATTTGTACATGTGGGTTTTTGCTGACATGATTACATAGACAGTGGGTATAGAAAGTCAATGTTTGCCTTACAGCCTGAAAGACTTTACAGTTATTTACACACAGTAACTAACAATATCCAAGTGGGAGGAAAAGCAAACTCAATTTATTAAACTAAAATACCCTATTTGAATAAGTGAACACTTGGTGGAACCACCTTTTGCTTGAATTACAGCCATGAGTCACTTTGAATACGTCTCTACTAACCTTGCACACCTAGACTGATATTTGCACATTCTTCCTTGCAGAATTGTTCAAGCTCAGTCAAATTGCATGGTGACTGCACTTAAGTCATTCCACAGATTCGATTGGGATTAGGTTGGCGCTCTGACTAGGCCACTCAAGGACATTCACCACCTTGTCCTTCAGCCACTGTATGGTTGCTTTGGGTTACTGTCATGGTTTCAACATCTTCCCATTTTCAAATTCCTGGCAGAGGTCTCGGTTCTCAAATCTGTTGGTATATTTCACTGTTCATTTTCCTTTCTATCCTGACAAGTGCTCCAGTCCCTGCTGTTGAGATACACCCCCACAACAGGATGCTGCCACTGCCGTGCTTCACTGTAGGACTGTGGTCTTTGGGTTTTCGGCCGGGACATTTTGTTTTGCGTTCAGGCCATAAAGTTCAATTTTGGTCTCATCTGGCCAAAGCACCTTTTTCTACTTGGCCTCAATCTACAATGTGCTTTTTGGCAAAGCTCAAAGGAGACTTGATGTGGATTTTTTTGAGGAGCGGTATTTTTCTTGCCATCCCCCCCATAGAGGCCAGATTTGTGGAGCGCTTGTGATAGTGGTCACATGCACACACCAAAGTCACCATTGGTTTCTTGGTAGCCTCTGATCAGTCTCCTTGCCAGGTCACCCAGTATGGAGGGACGGCCTGAATATGTTGGGTCTGGGTGGTGCTATACACCTTCCACTTCTTAATAATGGTCGAAACTGTGCTCCGAGGGATAGACAAAGCCTTTGAAATCCTTTTACATCCATCCTCTGACTTGTGCATTTCCACCCATTGTGGATTCTTTGCTTTGAAATGCACTACTAAGCAGTGGAGTCCTCTATGAACAACTACTTTTATTCTGAACTAATCAAAGTCACTACAATTGAGCACAGATGGAAGCCAATCAGCTTTATTTGTAATCAGTCACTACAATTGATCACAGATGGAAGCCAATCAGCTTTATTTGTGATCTGGAAGGTGGTTGGTTATAATTCAAAGTTTGCAATTGCAATTCTGGGGGGGGACTTATCCAAGTAGAGTATTTTACTGTTAATGCATTTTCAGAGTTTGAGAAAAAAAATACTTGGATATTGTGGGTAAATAAAGCTGGAAATCACATTTTGAAAGGGGGTGGTGACTTGCTATACCCAGTGATGTGCACTGACCTGTCTCAGCTCAGAGTCATCCAACTGGTGCAGGCCATGTCTGCTGAGAGCACGGTCCAGCTGTAGCAGCTCTATGGCGTGGCTGTTCAGTCGCGTGCCAATCATGGGAGTTGGGAGGCGGGGAGTCAGGAAGAACAGGGGACAGAGTTGCCTCTGGAGAGAGAGGGACTTACATTGATGTAATATTTTTCAGCTGGTACAAATAGTCTGATATACAGTACCAGTTAGTTTGGACACCTACTCAATCAAGGGTTTCTTTATTTTTTACTATTTTCTACATTGTAGAATAGTGAAGATGTCAAAACTATGAAATAACACATGGAGTCATGTAGTAAGCAAAAAAAAGTTACATCAAAATATTTCATATTCTTCAAAGCAGCCACCCTTTGCCTTGACGACAGCTTTGCACACTTGGCATTCTTTCAACCAGCTTCATAAGGTACCTGGAATACATTTCAATTAACAGGTGTGCCTTGTTAAAAGTGAATTTGTGGAATTTCTTTATGCGTTTGAGACAGTTGTTTTGACAAGGTAGGGCTGGTATACAGAAAATAGCCCTATTTGGAAAAATACCAAATCCATATTATGGCAAGAACAGCTCAAATAAGCAAAGAGAAACGACATTCCATTACTTTTAAGACAAAGGTCAGTCAATACAAAACATTTTAAATCACAAAAACCAGTAAGCGCTACGATGAAACTGGCTCTAATGAGGAGAACCATAGGAAAGGAAGACCCAGAGTTACCTCTGCGGCAGAGGATAAGTTCATTAGAGTTACCAACCTCAGAAATTGCAGCCCAAATAAATGCTTCACTGAGCTCAAGTAACAGACACATCTCAACATCAACTGTTGAGACTGAATCAGGCCTTCATGGTCGAATTGCTCCAAATGACACCAATAAGAAGACTTGCTTGGGCCAAGAAACATGAGCAATGAACATTAGACCTGTGGAAATATGAGTCCAAATTTGAGATTTCTGGTTCCAACCGCGAAGCATGGAGGAGGTGGTGTAATGGTGTGGGGGTGCTTTGCTGGTGACACTCTGGTTTATTTAGAATTCAAGACACACTTAACCAGCATGGCTACCACAGCATTCTGCAGCGATACACCATCCCATCTGGTTTGGGCTTAGTGGGACTATCATATGTTTTTCAACAGGACAAAGACAACACACCTCCGGGCTGCGTAAGGGCTATTTGACCAAGAAGGAGAGTGATGGAGTGCTAAATCAGATGACCTGGCCTACACAAATCACCTGACCTCAACCCAATTGAGATGGTTTGGGAAGAATTGGAGAAGGAAAAGCAGCCAACAACTGCTCAGCATATGTGGGAACTCCTTCAATAATTCCAGGTGAAACTAGTTGAGAATGCCAAGAGTGTGCAAAGCTGTCAAGGAAAAGGGTAGCTACTTTGAAGAATCTAAAATATATTTTGATTTGTTTAACACTTTTTTGGTTACTACATTCTTCCATTTGTGTTATTTCATAGTTTTGATGTCTTCACTATTATTCTACCATGTATAAAACAATAAAAAAATCAAAAAATCCTTGAATGAGTAGGTGTGTCCAAACATTTGACTGGTACTGTACATGCAGTAAACCCATGGACTCATGTTTTAGGGAATTTCTGAATAAAGACTACAAGAAAAAACTGACCATCTGATTTGCGTTTATTCTCTTGATACTCAGGGGAGCTCCAGAAAACAAGCCTCGAATCACCTGGATGTCAGATATGTTAGGGTGTACCCCACTTTGCACCTAAAAAAAACACATGGACTGGTCAGACTTATTTTACTGCTGCTCTTTAATCATGTTACTTTCATTTCGTATATATATATATTCTTTAGGTATAAAAAAAAAAAGCATTGTTGGTTAGGGCTTGTAAGTACGCGTTTCACTGTAAGGTATTCGGCGCATGTGACACATTTTTATTTGACATCAGTGTCTAGCTGCATTACAGTTATGGGAAAACATCCATGTTTGCCCAACATCATGTTGGACAATGGACACATTTGAACATCTGACATATGCAAGGGAGGGGTTAAGAGTTTCTGTATCACCCGCCTTGTTGCAGAGGTCTAGTAGGCTGATCTTTAGGCGGCCATCTTTGACATGTGAACCTGCACTCTCAAGCCCCTTCAGCACAGCCCAGTGGTGCTGGGCCCTGTGGGAATGGTTCACTCCCTGGAACTCAGTCTGCTGCTGGGGGGTCCAGAAGTGGCGGATCAGGAGCTGGCGGGGGAAAAGGTACCTGGTAGTGAAAAAGAGAGGGGGGAAGCAAAGGGAGGAGCAGATGGAGGAATATGTAAGGCAGGGAGATGAAGGGAAGACAGGACACGAGGGGGGGTTAATACATTGTAGGGGGGGCACAATGTATTAAAGTTGGGGGCATACTGTATGTTTACAATGATTAATCAACCTTTTAACTCCCATTGACTTTGAGAATTAGGCTATTTTCTAACTAAATATGAATCAAAAGAGGATGTTGATGAGATGACTGAAATGAACTCACATTAGGACAAAAACCAGGTAGTTGGCAAATGGAGGAATAGAAATTAACAACAGTGGAATGGCTTTGATCATGTCTCTGCGAAACTGAAAGACAAAGAAAGGAGAAGTTACCATTTACTATAACCCATGCTAAGGAGAACTTTTCAGACTTGGACATGCAGACATAGTAAAAGTAGTCCTATGTATTGCAGATCAAAGTGTTACAGTTCAAAGCCTTTAATGTAGATTAAAGACTGCTAACCACATTATCAAGAACTTTCCTTGTTATTCAAGTGTATGCCCTAGCCTCGACCGACCTGCCTGAGTTTCTCCATATCACGATAGGGCAAGTCCTGGACTTTGACACTGTTGGTGAGCATCCTTGTTCTTATCACCGTCACCTCTTTGGCATCTTGGAAAATGAGTTGAATACCTGAAAAAAAATAAAAATAAAATATGGCTAATTTTCGGTGTACCGGCAGCACAGAAGCCTGCCTATGTGATGCATGGAATTGTTACATATTGAGCTAGGCCACGTGTGTGTTCTTTTGCCTTCAAACGTGAGATCTAGATAATTTTGCTAAGGTAATGTAGATCTGTAAATAGAGACAAATAAAGAGATGCATGATGCCGAACAAAGGATAAACTAAGGAGGCTTGATGACCAATCAATATCACTTATAAAGTTTTAGCTAGTTCTATGGCAAGTAGTGTCTTACCTTTTGTAAAAGTGTGATAGAGAACATAAAAGCGAGGAAAATATCTTTGGAGGAAGAGTTCATATTTGGCATTGGCCCCTTGCAGCCTTGACACAATTTGCAGGCCAATCCCTAGCCTGGATTTGGGGGATGAGTAGTGTCTGTACAGGGGCAGTCTGTAAAGGACACAAAACGATTGTAATGAAACAAGAGCGGCTCATACGTTCAAGCACTTAAAGAGTTTGACTTGTCGTTAAAAAGTAGTACTGTTTGTATGACAACTCAGAGAGTATCAAAATCAGATTTTTTTTTTTTTTAAACAGAACTTTAATATTACAAGCTGGTTCAGATCCATTTGTGCCGACTTATGTCCAACAACTCTCGTAGTTGTTGTCATGCCAAAAAATGTAACGTTAGAATTCAAAATGTTGTATAACCAGCCTTTATCTGACAGTGAACAGTGGTTGGGTGTTGCCCGCCCAGACCGAACAGTCAATGAGTTTACTCCAGAGAAGTGCCACATAACAGCGGCTCGACAACATCACGATACAAGTATATAACGTATTGCATGGGTTTTCATACCTTGCTCCAGAGGTGGCCGTGAAAGAGGAGTGTATAACTGTAACCCCATTAGTTCTGATTCCGTACAAATCCACAGAGAAACGGCGGCCCACCGCCGCACAGAACAGCGCCATTTTTAGAAGGGCAGATTGACAGCTTCTCTCTGCGTGATTGGCTGTATGATTACCGTAATGTACCCAATGTTTACCGTGCCGCAGTCTAAATTGCTAAATTCTAGAATGATGACTAACACTATACTGAACAAAAATATGAATGCAACTTGTAAAGTGTTGGTTCCATGTTTTATGAGCTGATATAAAAGATCTCAGAAATTTTCCATACCCACAAAAATGTCTCTCAAATGTCGTGCACAAATTTCTTTACATCCATGTTAGTGAGCATTTCTCCTTTGCCAAGATAATCCATCCACTTGACAGGTGTGGCATATCAAGAAGCTGATTAAACAGCATAATCATTACACAGGTGCACCTTGTGCTGGGGACAATAAAAGGCCACTCATTTGGCAGTAGGTCCAACCTGCATCACAACCACAGACCACGTCTAACCACGCCAGCCCAGGACGTCCATATCTGGCTTCTTAACCTGCGGGGAACATTAGGAATACCTTCCTAATATCGAGTTGCACCCCCCGTCCCCTCCTCTCTCCCAGGACTGACAAAAAAGGCAGAATGAATTACATAAATTGAAGTTAAGAGGCACTCTGGCAGTTCTTATGTTTTATATAGATGCATGCATTATTATTCTCCCGAGTGGCGAAGCAGTCTAAGGCACTGCACCTCAGTGCAAGAGGCATCACTACAGTCCCTGGTTTGAATCCAGGCTGTATCACATCCGGCTATGATTGGGAGTCCCATAGGGCGGCAATTGGCCCAGCGTCGTCCAGGTTAGGCCAGTGTAGGCCGTCATTGTAAATAAGAATTTGTTCTTAACTGACTTGCCTAGTTAAGTAAAGGTTAAATAAAATGTTACTTCAATTTGACTTATTGACTATGCACATTTAAGAAAATAAATCACATTCACTATTTTGTTTGACTATAAATGCATGTTTGTAACCTAACCTTTGACATGGGGATTAGTGTTTGTGTGTTCCCCTTTTGTAATATGGTTTTTGCGGAAGTGTTTCCCTATACAAACTCTGCATGTAGGCTGTTAATGTATGTTCCTGACGCCCTCCTGCAGAGAGATTAAGATATTCCAATGTATTGCACATAATTAGATCTCTTCAAGATGCTCATTACGCTGACTGTGTAAAGTTGATTTAGCCTCAATGGATCTTGCTTTGATCTTTCAGTGATTTAATTTTATATAATTGGATTTTGGCCTGTAAAAATGTTTCATAATGTGAGGTGGAGTAATGTTCTGTCCCCATGAATGTTTACATGTCTACTAATTTGCATGTTGTGCTACAGAGAACTGAAGGAGTGAAATGGAAGGGGCATTTGAGCAAATTGGATTTAAGTTGGACTGGATGTACTGTTCATAAAGACTAGCTACTGCAAGCGTCATCACTGTCAATGTTCATTAAATTTGTATCAGAGCCACAGGCCTGCCCTAACCAGACACATCTCAGCTGGCTCATGTAATCCACTGTGGCAGTTGAGCACACCAGCTCTGAGCAAGTGGGTTCTCTGGTAAGAGGGACTGCGATGACAGCTTTTGTCTGCCCCCCTATATTCTTGAAGTTGTTTGCCTTTGGTGGAAAATGCATCTACATTTTATTTTTCTCTATCATGGGTAGCAAAATTCCGTTAACATGGTTAAGTCTTGCGCTTGTTGTGGCTGCTTCCTGAAAATATGATTAAAAAGATGCAATGCTGGTAATGTTGTCATATTTTCATTTTACAGCAAAGCTGTAGCTGTGTGTACAGCTAAACCACAGGTATCAACTCTCAAAGAAAGTGACTAGGAGTTATGCACTGTGTGTACACACATCTTAGTATGGTCTTCATGTTTCTGTCATAAGTGTCCACGTGGATATTTTTTCTTGCTGTCAATCACCTTTTAGTTGACTGAACAAGGAGCAAAATTGAAACAGATGGGGGGTGGGGGGGACTCCCTTGTCGCTTCCTATTCATAACACATGACTGGAGTGCCGGGCCGTTCTGCCCTTGTCGAGATGGGAAGGTATTGCAGCTGTTTTCACCGATGATGATGATGATGATGCTGATGAGCTCAAGGTTGAAGCTCTAGGACTCCTACTGTTCTACTTGAAATATGGGGGACGAGTTCCTCTGGCAGTCTGATCCTAAAGACACGATCCTAATAGCGATCGGTCAGAGCAACTAAATACGCATGATCAAAAAAACAAAGATGAATGGTCTGACATACCCTTGGCATGTAGCAGTGCATTCGGCAGGAAATAATTATCGCATTGTGCTATCTTCGTTAAAAATCATCAATTTAAATGACTGTTGGTTATCTACTGAAGATTAATGTATAGATCCCTTCCATAATCAGAGGTTGCATTGCTGTGGCCTCTCACTCCCTTTGAATTTTACTCTATTGGTTTGTGAGTGGAAAAACTGTAGGCGATGCATAAAACCCTCGAGTACAACCATATATTGCATAGCTCCAAAACGAGATGGATTAACCAGGTTGTGGTTGATCGTGATCTCCTAAACCAAAATACTCTCTAGTAAAACATGATGCTTGTAATACATGACTGCTGAAAGCTATAGTGCTAAAAAGTCTGTAGTAAGATTTGAGAGCTATAGGATGCGGAGGAGGCAGGTGGATTTGATATAGCGAATCCCTTATTTGGGTTATGGTTTTTCCAATAGCTTCCATTACATGTGTTTGCCACCCGCTTTGGTCAACCTCCTGATTAGTGGTGGCCTTCAGCAGCACGTTTATTGCCTTACCTTTGACATTAGCTATTTGCATTCAACTGCATAATGTAATTTGTTTTTAAACTCGCACAAAAGAAGCCAAAGAAGTTCACTGATATCCCACACATAGATGTTTATTGGTATTCCTACAAGGATGGAAAACATTCTATAGGGTAGGTATAGGCTGTAAAAAAGAAAACAAGCCCGATTTTGACAATTTAACTTTTAAAGGGTTCAGTGAACAGTGAATAATAACAACAGTGAATAATAATATTCAAGGAACATACTGGAAACTTTACGATTTGAAAATAAAATAAAGATGTTTAATTAAACAAGTAGGCCTACAATCCTATGAGGCAACCATGATCATATCATTGTCGGTAGACGGTCTCCGGTCTTCTACAAAAATACTAATCATACTTTCTGTTTTAATTAGAAGATTGCAACCAAGGAAAAATATGCCAAAAATCACAGTGAGTGACAATACGCACAGAACCGCGATCTGCACCACACGCATTGTGAAGAGGTCATGTTCCTCTGGATGAGACGCACCGAATCCACTGTCGGTGATAACTGCTGCTGCTGCTGAAACGTTGCAGCATACACGCACAGTGTCAAATCCAGAGTGCTCTTCTACGGACACTGTTTTATTCAGTATTTTCCCGGCGACATCCATGTTGTTGAAATCGTTTTTTCCTGCAATAAGTTGGCTGATTTCTTTTTTCTTCAATTAAATCGGACTTATCCAACTCTATGCAGTTATTCAATCGTCTTCTGTAGGCTAGAAGCGAAGAATGGCAAATGTTTCATGATTCTCAGAAAATTGATTCTTGGGTGAAATGATTCTCAAATTCCTAGTGAAATAGGCTACTCCCCGAACTATGATATTTCAAGAACACCTAAATAAAGCATGACACGAGGGTCAGATGAAGGTTCAGCATTTATTGAATACAAACGAGACCGCAAAGACTTACATTCTTTTTAGTGTAACGACACACTGCTCTCTGAAGGTTCTTTGCCAAGCTATGTTTCTGACACGAGGTTTTTAAAGTAGGAGTGCGTGTGCGTATGTGTGTTCGCGCGCGCTTCTCGACATTCTTGGGCTGCCTTTGCGTCACTCGTCATGTCCACCTGATGGCAGTGTTAATGAATTTGAAGCAGAGTATTCTATTTTCTTGACTTTGTATGTACGCAAGCAAACAAAAAACAGGATAACATTTTGAAACCCATCGTCTCCATATACATCTAGGCCTATGATTGATGTTTTCCTCTTTCCACTGACTACTCATATAACTCATTTCAACAACCGAACGGATTATATCGATTCGATTTTGGAAAAACCTGTCCAGTCTGCTTCGATTAGGACCTTGGTGATACTGTGTTATCTCTCATGGGCACTTTTATTTCATATCTCCAAAATGTCCTTGTTCCAATTGGTGTTTTTTTTTTTAATTCTCAAGCCACAGGTAAGCAAGCATAAGCGGTACAAATTACGTTTACAGAGCTCCAAGGCCACAAGTGGTGCCTTATTCCTAGAATTTGGATTTCCCCTGCCGACACATACTGAGTCTCATCCAAGTGGCATTATTGAATTCATGTGATGACTGGCTATTTTAAAATTGGCGTCTAATATAGGAGGTGTTCAGATGACAGCCTGCCTCCTTCCCTGTCGCCATCTGGGCTGAGATAATTTGAATCCCCCTAAAACATGGCATAGGCCTATACTCTGAACAAGACATGACTGGCACTTATTTCAACTAGTTTAATTTCTTTTTAATCCCTTTTTAGTTGGAGCCATTGAATATGTGTGATTCTCGTAATGAAATACCATTTTCGTTGCATTGATTGAGCTGCTAAAATTATATTGTTATATGTAGGCCTAAATCCTACAATATGTGGGTAGGTTCCTTCTAGCCTAACAACTACTTGAGATGGTAATTAGTTTAGGCACATGGCTTGGGATGCCCTTGGCCTACACAAAGATATCTCTGTATTTCAATAGGGGTAGGAATTTTCAGCAAAGTGGGGTTTTATTCAGAGCTCAAGGTTTTTGGTTGTTGTGCTGTTTACGTGCAAGAGCAGATCTGTGATTCTCAACCAACCATTCCAGAAGGGGGGGGGGGGGGGCAATCCTCATGAACCTGCTGTTTTTGACTCATATCTGGTCTCACCTAAACTTAAGGTCTCAGGGAGGACTGTTGGCCACCCCTAGTTTAGAATAACCATTGAGCAGGTGCTCAAACTGATCACCCACCAGTGCTCTGACTGGGAGGTTCCTTGATCTGTCTGCCAGCCCATACAGTGCCTTCAGAAGTTTTCAGACCCATTGACTTACTCCACATTTTGTTGTGTTACAACCTGAATTCAAAATGTATTAAATAAAAAATCTCACCCATCCACACACAATATGCCATAATGACAAAGTGAAAACATGTTTTTAGAAATGTTTGCAAATGTATTGAAAACAAAATATAGAAATATCTCATCTATATAAGTATTCACACCCCTGAGCCAATACATGTTAGAATCACATTTGGCAGTGATTACAGCTGTGAGTTTTTCTGGGTAAGACTAAGAGCTTTGCACACCTGGATTGTACAATATTTGCCCATTATTCCTTAAAAAGAATTCAACCTCTGTCAAGTTGGTTGTTGTCATTTTCATTTCTTGCTGTAGATTTTCAAGCCAATTTAAGTCAAAACTGTAACTAGGCCACTCAGGAACATTCAATATTGTCTTGGTAAGCAACTCCAGAGTATATTTGGCATTGTGTTTTAGGTTATTGTCCCGCAGAAAGGTGCATTCGTCTCCCAGTGTCTGTTAGAAAGCGGACCGAACCAGGTTTTCCTCTAGGATTTTGCCTATACTTAGCTCTATTCCGTTTCTTTTTATCCTGAAAAACACCATAGTCTTTGCCGATGACAGGCATACCCTTAACATGATGCAGCCACCACCATGCTTGAAAGTATGAAGAGTGTGTCACGAGGAGCGGAACAGGTGAACCCAAGAGCAGACTCAGATGAGGAGACTGGGATGAGGTAACCAAGGTATTTAATGAAACACGGGGGGAAGATTGAGTGCAGGCCAGGGGAAGCTTGGGCGGGTTGTAGGAAACCATGTGAGGAGGCTGAGGCTGGAGCGAGAGGTGTGGGACAGGGTAAGTAGGTCCGGAGGGGAATCCAAGGGAGCGTAAAGTGTGGAATTCAGGACAGAGTAGCAGGACTGACAAGAAGTCTTACTGGAGACAGGGACCAGAGTCAGAGCGTGCAGAACTGTAGCAGAGAGGAAAACAGCGTCAGGGAAGGGAAACAAGGCACAACAGGAACAAACGGCTAGAAACATAGACTGCCTGGGCAGAGATTATGATCTGTCAGTGTGGACTGAGTGGCAGGACTGAGTATTTGTAGAGGTCTTGATTATGGAACAGGTTGCAACAGGTCTGCTCTGACTCCAGCACACCTGTCTCCTTCCACACAATCACACAGAGTATGACAGAGTGGTAGTCGTTCATGTGCTGGGCTGGATTTCCCCCAAACACAACACTTTGTATTCAGGACATAAAGTACATTTATTTTCCACATTTTTTGCAGTTTTACTTTAGTGCCTGATTGCAAACAGGATGCATGTTTTGGAATAGTTTTATTCTGTACAGGCTTCTTTATTTTTCCTCTGTAATTTAGGTTAATATTGTGGAGTAACTACAACATTGTTGATCTATCCTTTGTTTTCTCCTATCACCGCCATTAAACTCTATGACTGTTTTACAGTCACCATTGGCCTCATGGTGAAATCCCTGAGTGGTTTTCTTCCTCTCCGGCAACTGAGTTAGGAAGGACGCCTGTATCTTTGTAGTGACTGGGTGTATTGATACACCAGCCAAAGTGTAATTAATAACTTCACCAAGCTCAAAGGGATGTTCAATGTCTGCACTTTTTTGTTATCTACCAATACGTATCCTTCTTTGCAAGGCATTGGAAAACCTCCCTGGTCTTTGTGGTTGAATCTGTGTTTGAAATTCACTGCTCAACTGAGGGTCCTTACAGATAATTGTATGTGTGGAGTACAGAGATGAGGTAGTCATTAAAAAATCATGTTAAACACTATTATTACACACAGAGGGAGTCCATGCAACTTATGTGACTTGTTAAGCACATTTTTACTCCGGAACCTTTTTAGGCTTGCCATAACAAAGGGGTTGAATAGTTATTGACTCAATACATTTCAGCTTTTCATTTTTATACATTTATAACCATTTCTAAAAACATAATTCCACTTTGACATTATGAGGTATTATGTGTAGGCATGTGACACAAAATATCAATTTAATCCATTTTAACTTCAGGCTGTAAAACAACAAAATGTGGAAAAAGTCAAGGGGTGTGAATACTTTCTGAAGGCACTGAATCTACACTTTTGCTGAATCTGAACATGCGGTGTCTGTTAACAGCTTTGGTAGGCCTACTCCTTGTCCCAGCATGAGAGACTACAGTCTATGGTGCCACCAATGGATAAGAATGCAATGGGTGCATTTGATCAAATGCCAACGCCACCAATCTCTCATCTCATGACATTTACAGTCACTTCCAAAATGATTGGCACCCTTGAAAAAGATGAGCAAAAAAGAATGTATAATATAAAATCAAATGTTATTGGTCACATACAAATATTTAGCAGATGTTATTGCGGGTGTAGCACAATTCTTGTGTTCCTAGCTCCGTGCAGTGCAGTAATATCTAACAATTCACAACAATACACACAAATCTCAAAGTAAAATAATGGAATTCAGAAATATATAAATATTAGGAGAAGCAATGTCAGAGTGGCATTGACTAGAATACAGTAGAATACAGTATATACATATGAAATGAGTAAAACAGTATATAAACATTAAAGTGACCGGTGTTCCATTATTAAAGTGACCAGTGATTCCATGTCTATGTACTGTACATAGGGGAGCAGCCTCTAAGGGTTGAGTAATCGAGTGGTAGCCTGCTAGTGGCAGTAACTCAGTTCAGGGCAGGGTACTGGGTGGAGGCCGGCTATTGATGGCTATTTAACAGTCTGATGGCCTTGAGATAGAAGCTGTTTTTCAGTCGCTCGGTCCTAGCTTTGTTGCACCTGTACTGACCTCGCCTTCAGTCTCTCGCCTTCAGGCAGTGGCTCGGGTGGTTAATGTCCTTGATGACCTTTTTGGCCTTCCTGTGACATCGGGTGCTGCAGGTGTCCTGAAGGGCAAGCAGTGTTCCCCTGGTGATGCGTTGGGCAGACCACCCCACCCTCTGCAGAGCCCTGCGGTTGCAGGTGGTGTAGTTGCCGTACCAGGCGATGATACAGCCCGACAGGATGCTCTCAATGGTGCATCTGTAAAAGTTTGTAAGTGTCTTTGCCTCATGAGGTTGAAGAGATACTGTTGCACCTTCTTCACCACACTGTCTGTGTGGGTGGATGACTTCAGATTGTCAGTGATGTGTACACTGAGGAACTTTAAGCTTTTTCACCTTCTCCGTCGAAGTGGATGGGGGCGTGCTCCCTCTGCTGTCTCCTGAAGTCCACAATCAGCTCCTTTGTTTTGTTGACGTTGAGGCAGAGGTTATTTTCCTGGCACCACCCTGTCAGGGCCCTCACATCCCTGTCGGTTGTCTTGTCATTGTTGGTAATCAGGCATACTACTGTTGTGTTGTCTGCAAACTTGCTTATTGAGTGGGAGACGTGAGTGGCCACGCAGTCATGGGTGAACAGGGACAAGCAACCTTGTGGGGACCATGTGTTGAGGACCAGCGTAGTGGAGGTGTTGTTTTCTACCTTCTCCACCTGGGGGCGGCCCGTCAGGAAGTCCAGGACCCAGTTGCACAGGGCAGGTTCAGACCCAGGGCCCCGAGCTAAATGATGAGCTTGGAGGGTACTACGGTGTTGAAGGCTGAGCTGTAGTCAATGAACAGCATTTTTACATAGGTATTCCTCTTGTCCAGATGGGATAGGGCAGTGTGATGTGGATCTATCAGGGCGGTATGCAAATTGAAGTGGGTCTAGAGTGTCACGTAAGGTGGAGGTCATCCTTAACTAGCCTCTCAAAGCACTTCATGATGACAGAAGGGAATGCTACTCACTTTAATAATGCAAATACTTAGCACTACATAAATAATGAAAATACTGAGCCATACTGTATACTCAACATTTCTTGAAAAATATATGATTTTATAGTATTTATAGTATTGCTCAGAGAAAAAATTCAGATAGGATATTATTGGCACCCCTATTTATAATACTTTGTGCACCCTCCCCTTGTAAGAATAATGACACTTAGTATGTTCCTGTAATGTTTAATGGGATTGGAGAACACATTGGGAGTGATCTTAGACCATTGTTCCATACAGAATCTTTCCTGTATGTATCTTTCCTGTATACTAGATATCTTTTGGTCTGCAGCGCTTTTGGACTGCCCTCTTCAATTTAAACCACATGTTTTCAAAGGGGTTCAAGTCTGTAGATTGAACATTGTCTTGCTGGAAGATCCACCAAGTTTCAGCCTCCTGTCTGACGCAACCACGTTTTTGCCAAAATGTCCTCTTATAGAGTTCATGATGCTGTTGACCTTAAATAGGGCCCCAGTACTTGTGGAAGCAAAATTGCCCCATAACATCAAATATCCACCACCATATTTTGCAGTAGGTATGAGGTTATTTTCTGCATATGTTTCCTTCTTTTGAGGCCAAATCCACCACGGTTTATTTATACTTGTTAAATTAAACAAAGTCTAATTTTTTCTGAGAAATTGAATTAGTATAAAATTATATATTTCCAGACTCTTGCATTTGCCTCTGACTGCTCTGGGCCTTAGCTTTATTTTATTTTACATGGCTGCTTGTGTCTGGTATGTGATCCCTCTGACCTCCTCATGCCTGGGCTGGCTGGATGTCTGGGTGGTGTGCCTGCCGCAAACAAGTTTCAGGCGTGCGTCCAAAAGAATTGGAGCCCAAGCCTCTCTGTCACTCTTGTTTTATAATTGTAACATTCTCATGTTCTCACAGCCACCCCATTTCCAAAACAGTGCATGGTTGGTAGACAGTCGGTAGTGGGGTCTGGACTGGAGTGTACTCTTATCCTTCTGAAGATTGTAAATCCATGACTTTTCAGTTCTCTTCATGTGCTCTTTAAGAAAGGTGATTTCTATTTTTCAAAGGGTGGGGTACTCATACGCACAACGGCATGCCATTACCCACATAACTGCTGTAATCAGAGTGATAGTGACTCTATCCAATTACTCTTGCTGGATGAGTCTTGGTATTTTTTATTATAAGATTGCCATGACCTTCACAGGTTCATATTGGGTTTCCATAGCAGACATTGAATTTCGTAATCTGCACATCAAGCGAAAAACATTCCCTCCCTGCTCAGTATGCACCTCTTCCCAACACTGTCCTTTGGGTTTCTTGTCCTTCCCTAATAGTAAGAGGCATATTAAACCAGAATATGTTCAGGTTTAGGAGTTTTTCAATATCAGACAATGGGAAACTAAAACACCTGCACATGTACAGTATCACTACCACCTGTCTCTTAGTTGAAGCCCCGTGTAAAGGCTTAGATGGGACACATGCATGCAGTAGGAGTAGCTTATTGGGACAAGGTGACATAATCTGTGAAAGAATGTGACTCTTATATCTCTATAGTAATTTGAACTAGGCAGTAGTCATACAGACAGACACAGTATTGATTGTATAGCCCGGCACAGTGGACGTGTCATAATACCTAGAAAACACAGTAATGGTTCCAATTGTTTTTTCACCAGTCATTTTTGCATCTGGGATTTTAGAACTACTTCATATAAAGGTCTGTGTTTAGTGTAGTCTTATCCTGGCGTTTTGAGAACCATTTAATTCTCTCACGGACAAGGCAAGTTTTATCAATAAATTCTTCTCAATTTACTCTCAAAAATTCAAAATGCTAATTAGCAACAGAGAAGACCTCAGCAAGACGACTAATTCCTACAGGAAGCTCCTACACATCCTCTCTGTCATCTACTGTTCACCAGTGCGATCAGAGAGACCTTCTGTGTTCAATCAATCAATAAATCAAGCAATGATCCTCGTATGTCTTAGCTAACCACTGACTACACTTTAGCTAGCTAGTTAGCAGAGCAGTAGATCTTAGCCGAGATAATTGTTTGTACAGTACGTCAACTTTGGTGTCTATTTCAGACCTTATGGCATTTTTCAAGGATGAGCATAAGAGCATTAAAATGGGACAAGACCACTGTAAGTCTGGCCATGTGGAGAAGACCACTGTAAGACCACATGTAAGTACAGCTATTGAAGGGCATCCTACCGGTTTGGTCAGGGCCAGCATGAGGGATAAAGTTTATCCTGTGTCGGTAAGTGTAGCTATTAAGTTAAGTTTAAGCATCTTAGTAATACAATGTGTTCTATACAGCTGTCAACATTGTCCAAGGAAAAAGACACTTAATCAATTATATAATCATTAACCAGATTATCCCAGATACCAGACTTCGATGAGTGATAACTCAGTTCTAGAATGTTGTCATTGATGAGAATGAATTAAAAAATATATTGACATTCAGAATTGACTTTGTTTAGACATCCAGCCTGTACTGTAGTTTCATGACAAATCTTCAAAGGCACAGTATTTATTCATTTGGAGTGCTACATGTATTTATCCAGTCTTGATTTATAGGATCCTTCCCACTATATATTTTTTGTTGTGGTTGTAATGTAACCTTTATTTAATTAGGCAAGTCAGTTAGGAACAAATTGTTATTTACAATGACAGCCTACCCCGGTCAAACCCGGACGACTGTGCTCCATAGGACTCCCAATCACGGCCGGATGTGATTCAGTCTGGATTCAAACCAGGGACTGTAGTGATGCCTCTTGCACTGAGATGCAGTGCCTTAGACCGCTGCGCCACCCGGGAGCACTATATCAATTAAAGGTTTATGGAAAAATGTCCTCATGTGAAAACGTGTTTTTAAATATTCTACAGCTGTAATGTCATCGATCAAATCAAACTTTATTTATATAGCACATTTATTGCAATAAATGCATTTCAACATGTTCAAAGTCATGCATTGAAAGGCATGTGGCACTTTAAATCCTTCCTCTTGGCAAGTCTCTATAGGTGACCAGGGGATTCTCTCTACCACATGGGAATGCCTCAGTGGAGCTCATAAGTCTTGCCAGGCAGCATATTTTGTCGGTTCACAATATCAGGCATATGGATGTGGAATGCAAGTGGAGGAAACCAGCGGTGTCCAACCAGGTGCAATCAGTGGAGGACCTGTACCTGGCCGAAGACTACTACCTTCTGTCCCGAGAGCCCAAAGAGCAGGATCTTCAGTGGCTAAGGAACAGTCTCTGTGGCAGGTTCAGTGGAATAGCATGTCTCCTTGAACAGGAGCCATAACAACCGCTACCCTTGCACCAACTCCAACAGGCACACCATGAGGAAAAGGAGGTTGACGGCCAGCAATTATGGAGCAGTGGTAAAGGCCAAGCGTGTTACTCCACCGCTGCTAAAAAGGGTCCTCAGATCAGTTGTTGGATGGGGTGTTCTGTAAAGTGAGGCACAAATAACGAAGAGGAGGGCATTAAGGCATTCAAATGGCAACTGGCATGGATGTGAGAAGTCAGGGCTTTGTGGTCGCCATAGCAGTGGTTGTGGTCAAGTGTCCCTATAGTGCAAGGGACATTACCATTGAATAGGCAGTCAAAAGGATTTCAATATCAAGGAGGGAGGGTATATTTTTGTTGTTGTTGAAGTACCCCTTTTTCTCCCCAATTTCATGGTATCCAATTGGTAGTTACAGTCTTGTCCCATTGCTGCAACTCCCGTACGGACTCGAGAGAGGTGAAGGTCAAGAGCCGTGCGTCCTCCGAAACAAGACCCAGCCATGCCGCACTGCTGCTTGACACAATGCTTGCTTAACCCAGAAGCCAGCAGCACCAATGTGTCGGAGGAAAAAATCGTGTCAGCGTGCATGCTCCCGGCCCGCCACAGGAGTCGCTAGAGCGCAATGGGACAAGGACATCCCAGCTGGCCAAACCCTCCCCTAACGACGCCGGGCCAATTGTGCGCTGCCCCATGCTCTCCCGGGTCGCGGCCGGCTGCGACAGAGCCTGGACTCAAACCAGGATCTCTATTGGCACAGCTAGCACTGTGATGCAGTGCCTTGGACCACTGCGCCACTCGGGAGGCCAAGGAGGGAGGGACTTACTTAGTGGCACCAGGTCCAAGGTCAGCTCCACATCACTGGAAGGGACACCTGCTTCTTTGTTGTGGGGACCACCAAAGTCTCAATCACCATCACCATCCAGCGTGGCAACCTTTGACAGACTCATATTCCTCCTCATGTACCTGTTTTCAGGGTAGCCAATGGTCCAAAACTATTTCACAGTTCATACACACACACACGCACACACACACTAGGCTCCCAGAATAGAATACGTTTTGCTGAAAGCAGCCAGCTAAAGTAACGTAGTTAACGTAAGTTCAATCACAAAGGCTGGTCTGAGTGCACGTCTTCAGTTTCATTTATTAGGACAACAAAATTCACATTGCATTTTACAGTGGGAATTTCCAGTGCCTTCATAAAGTATTCAGATCCCTTGACTTTTTCCACATTTTGTTATTTACAGCCTTATTCTAAAATGGATTACCCCATAATGACAAAGCAAAATAGGTTTAGACATTTTTGCTAATTTATTCAAAAGTAACAACTGAAATATTACATTTACATAAGTATTCAGACCCTTTACTAAGTACTTTGTTGAAGCACCTTTGGCAGCAATTACAGACTTGAGTCTTCTTGGGAATGACGCTACAAGCTTGGCACACCTGTATTTGGGGAGTTTCTCCCATTCTTCTCTGCAGATCCTCTCAAGCTGTGTCAGGTTGGATGGGGAGCGTTGCTGGACATCTATTTTCAGATCTCTCCAGAGATGTTCGATCGGGTTCAAGTCCAGGCTCTGTCTGGGCCACTCAAGGACATTCAGAGACTTGTCCCGAAGCCACTCCTGCGTTATCTTGGCTGTGTGCTTATGGTCGTTGTGCTGTTGGAAGGTGAATCTTTGCCCCCAGTCCGAGGTCCTGAGCGCTCTGGTACAGGTTTTCATCAAGGATCTCTCTGTACTTTGTCCCGTTCATCTTTGCCTCGATCCTGATTAGTCTCCCAGTCCCTGCAGCTGAAAAACATCCCCACAGCATGATGCTGCCACCACCATACTTCACCGTAGGGATGGTGCCAGGTTTCCTCCAGAGATGACACAAAGAATTCAATCTTGGTTTCATCAGACCAGTGAATCTGGTCTGAGAGTCCTTTAGGTGCCTTTTGGCAAACTCCAAGCGGGCTGTCATGTGCCTTTTGTTGATGAATGGCTTCCGTCTGGCCACTCTACCATAGAGGCCTAATTGGTGGAGTGCTGAGTGCAGAGTGCAGAGATGGTTGTCCTTCTGGATGGTTCTCCCATCTTCACAGAGGAACTCTAGAGCTCTGTCAGAGTGACCATCGGGTTCCAGAGTCTTGGTGGTTCCAAACTTCTTCCATTTAAGAAGGATGGAGGCCACTGTGTCCTTGGGGACCTTCAATGGTGCAGAAATGTTTTGGTACCCTTCCCTAGATCTGTGCCTCGACACAATCCTGTCTCGGAGCTCTCCCCGGACAATGTCTTCGACGTCATGGCTTGGTTTTTTCTCTGACACACACTGTCAACTGTGTGACCTTATAAAGACAGGTGTGTGTCTTTCCAAATCATGTCCAATCAATTGAATATTCCACAGGTGGACTCCAATCAATTTGATGAAACATCAAGGATGATCAATGGAAACAGGATGCACCAGAGCTCAATTTCGAGTCTAATAGCAAAGGGTCTGAATACTTATGTAAATAAGGTATTTCTGTTTTTTTATTTGAATAAATTTGCAAAAAAATCTAAAAACCTGTTTTTGCTTTATCATTGTAGGGTATTGTGTGTAGATTGCTGAGGAAATTGTTTTATTTAATCAATTTTGGAATAAGGCTGTAACATAAAAAAAATGTGGAAGGGGTCTGAATATTTTCCAAAGGTACTGTATATCTGTGTATGTTTAAATTATGTCTTACCCCCAGAGTGAGAGAGTACATCACTTCCAGCACATCTCCTTGCTGAGGGTGGCGTTGATCATGCACTGCTTCTAGTGGGGCGAGCCTGATGTTCTGCATGTCACACCTCATGTCTAAAACGTCGGGAAAAGGGGTAATAAAGTCAAAATGTCGATTCATCTACAAATTCAATGTTTTACACAATATTGTATCATATTTGATGAGTAACTGACCTCGACACCTTAAAGATGATGTGTACCAAAAATCTTTGTCCTATCTTTATGTTAACATACTTTACTAACCTGTTGTTTGGGAGCTTTGATGCAGCTATCCTCTTCTTATGGTGCATCTAGTAAGTAAACATCATGATCTGGTCATGTGACAATTTACACTAAATATGTGACACTGCACATCATTCATTGAGACCCTTTATTATTTCAATATTTGCTGGCCTTATAACCTTTTAACTGAAAACGTTTTTTACGGTCACAGATGGACTGAATAGGTTAATGAAAGGTATCCAATCACAAGTGAGAGAAACCATTGACATGAGACAGATCTGGGTTGGCCATACATAGAATCAAGAAAGCTATACACTCTTAGAAAAAATGTGCTATCTGGAACCAAAAAGGGTTTTGGGTTATGGCGACATTCACAGAACCCATTTGCAAGATTCCACTAGACGGACCCTGACGTGGAACCCCCAAGGTAAACTGATGTACTATCCAGGCCCAATGTATTATCCAGGCGCCCAAAGGTAATCCTGGCTATGGTGACTGTGTCCTGTTGATTTCATCACCTTATATTTTGTTGGCACAATGTGCCTTGCAAAGCCCCATTGGAGGCATGAGATGGATGGACTGATGGCCCATATGTGTGTATGTGCCAATATGAACACTTTGTACAACCAGCTTGATTACATCGTAATTGCCAGCAGACTCATTTGGACCTTCTCCAGTGCCATCTCTAGAAGTAGCCCCATAGGCCTAATGCCTAGAAGGCTTTTTTTAATCAATGCTTGAAGTGGACTAAAATTGGTGTTGGTACTCATTTAATCAGACCTAAATTCACACAACTGGACTTTCATGCTGTGAAAAATAGAGAGAACAATTCTGTTACAGAACTCTTGTATATGGAGCTGCGGCATAAAGATGAACAATTCTGTCTATGTAATGCCCAAAACTAAATGAGAGTGTATCACAATACATATGAAATGTTAAAGCCACAGTCTAAGATTTCCAGAAATGTCAAATAAGGAAGTACTGTAATCCTCTTGATTTTGAAAAATATGACTTACGTTATCATAACTACTAAATGTTGTGTTTTTGCAGGTCAAGGAAACTGTGAACAAATGTACACTAGCTTTAAAGCAAGTTGATAATTTCTTGAGCACTTTAATCATTTTATAATCAAGTGCTCTTTACATCTGGAAATGTCATGACTGCACATCTTGCAGATTGTGGCTTTAAGTAACCCATGCTAATTTAAAAACATTCATTGTCATGTATTACACAGAAAGTCACAATAAGCTATGTATAACATTCATAGACGCAACAACCAATAATACAGTTGTAATATTTGTTTGAGCTGTTCAATCATAGCTGCCATAGTGATATTTGCACAACATTACTGACAAATAGCATAATCAACACTATCTCCAATTGGTAGGTCAGGGAACCTTCTCAGATTTCCTTATGATTGTAACATGTTTCAGTCACAATGCTACAGTCGATTCATTGTGCATATGCAATAACACCATTAGAATACAAGTACAAGCTTGAACCTGAATCTTAAAAAGACCATAGCTAAGGCATAATATACAGACTTATATTAAGACGATGCAGTCATAGGGCCTGTGACAACAAGGTTGATGAAATCCGAGCAAGGGTAGCATTCCAGAGGGACATCAGAGACTGTAACGTCCTTTGCTTCACTGAAACATGGCTCACTGGAGAGACTCTATCCGAAGCGGTGCAGCCAACGGGTTTCTCCACGCATCGCGCTGACAGAAACAAACATCTTTCTGGTAAGAAGAGGGGCGGGGGCGTATGCCTCATGGCCAACGTGACATGGTGTGATGAAAGAAACATACAGGAACTCAAATCCTTCTGTTCACCTGATTTAGAATTCCTCACAATCAAATGTAGACCGCATTATCTACCAAGAGAATTCTCTTCGATTATAATCACAGCCGTATATATCCACCCCCAAGCAGACACATCGATGGCTCTGAACGAACTTTATTTAACTCTCTGCAAACTGGAAACGATTTATCCGGAGGCTGTATTCATTGTAGCTGGGGATTTTAACAAGGCTAATCTGAAAACAAGACTCCCTAAATTTTATCAGCATATCGATTGCGCAACCAGGGGTGGAAAAACCTTGGATCATTGTTACTCTAACTTCCGCAACGCATATAAGGCCCTGCCCCGCCCCCCTTTCGGAGAAGCTGACCACGACTCCATTTTGTTGATCCCTGCCTACAGACAGAAACTAAAACAAGAGGCTCTCACGCTGAGGTCTGTCCAACGCTGGTCCGACCAAGCTGACTCCACACTCCAAGACTGCTTCCATCACGTGGACTGGGAGATGTTTCGTATTGCGTCAGATAACAACATTGACGAATACGCTGATTCGGTGTGCGAGTTCATTAGAACGTGCGTTGAAGATGCCGTTCCCATAGCAACGATTAAAACATTCCCTAACCAGAAACCGTGGATTGATGGCAGCATTCGTGTGAAACTGAAAGCGCAAACCACTGCTTTTAATCAGGGCAAGGTGTCTGGTAACATGACCGAGTACAAACAGTGCAGCTATTCCCTCCGCAAGGCTATCAAACAAGCTAAGCGCCAGTACAGAGACAAAGTATAATCTCAATTCAACGGCTCAGACACAAGAGGCATGTGGCAGGGTCTACAGTCAATCACGGACTACAGGAAGAAATCCAGCCCAGTCACGGACCAGGATGTCTTGCTCCCAGGCAGACTAAATAACTTTTTTGCCCGCTTTGAGGACAATACAGTGCCACTGACACGGCCTTCAACGAAAACATGCGGTCTCTCCTTCACTGCAGCCGAGGTGAGTAAGACATTTAAACGTGTTAACCCTCGCAAGGCTGCAGGCCCAGACGGCATCCCCAGCCGCGCCCTCAGAGCATGCGCAGACCAGCTGGCCGGTGTGTTTACGGACATATTCAATCAATCCCTATACCAGTCTGCTGTTCCCACATGCTTCAAGAGGGCCACCATTGTTCCTGTTCCCAAGAAAGCTAAGGTAACTGAGCTAAACGACTACCGCCCCGTAGCACTCACTTCCGTCATCATGAAGTGCTTTGAGAGACTAGTCAAGGACCATATCACCTCCACCCTACCTGACACCCTAGACCCACTCCAATTTGCTTACCGCCCAAATAGGTCCACAGACGATGCAATCTCAACCACACTGCACACGGACCTAACCCATCTGGACAAGAGGAATACCTATGTGAGAATGCTGTTCATCGACTACAGCTCGGCATTCAACACCATAGTACCCTCCAAGCTCGTCATCAAGCTCGAGACCCTGGGTCTCGACCCCGCCCTGTGCAACTGGGTACTGGACTTCCTGACGGGCCGCCCCCAGGTGGTGAGGGTAGGCAACAACATCTCCTCCCCGCTGATCCTCAACACTGGGGCCCCACAAGGGTGCGTTCTGAGCCCTCTCCTGTACTCCCTGTTCACCCACGACTGCGTGGCCACGCACGCCTCCAACTCAATCATCAAGTTTGCGGACGACACAACAGTGGTAGGCTTGATTACCAACAACGACGAGACGGCCTACAGGGAGGAGGTGAGGGCCCTCGGAGTGTGGTGTCAGGAAAATAACCTCACACTCAACGTCAACAAAACTAAGGAGATGATTGTGGACTTCAGGAAACAGCAGAGGGAACACCCCCCTATCCACATCGATGGAACAGTAGTGGAGAGGGTAGCAAGTTTTAAGTTCCTCGGCATACACATCACAGACAAACTGAATTGGTCCACTCACACAGACAGCATCGTGAAGAAGGCGCAGCAGCGCCTCTTCAACCTCAGGAGGCTGAAGAAATTCGGCTTGTCACCAAAAGCACTCACAAACTTCTACAGATGCACAATCGAGAGCATCCTGGCGGGCTGCATCACCGCCTGGTATGGCAACTGCACCGCCCTCAACCGTAAGGCTCTCCAGAGGGTAGTGAGGTCTGCACAACGCATCACCGGGGGCAAACTACCTGCCCTCCAGGACACCTACACCACCCGATGTCACAGGAAGGCCATAAAGATCATCAAGGACATCAACCACCCGAGCCACTGCCTGTTCACCCCGCTATCATCCAGAAGGCGAGGTCAGTACAGGTGCATCAAAGCTGGGACCGAGAGACTGAAAAACAGCTTCTATCTCAAGGCCATCAGACTGTTAAACAGCCACCACTAACACTGAGTGGCTGCTGCCAACACACTGACACTGACTCAACTCCAGCCACTTTAATAATGGGAATTGATGGGAAATGATGTAAATATATCACTAGCCACTTTAAACAATGCTACCTTATATAATGTTACTTACCCTACATTATTCATCTCATATGCATACGTATATACTGTACTCTATATCATCGACTGTATCCTTATGTAATACATGTATCACTAGCCACTTTAAACTATGCCACTTTGTTTACATACTCATCTCATTTGTACATACTGTACTCGATACCATCTACTGTATCTTGCCTATGCTGCTCTGTACCATCACTCATTCATATATCCTTATGTACATATTCTTTATCCCCTTACACTGTGTACAAGACAGTAGTTTTGGAATTGTTAGTTAGATTACTTGTTATTACTGCATTGTCGGAACTAGAAGCACAAGCATTTCGCTACACTCGCATTAACATCTGCTAACCATGTGTATGTGACAAATAAAATTTGATTTGATTTGATTTAAATGTAATACATTCCTTTATGTTGATGAGAATCTACTGTATTAGAATTATAGCACAGCATGGTGGTATTTAAGTTGTTAACAGTCTGCTTTTTACATGTTATTTTATTATAAAAGACACCAACAAAACAACAAATGAGAAAACAACCGTGAAGCTACAGGTTATGTGCCATAAACAAAAGTCAACCTCCCACAAAGACAGGTGGATAAAAGTGCTACCTAAGTATGGTTCTCAGAGACAACGAGCGACAGCTGTCCCTGATTGAGAACCCTACCCAGCCAAAACATAGAAATGCAAATAATAGAATATAGAATACCCACCCCAACCAAACCAAAATAGAGACATAAACAGGATCGCTAAGGTCAGGGCGTGACAGTACCCCCCCCCCCCAAAGGTGTGGACTCCAGCCGCAAAACCTAAACCTATAGGGGAGGGTCTGGGTCTGCATCTATCCGCAGTGGTGGCTCAGGTGCGGGACGCAGACCCCGCTCCACCACTGGCTCACCCCACTTTGGTGGCACCTCTGGTGCGGGGAACCTCGTCGCCAACCCCGGACTGGGGACCCTCGCAGCGGGCCTCGGACTGGAGAACGTCGCTGGAGGCTTCGTGCCATGGGATCGTCACTGGAGGCTTCGTGCCATGGATGCTTACCCTAGCCTGGCAACTGCGGGGTGCTGGCACAGGACTCACTGGGCTGTGGATGCATACCGGCGACACAGTACATGTAACCGCAAAGCATGGTACCTGAAGGGTCACATGCTCCTCAAAGTGACTGTCTTGCTCCACACTCCAACCCCTCCAAACTCTTTCGTCCCTCTCCACTGCCAACCACTCCTCACTCAAATGGTCCAAGAATTCCTCCTCGGTCTCGGACTCACCCCTCAGCACAGACGCCCACGTCATCTGCCACCCCCAAAAAAATATTTTGGGGCTGCCTCTCAGGTTTCTGTCGTGTCCTCTCCTCCTGACCACGCTGCTTGGTCCTTTGGTGGTGGGAAGTTATGTCACGGCTGTTGAAGGAAATGGACCAAGGTGCAGCGTGGTCAGCGTGCATTTCCTTTTATTATAAAAAATGACACCAACAAAACAACAAACGAGAAAACACCCGTGAAGCAACAGGCTGTGTGCCATAAACAAAAGTCAACTTCCCACAAAGACAGGTGGATAAAAAGGCTACCTAAGTATGGTTCTCAATCAGAGACAACGATAGACAGCTGTCCCTGATTGAGAACCCTACCCGGGCCAAAACATAGAAATATAAATAATATAATATAGAATACCCACCCCAACTCACACCCTGACCAAACCAAAATAGGGCGTGACACACGTCCACCTCATCTCCCACAGTTGACCACTGTCTACCATTTTGGTTGTGGATCATTGGTGGCACACTAACAGTTAGTGCACACGCAAAGCCATAAGTCTGAAATACTGCACTAAAACAAGGAAAACTATTTCAATTATAACACATTTTCATCACCATACTACACCCATTGCTAATGAACGAGAGAGGTCAATTTTTCCTCAAGTACGATAGTGCTTGAATAGCTTCATATCTTTTTAAGTCTTACAGTATAATTCAGTACTTTCATGTGAAATCTTTGGGAGCATAGTTTCCTTAATTTGTCCCTACTCAACACGGAGACCGCTTGATCATTTGACGTTCCTTTATCGTCGCTTTAGCAGCACAAGTGCACAGTCAGTATTGTCTTATCTCGCTCTCATAAAGGCAGAATGTCCATGGTCATTCTGTCAACTATGGGGGGTGGTGGGACCAAGTCCTCAAGCTTGAGATAGAAGATCCGTTGCAGGCCCTGGGTGCAGAGAGTCCGTAGCTCGGGCAGTTTTCCCAGAAGGCGGGACAGGTAGTTGGGCCCAGTGGAGTCGGGGGCGCAGCTGGAGACGTGATCTCCGAGACAGGTGATTAGCTGGCTCTGGAACTCCTCCACCCGCTTTGGATCCTTCAGGCCGTGGCGGTCTGTGGAGAATCAGGAGACAGAAAGGGCATGAGTGTGTGACCAGGTAAAGCAGAGTGAACACCAAAAAGAGAGGTCATTTTTAACATTATTCTGTAACACAATAACATTATGTAGGCCTATGTGTCAAGATTCATGCATATTCAGCTTGTTCAGGCAGCTCAGGTTAGGGTGAGCATAAAGCTTGACTGCAGGCTCTATGTTGCAACCTCATACTGTACTGGTTTATGGTGTCATATCTCTAGCACAGCCTGGCAGGCTGACGTGTAAGCATAGGTGGGTTGAGCTCTCACCAGTGATTATGACCAGAGTTGTGAGGCAGGAGAAGGATGACACGTCCAGGTTCATGCGGTGGAGGCTCTGGGAGAAGTCCATGATGGAGTCTATCCAGTCACCGAAACCCCGTACACACTGCATCCGGTGAAGCACCATGCCATTGCAGAAAATCAGCTTGTCTGTCTCAGGGTTGGACCTTGGGAAGAGAATATAATAGGGATGACTGGGTTTTTTGGGTGGGGGGGGGGGGGGATCCATGTTTGTTATAGCAAAAATATCTGCACAATGTTAGTTGTTGGTGCAATCACCCCAGTCATATCCATAATGTATGTACTGTATGATCATAGCAATACAGCGAGTAATGTCAAAACAATAAAGCCATGGCTCTGATTATGCAAGCAGTTTTTTTTTAGCATTTTATTTTTTTAACAGCGATAACATTTGGTTCTTCTTTTCACCTGTATGCTAGTCGCAAGATGAACAGTTCTAAGAAGGCTGACTCCAATAGCAGCTCCTGGTCCTCGGAGCAGAAGGAGGTGAACCCAGGGATGCTCTCAGCCCACTTCCTGATCACTTCCATGGACTCTGTGAGGAGGTTGTAGAACTGTTTGATGTCACAAGTGTCCTCTTTCTCTGACAGACTGGCCACAGTCTCCTGGTACTGAATTACAAAGGAAGGAAAGAAGTTAGTTCTGTTAGTTCCATTAGGGGAATGCTCTGCATTCTCATGGTTCTATTTAGGCCAACAGCGACCTAATAATCCCCAAAAACAATAATAGATAGACCACAATGGAGAATTTTCAGTTGTCCTTACCTTGGAGTAGTCCAGTTTCTCAACACCAGAGTTTGATTCAATGTATTCTCTCACAAGAGAGGCAATGATGTCGACTCGAGACACAGCAGACGATAGGCACTGGACTGCTTTTGGCTTGGAGGGCAGACGACCTCTTCGACCTTTTAAGCTATCTGTTCTCACAACTTCGAGAGAGAGAGAGAAATTGATAATGTCTTAGCAACTGAGAACTGAGAAAGAACAGTGGTTATGGTGAGAGATGTGGTAGTAAAATGAATCTGAAGGGCTCACCTTCTTTCACCATGCCTACTGCCAGGCACTTCTGGAAACGACAGAATTGACAGCGGTTCCGTCGCCGCTTGTCAACTGGACAGTCCTTGTTGGCAAGGCACACGTATTTAGATTTTTTCTGTACAGTACGCTGCAAAGCACACAGAAAAGAAGCTTAGCTATCGTAGCTCAGTCTCTATACCAGTCCAGCAATGGCGATGCATGTATAAAATGTGTTTTGCATTGAATTAAAATGTATTAGACACAGTGCTTGACTTGGGTAGGAGCTCACCGGAGCTGAGTACCGACACCAGCATTTGTCTACTGCTACTCTTTTAGAATACAAGCTCAAAACTATTGTGAAGCTCATGCACCTAAATATAAAGAGTACCGGCACCCAAGATGAGTACCGGCACCTAAATATAAAGAGTACCGGCACCCAAAATGAGTACCGGCACCTTTTTCAGTTCATGTTAAGCAATGACACTCAGTTATGGAAAGAAATTGACTGAAGAGAAAGGAAAAAGCTTCTCACCTTGAAAAAACCTTTGCAGCCCTCACAGGTACGAACCCCATAGTGCTGGCAGGAGGCGTTGTCCCCACAAACAGCACAGAGACCCTCGTTTTCAGTAGGGCTGTGCGGTTTCGCAGACATTCTCCCTTCAATGAGGCCTGCGACATCTAGGGTGCCTGGCTCCTGGGTTAGAGGGGAGAAGGACAGGGGGGAGGGGTGCTGATGGCCCAGAGAGAAGGGGTCTTGCTCAGCCAGCTGGGGCTGGCCCAGAGGAGACAGATCCTCAACTGAGCCGGGACAGAAGGTGAAGAAAGAGGATGGCTGTGTTAATGCAGTCTTATCAGCCACCCAGCTGCCCGGGTTGGGAGAGTATGGACCGAAGGGCGAGTCCCAAACTGACGCAGGCTGGGTCTGGAAACCTGGAGTACAGGGAGACTGGGCTGACACAGGGCTGCCGAAAAAGTCAGAGCCACCAGAAGACAGGGCTTCGTCGAAGTAGCTCAGGGCCAAGGTGCCAGGGTAGCAGCCGTAAACCTGGAAGTCATCAATTTTGAAGGGCGGCTCCGGGTCCGAGGCGTTGGTAGGAGCTGTGGCAATCTGACAGGCATTAAACTCTCCAGCGTAAGTGCCCACCAGGGAGTTGATGCTAGTCAGAGAAGGGGCAGAGAGCTGGTCCACATGACTACTCACATCCATAGCTAACCTGGAGGTAAGGTCCAGGTTCAGAGACTCTGAGTTGTAGAGGCTGTTCTCATAAGGCTGAGCTCCATGTTGGGGGACATTCATTTCTGTGGATTCAAGGTGCAGACAACTATCTGTGAGAAAATGGACTATGGCAATTTTACAGAGGGTCTGTGTGAGCTGACTTTAGGAGATCCTACAATCTTCTAGAAGCTAGTAATGAGTTTGGAGTGGACATCCTGTTCCCCTGGGTTGCCAAATCCCTGAATAGAGAGGACTGTCAAATCTAGGTCATCGAAAGGCTTCACACACACACACACACACACACACGCGCGCACACACACATCCACACACACCCACACACATCACATCTGCTGCTACCAGACTCTTATTATGATTGCTAAATACTGCACAATTTAAACACTTGCCCTCCAATCCCCCTTCCCCAAAAAACTTGTAAATATTGGACTATAATTTGTGCCTTCCTGTATTAAACTTATGCTAACTGTTTTCTGTTCTACTGAGCTATTTACTTTGTCGTATTCTTATCTTTTATTACATATTTCTTATTGTTGTTGCATTGTCGAGAAGGAACCTACAAGGAAACATTTAGTTGGACAGTGTATACATACCACTAATAAAACCTGAAACTTGAAAAAGGCAGTCTGAGCCTCCCTGACTGCCCATAGATTCTTAGAAAGCATAGTTAAGTGTGTTCCAGAACTACATCTCCATTATCTGGAAATCCTTGACGTTTAAAAACACACCAAACTACATGTCTGACACATCTGAAGGGGTTGGCTTTCAGAGCTGGGACTCAAATGAAGGAAGAGGAGTGTAGACCCCCCTACTGAATGTAACAGACTGATTTGAATGTCTGTCAGCACAACTAAAATCGGGGAGACTCTGTATCCGTGTCCTTGTAGCCACACTAGTATGCTTTTATCTGACTGTTACATTGCTTTATAAATAGTGTAGCTGGCAGTACATTAGATTAGGACACAGAAGGTGCACAACAGAGGCACTATGTGGGAACACCTGTAGTACCTCATACTGGTCTTATCATGCAGCATTCTTATAACTGAATAACAGTATTAACATACCGTATGATCGTATAATGATAATTTCTTGTTATTTTCTTACTTACCTTGCAGCAATTGACTGGCAAATATATTTTCTGACTAACTTTTATTTGCCCTCCCATCAACTGTGGATGACATGCCCCCAGTTCTAAGGTATTTTGCATTTATGTATTTTTAGATGTATGCATCTCAGGACAAAATGGTTTTAATGTCAATAATAAAGTAAATAGCAAGGATGATTCATTGCCTAAATAAATGTACTTAGAGAATGCACTGTAATATCATACTGAAAGCAATACCTGGAAGCTGAGAGCTTGCTTACCTGTTTATATCTCACTAGTATTTTAAGCAATATCCGTAGTTACCTTGCATCTGAAGTTGCTCTGCAGTTCTGTTATTGAGATCTTGGGAACACATTTATACAATCAATTTTATTTTGCCATTACGTCAGAGGGACGCCCCCTTTAATGGTGCTTTCAAGACAACTGGGAACTCGGTAGAATACGAGGTGAAATCATGACGTCAGTGATCTTTCGGACGGAAAGCCGGAACTTTAGAAAGAGGCCCGAGTTCCCGAGTTGGAATTCCTAGTTGGATGATCGTTCAAAACGATTTTTCCCAGTCGGAACTCGTTTATTTCAGAGTTCACAGTTGTCTTGAACGCACTGAAGTCGGAAATCGGAGATTTCCGAGTTCCCTGTTGTTTTGAGCGCGGTGTAATTTCCCATACAAGCAATGCAGGGGCGAGGATCTGAAGCCAATCAGCTCATATTCAGTCAGACGTCCTTTCAAGTGACGCGCTTGCGGGATTCCATTGATGCAAACGTCCCCAGAGTCATATAATCCACATTAGCTACAAACACAGTGAGACAGGAAAAAATACAATACAAAAATACATAACTTTACGCAGAGCAAAACAAAACGGCAACTTTCGATGACACAAACAACTTTCAGTCGCTCTTTGGGCAATTATAACAAACATAATCAGGCATGCTCTCTTAAACACAATGAGGAAGTAGCGACAAAACGAAAAAGATTTATTGCATTTTTACCCAATGTTAAAGATAGGTGGTAAAATGGTGTTGATTCAGCCAATCAAAGATGATAGATATGACAAATTGGCACCTTTATCTCACCTGCTTACCTCAGCCTGGTTTAACTTAGTTGTACTGGCCTATATGTATGTTTGTCATGTCAGTATTTCCTTTCCCTTGACACATGTTTTGCTGCTACAGTGACTATTCTTGGCCATTACATGCTGATAAAAGTATATTATATTGTGTGTGTGTGTGTGTGTGTGTATATATATATATATATATATATATATATATATATATATATATACTGCTCAAAACAATAAAGGGAACACTAAAATAACACATCCTAGATCTGAATGAATGAAATATGAAATATTCTTATTAAATACTTTTTTCTTTACATAGTTGAATGTGCTGACAACAAAATCACACAAAAATTATCAATGGAAATCAAATTGATCAACCCATGGAGGTCTGGATTTGGAGACACACTCAAAATTAAAGTGGAAAACCACACTACAGGCTGATCTAACTTTGATGTAATGTCCTTAAAACAAGTCCAAATGAGGCTCAGTAGTGTGTGTGGCCTCCACGTGCCTGTATGACCTCCCTACAATGCCTGGGCATGCTCCTGATGAGGTGGCGGATGGTCTCCTGAGGGATCTCCTCCCAGACCTGGACTAAAGCATCCGCCAACTCCTGGACAGTCTGTGGTGCAACGTGGCGTTGGTGGATGGAGCGAGACATGATGTCCTAGATGTGCTCAATTGGATTCAGGTCTGGGGAACGGGCGGGCCAGTCCATAGCATCAATGCCTTCCTCTTGCAGGAACTGCTGACACACTCCAGCTACATGAGGTCTAGCATTGTCTTGCATTAGGAGGAACCCAGGGCCAACCGCACCAGCATATGGTCTCACAAGGGGTCTGAGGATCTCATCTCGGTACCTAATGGCAGTCAGGCTACCTCTGGCGAGCACATGGAGGGCTGTGCGGTCCCCCCAAAGAAATGCCACCCCACACCATGACTGACCCACTGCCAAATCGGTCATGCTGGAGGATGTCGCAGGCAGCAGAACGTTCTCCACGGCATCTCCAGATTCTGTCACGTCTGTCACATGTGCTCAGTGTGAACCTGCTTTCATCTGTGAAGAGCACAGGGCGCCAGTGTCGAATTTGCCAATCTTGGTGTTCTCTGGCAAATGAAAAAAGTCCTTCACGGTGTTGGGCTGTAAGCACAACCCCCACCTGTGGACGTCGGGCCCTCATACCACCCTCATGTCTGTTTCTGACCGTTGAGCAGACACATGCACATTTGTGGCCTGCTGGAGGTCACTTTGCAGGGCTCTGGCAGTGCTCCTCCTGCTCCTCCTTGCACAAAGGCGGAGGTAGCGGTCCTGCTGCTGGGTTGTTGCCCTCCTACGGCCTCCTCCACGTCTCCTGATGTACTGGCCTGTCTCCTGGTAGTGCCTCCATGCTCTGGACACTACGCTGACAGACACAGCAAACCTTCTTGCCACAGCTCGCATTGATGTGCCATCCTGGATGAGCTGCACTACCTGAGCCACTTGTGTGGGTTGTAGACTCCGTCTCATGCCACCACTAGAGTGAAAGCACCGCCAGCATTCAAAAGTGACCAAAACATCAGCCAGGAAGCATAGGAACTGAGAAGTGGTCTGTGGTCACCACCTGCAGAACCACTCCTTTATTGGGGGTGTCTTGCTAATTGCCTATAATTTCCACCTGTTGTCTATACCATTTGCACAACAGCATGTGAAATTGATTGTCAATCAGTGTTTTTTCCTAAGTGGACAGTTTGATTTCACAGAAGTGTGATTGACTTGGAGTTACATTGTGTTGTTTAAGTGTTCCCTTTATTTTTTGGGGCAGTGTATATATATACACACAGTCATTCATAATGTCACATGTACCATATAGTTCATGTGCAGGAGAGGCAGTCGAAGAGGATGTGGTGACCTAAAACTTGTAATGGGGAGGCAAATGTATTATTTATTTATTTAACCTTTATTTAACTAGTCAAGTCAGTTAAGAACAAATTCTTATTTACAATGACAGCCTACCCCGGCCAAACCCAGACTACGCTGGGCCAATTGTGCGCCGCCCTATGGGACTCCCAATCACGGCCGGATGTGATGCAGCCTCCATGCAGGCAGACGTTATGTACATAGTATCTCAGTGTCAGTCTGGGGCCTAGTCCGACATTATGAACATACTGTAGTCTCGGTGATGGGCTCAAATCACACAATCCAGGCAGGCTGTTACTATCTCCTTTCCACGCATGGAGTTCGAATTTCCTCATGCAGGGGAGTGGGGTAAATTGAGACATTTTTTACATTCAGCATCACTCCGTCCTGGGAAATATAGCATTCTTTCAAACAAAGATATCTGCATATATTTCAGGATGTTGTGTATCCCTGGAAATAATTAGAATACATGTAAACATTACAGTTTTGAAAACATAGCTTGTCCAGACTCTTATGACTGCTTAACACTGCACAATGTAAACACTTGCCCCCAATCCCCCCTTTCCCAAAACACATGCTTTTCTATATTATACTTATGCTAAATGTTTATTCTATTCTACTTAGCCATTTAGTGTTCTTATATTTTATTATTTATTGTGTCTTGGCACAACTTACCCTGGGTATGGGGTAAGTTGAGCATAAGGACAGGGTAAGTTGAGTTGCCTACAAATGTATGTACAGAATTAAATATGACCACTACCTTTATAAAACCATGCCTGTCTTTACTTCCCAAACACAATTCAACACAATCACTTTTTTGTCTTTTAATAATTAAACAAATTTAATACAGGCTGAACACCTAACAGATACTTTTAATATGGGCCAGGCCGTGGTGTTAGCTCATTTCCCAGCGATAATGACTAGCGTTATGCCTGGGAAGAAAACACTTCAATTTGCTCAACCCCAAGGCAAACATTTTGACTAGATTAGCCCATACAGCTACAAGGATGCACTTTCGGTGGCAGGTAGCCTAGCAGTTAAGGGAGTTAGGCCAGTAACCAAAAGGTCACTGGTTTGAATTCCCGAGCCATGAAGGTAGAAAAATCTGCAATTCTGCCCTTGAGCAAGGCAGTTAACCCCCAACAACATCTGGTCCCCGGGCGGCGATGACGTGGACGTCGATTAAGGCAGCCCCCTGCACATCTCTGATTCAGAGGGTTTGGGTTAAATACAGAAGACATTTTGTTTGAATGCATTCACTTGTGCAATTGACTAGGTATGCCCTTTTCCTTTCATTCTAGGTTCAGAACCTTGCATCGAAGCTTATAGAGACCCCAACTGATGTATAGAACAATCTTAAAATTATCTACTTTGGTTTAGATACAAGCATCATGAAACCTCTTAACACAATACGTCCATTCGACTTGGTGAAAATCATTTTTTGGGACATAACTTGTTTACCACTTTTTCCATGTTGTTTCTTAATTTCATAAAGTCCTCTTCCTAAATATTTGGTAAAATGATTAATTTTGTGTATGGCTTCCTAGAAACAAGGGGTGTCTCAACTAACCCTTTGGCTCAATTTACCCCACTCTTCCCTACAGTTTAGCTTCCTGCCACATCCTGCACTGCACACTCATATTGTGCTGGTTGCCTGTGAATAGCATCCATAACTCCATGACCCCTCTGGAGTACTCAAAACTATTCATCTGTAAATGAGCTGAGTGTAGTGGGACCCACAAACAAATCAGTTGCTTACTCAATCGGCATTGAGCCATCAAAACAACACACAATTAGCCTGACAAGCTGAAGACCTGGTCTCTAGCCTAGGCGGCAAATTGTAGCTCCATTATTTACGGACTGACTAGCCTAATTATGAAATTAACTCTCAAACAGATAACCAATGGGAACTCATGCAATGGTAGGGGTAGCATGTGGGCTACCTAAAACCCTGACACGTGACACATTCCTGTCTAAATATCAAGGCCATTACTCTCTGAAGGAAGCCAGACCCAGTCTCACTGAGGAGACCCATGCTGCCTGCATGTGATGACCGCACCAGACTTTATTCCAGTTAGGCCTTACTGTGTTCTGATTCTTCTTCTGTAGTTAAATGTGCCAAGAGAAAAAAAGAAACCTAGTTACTTGTCTGACAGAACAACAGGGTAGTGTCTCCAGTGACATAGGCAATACTTGGTATATGGTAACATCAGTGGAATCCCTGTTTGTAATATCACCTTGGGTCTGGGAGGGTTGAGGAAAGAATGCAAAAGTGCCTCCTTGTCAAATGACTTTTGTCTTACGACATCTGTTAAATGAATATTAACACAGCAGAGATCACAACCAGGAAAAGGTACAGAAATAGCTTGCTTCCAAGAATCCTTGTCGTCATTCATATGGCATGAATAAACGCTTTCGTGAGAGGACACAAGCATGCTTTCTAGACCTCCTGCATTCGTCACCAATGTCCTTATCAGGTTCCACTATCTGTTACTCAAATGAAAAAAAAGAATCACAAGTAAATACATGAAGCGTTTTAAATTTAGACAGCTGAAATTATTTTACAACCAATGATCCTTCACAGCTGAGCACTAGCCGCCCCTGCTGCTGAACTCAATTCCCTCGTTACCGTCTGCAGACCCCATGCCCCCGCCATGTATGCACGAACCCGGGTGATCCCTTGAGACAAACCTGGACATTTACCAAGATTTCATCACAACTCCACAGCTTAATTCTAAGGCCATCACACTACGTACCAGGAGGAGACTTGCCCATAAAAGAACAACAGCAGTAGGCCTAGACATTGAACCATAAAATCTTTTGAGCACAAGCCAATTTTCACTCATTTGTAATGCGACCAATGTCATGCACCCAATGTAATAATAATTTCATTCACACTTCAATGGGTCCACTGGACAATATCTCTATAATGATGCCCACACACACTAAAGCACTTTGCATCTAGCTGTGGATAATATGTAGGCTATCTTTGTCTACAGATGAATCAATGACACAAAGGCTTAATTTAATGCATTTGATTTGACATGACCTTATGACTTGACCATTCTAATTTCGCTAGCTAGTTGAGTTGTGTGATTTGTATTAACTAGTTGGCTACTTGGGAATGGGCTGTTGAAATGACTAAATTAAAAGTGCAATAACATATAAGCCTTGTTCGATCTTCATCTGTAGCCTTTCATGTCCAAGCTCAGTAGATGCCAACTCAACCCCATTAGAAACGAATGGGCTGTAGAAGTCACCTGCCCCTCCAGTTCAGCAGAGAACAGTGGTATCACTTCAAGGCTTTCCCGTTATGCTGAGGTTAGCACCAAAGATGTTTATAGCTAAACCAAGATAGACCACTGCCTGTCGTTTGCAATGGGAACTAATGAGTCATCGTGGGCTAAACAAGCAAGGAGGTGGGCAGAGTCAAGCACCAGCATGGTGGGGAGTAGTGTCAATCAAACCAGCGTGTGTTTAGCAGTGTGTGAATGAGGATTTGTTCCGGATTTGACCTTTGCTTGAGGATTATTGGTGATAGGCGTGTTCTAGCATGCGTCTGCATATTTCCATTAGGGCGCGCCTCCTCTGTGAAGAGCGCAATAACTCAATTCGCCTTTGCACTCCAAAACAACGCGATTTATTTATTTTTTGCTAAGGGTAAGGTCTACAAAACTTAGTCCACTATGTTCATAACATATTCTAGTTCTGGGAACAGGAAACGGTATTGAGATTAAACGTTCCATCGAATGTCGCACGTTCCATCTTCCAAATGGGCTTCCTATCACTACCATATTTGGTAGTGAGTGGAAACGCCAAGCGGGTAATTCACATTATACATCCGGTGAAATATATGTCTCATTGTTCCATCTGTGCTAGCACCACAGCAGTACTGGTATATTCTATACATGCTCCATCTGGTGGTGCAATATGGGACTGATAATGATGATTATAATATGGGAGCGATATGGGTTGATATGTGCAGCCCTACATTGCATTTTGGTACACCAGAAGTACATTAATTTCCAAAGGAACGCTGTGTTTGCCGTTACAGTGTGGTGCATACGTTGGATTTATCAAGCGTATATGCATCAAACTATGTGTACACGGCTTGAAAGAAATGGCATCAGAAGGCGAATGTTTAACTTTTGTTGCACACACATATGATGCTCGGTACCAGTTTGCACAAAATCCTTGTCGGTGTGATCCAGGCGTGTGTGTACAAAACCTTTCTACTATTGAGCTATTGAGCTATACTATTTGACATCAGCACATCCTGCATTCGTCGGGGCATGGTGTCGAAAGCATTCCACAGGGATGCTGGCCCATGTTGACTACAATGCTTCCAACAGTTGTGCCATGTTGGTGTAACAGTACAAATTTAAACCGTCCCCTCGCCCATACCCGGGCGCGAACTAGGGAACTACTTCAAGGTCTCAGAGCAAGTGACGTCACTGATTGAAACGCTATTTAGCGCCCACGCTAACTAAACTAGCCGTTTCACATCCGTTACACTCACCCCCCTTTTGACCTTCCTCCTTTTCCGCAGCAACCAGTAATCCGGGTCAACAGCATCAATGTAACAGTACAAATTTAAAACCGTCCCCTCGCCCATACCCGGGCGCGAACTAGGGACCTTCTGCACACATCAACAGTCACCCTCGAAGCATCGTTACCCATCGCTCCACAAAAGCCGCGGCCCTTGCAGAGCAAGGGGAACTACTACTTCAAGGTCTCAGAGCAAGTGACGTCACTGATTGAAACGCTATTTAGCGCCCACGCTAACTAAGCTAGCCGTTTCACATCCGTTACATTGGCTGGACACACAGGTAACTGTTGAGCGTGGAAAACCCAGCAGCGTTGCAGTTCTTGACATACTCAAACCGGTGCACCTGGCACCTACTACCATTATCTGTTCAAAGGCACTTAAATCTTTTGTCTTGCCTAGTCACCCTTTGAATGGCACACATACAAAAATCTAAATTCTTTCTTTAACCTGTTTCCTCCCCTTCATCTACACTGAATAATGTGAATTTAACAGGTGACAACAATAAGGGATCATAGCTTTCACCTGGATTCACCTGGTTAGTCTATGTCATGGAAAGAGAATATTTTGTACACACAGTGTAGTTCTCAATTACCACCTGGAAGTAAAGTGATATTATTGGAAGCCTACAATACTATATTTATTATACTGTTATATGCATGTAGGCTAGGAGATAAAAATATATATGTATAATTTTCAACTTATTTTAGAAGAAATAGGGAATTATTTAAGAAAAATGCAGGGGTGCCACTATATTTGGCCTGAACTGAAATATACACTGAACAAAAATAGAAACACAACATGTAAAGTGTTGATCCCATGTTTCATGAGCTGAAATAAAAGATACCAGAAATGTTCCATATGCACAAAAAGCTTATTTCTCTCAAATGTTGCAAACAAATTTGTTTACATCCATCCCTGTTAGTGAGCATTTCTCCTTTGCCAAGATAATCCATCCACCTGACAGGTGTGGCATATCAAGAAGCTGATTCAACAGCATGATCATTATACAGGCCACTCTAAAACGGGCAGTTTTGTCACAACACAATGCCATAGATGTCTCAAGTTTGAGGGAGATTGCAATTGGCATGCTGACTGCAGGAATGTCCACCAGAGCTGTTGCCAGAGAATGTAATGTTAATTTCTCTACCTAGCCGCCTCCAACGTCATTTTAGAGAATTTGGTGTAACAGTATAACTTTAGACCGTCCCCTCGCCCATACCCGGGCGCGAACCAGGGACCCTCTGCACACATCAATAACTGACACCCACGAAGCATCGTTACCCATCGCTCGACAAAAGCCGCGGTCCTTGCAGAGCAAGGGGAACCACTACTTCAAGGTCTCAGAGCAAGTGACGTCACCGATTGAAACGCTATTTAGCGCGCATCACCGCTAACTAGCTAGCCATTTCACATCCGTTACATTGGCAGTATGTCCAACCGGTCCCATCAATGATGTCTGAAGCTTTATTTTATCACTTGCTTTTTAAAACTTCCTTTACGAAAAAAGATTGGAGTCAGTGTGTAGTATATCTGCAGTACAACTGTAGTTCGAGTGCAGTATAACTGCAGTATGCTGCAAATACTGCGTCCAATATAACTCGTTTTTTTACTGCAGTAAGTTTGCAGTGTAACTTCAGTTAGAGTGCCACTGATTTCGCATTGGTTCTGGTGCTTTCTTCGATACCAAGCTACTTTCAAACAGAGACCTCTACTGGACAACATATTTACAAGCATAATTAGGATTTTGTACATAAAGTTTAACTTGACTGGTAGTTTAGCAGCTAGAGTAGTGAACTATGGCACATTCAGGACAGTGAATATGTGAGGTCGACTCCTTTGAAGGCACACTATTTTGAAAATTGTTTTATGTGAAACCACACTTTCTGCACTGTTGTTCACATAAGGTTTTATTTAGTATTAGTATAAGCGTCTGTGTTAAGAGTCCTAAATAATGCCACATATTCTGTTTTTGAGAAATAGTCAACTTCAACGCAAACCTTGTATGCCAACTAATTATATGCTATTAAAGCCAACGATTTAATGCTGAGCCACAGTTTTGATGAAGGTAATGGAGACAATACACGTCTATCTGATCATCACAAGCTGCTATTTATTTCTGACCAGCAGATGTCACTAATGTGCATTGGGAACAGATAATGCAGCTCTGAGTAATTAAACGTTTTTTTTTACACAATTTGGTGAACGCGCTGAAACCTTCATAAATCCCCTGTTTCCCATCACTACTTATACTTATTTTGTGTCCAAAACTAACAGTGAAATCCGACTCATCATCTATGGCTTAAAAACCTAAGTCGAAACTCTCGTCTGTAAAACTGGCTGTTACTTGCGACCCGTAGAACGAGAAAGTAGCTAGGATCCATTAGAAAGAGTAGCATCAAGGAGCCAATTGAAAGAGGGGGTTAGTTTCCCCCGGCAGTTTTTCCCTGCATGGCGCCATACCCAAGTGCCTGGCGCAGTCGGCCCATATTGTACAAAACAGAAGTTGAGTTAGATTGTGGCAGATTGTCCACATGGGGGCACAGTGAGCTCACTGCTTTGGCTGATCCACAATTCTGGGACACATTTTCAGGTTGACCATTCGACACAGCATTTTTGAGGCTTTCGGGAACTCAGCTGAACTCATCTACACCAGGCAAATGGTTAGACATGGCATGGCAAATATACAAGTAACACATCGGTAATTTTGTTGGTATAGCCTACTTTCCAACAATCCACGTGAGTTTATCACGGATGTAGGCTTAGAGTGTAGTTTAAACAGGCTCAATCCTGTTGTTGTGTAGCCTATGCATAAGAATTGATCAAATTCTCTACTAATAATGTCCTAAAATGAAGTTAATTTGAACTGAATACTGTATCGGATTCATCATGGACATTTCTCTACATCATATTGAATAATGTGATCTCTCATGTAGTCTCTCTTCTGATTTGGCTTTTGTTGCACTTGGGTACAAAACATATTTTCTGTCATTGTATTTTTAATAGGTTGTATGAGAATGACTCTATTGAGCTCCCCCCCCCACTCCCAACATTCTTCCCCATCCACTACCCACATACCCACCGTGGGTCACACAACTTGGCTTATGGAGAAATGAGACTCACTGAGTGTTCCAATAGTGGTTTCCAGATCTATCGACGTCATTATTTTGATAGCTGGTTATTGAATACAATACAAATACCAAATTCCAAAATTCAGCTAAATAACTTAGGACAATTCAATTTGTTCTCATGTTAGGATCTGCTTGAATTGTTCACAACCAAAAACCATACAGTCTCATATTTGTTCCAATGAGGCCAACATAACACATTAAACTCATAATTGGTCATGGTGAAAGAAAATCAAAATCTCTATGCATAAATGTAACATTTTCACCATTCAGGCGCATTAATCCATGAGCTCAGCCTACTGCATACGAAGAAATTGCCCATCACAGAGTCAACTCTGCGGGGGCAATAACCACAGGTAGCACAATCTAGAAAAATGTATTACACCTATATACTGTATCTCTCCACTCCAGCCACTGGCTTGGTGGTGTTCACTCATTACTGATAAGGCAGTCATGGCTGCCTGCTGCTGCCTGCTGTGTCTCAGTAGAAATGTGGGCCCAGGGTAGTGAGTATACATGGGCCATTTTCCGAGGGTCCCACGAAAGAGAGAAAGTATGACAAGAGGCCCAAACACATGTCAGGCCGAGCCTGGAAAGGAAAGGGGAGGCAATGGAACCTCCAGCACCCCCTCAGCTCTCTGTCAGACCCTAGCAGCAGTGTGGTGTGGAGCGCCGGTGGGTCAGAGGCATGCTTTTGTTTTGATTTTTCTCCAAGGCTGGGGATAAAACCCATCACTCTGGATATTGGCTATCTTTCTTTCGCTAGCCCTTTTTTCTTTTTTTCTTAGGTGAATTTCTTTTTGTAGCCGGTCCAGATAGAGCTCATAGATGAAATAGTGCTGTTATTGTCTCAACGTTTACTGAACCTGCTCAAGGTCATTGCGCCATGAATATTTTAACCTGCCTGCCTCTTTGAGAGTGAATAGGGGCTTTACAGAGAGTGTTCTTAATTTAATCTCTTCTCCAAGGCCATTATCGATTTGAGCAACAGTGACGCAGGTAAAATCCCCATAATAACACAAAGCTGTATTTGTTCTGATTTTTTCATGAATCTTTAAAAATAAAGTGGGCTTAAAGTGAGTTTGGCCTGTCTACTCAGCCATGCAGGTTCTAACGTTTCATGCAGACAAGGTTGCACAACCCTGTTGGGCATCTCTATTCAAAACACATTTCATTCCAACTCACAACATGTGAGCACAGTACTGTTACCATAGCCGTGGGAAGTAGGGGTGCTGCAGCATCCCTTCAATTTTTTTTTTTAAACATGTATTAATTTTTAAAAAATACATTATATATTTTTTCTCACAAAAGTATTGCTCTGGGCCTTTACTAGTCCTGTTAAAGCGGACTGACATAGGTGACTTCCCATGGCTATGACTGTTACCATCTGTTTTGGTGTTATGGCCATGATCCATCTTGAAAACTATTGCCTCATACTCTGTAGAGGGAAATATATGGAGACCAGAAGAAGGAAAAACACTGCCTTGCCTAGTTCCTACACTGAGTGTACAAAACATTATGAACACCTGCCCTTTCCACGACATAGACCCTGGTCCTCAAGTACCCCCAACAGTACACAGATTCGTTGTGCCCCTTGACAAACACACCTCATTTGACTCATTGAAGGCTTGATGATTAGTTGACAAGTTGAATCAGGTGTGCTTGTCCAGGGTTACAATACAAATGTGTACTGTTGGGGGAACTTGAGAGCTAAAGTTGGGAAAACCCAGTGGTGGAAAAAGTACCCAATTGTCATACTTGAGTAAAAGTAAAGACACCATAATAGAAAATGACTCAAATAAAAGTAAAAATCACCCAGTAAAATCCTAATCTAAATGTATTTGGTTTTAAATAGATTTGAGTATCAAAAGTAAATGTAATTGCTAAATATATACTTAAGTATCAAAAGTATTAAGCAAACCAGACGGCACCATTTTCTAGTTTTTTTTATTTATTTACCGATAGCCAGGGTTACACTCCAACACTCAGACATCATTTACAGACAAAGCTTGTGTTTAGTGAGTCCGCTAGATCAGAGGCAGTAGAGATGACCAGGGATGTGTGTGAATTAGTGTGTGAATTAGACCCTTTCTCTGTCCTGCTAAGCTTTCAAAAGTATTTTGGGGTGTCAGGGAAAATGTATGAAAAAAGTACAAAATTGTCTTTAAGAATGTAGTGAAGTAAAAGTAAAAGTTGTCAAAAGTATATATAGTAAAGTAAAGTACAGATACCCCCAAAAACTACTTAAGTAGTTCTTTCAAGTATTTTTACTTACAACTTTACAGGGTATTTCAAAACCACTGCTTCAGTGAGAGTGATATGTGATGTACTACATCCCTGGCATTTAACCACAGAGACACAACGTGAAAGTGTTGTATTTAATTATGTGGGCATGAATATGTCACGCTCAGAGATCACCACCATTTGAAACTCAAACAAAGAAAAAAAACATACACCGTACAGAAACCACACGCCAGCCACCCTCACTTCCCCTATTCCACTGTGACAACTTTTACAAACAATGCACAAATGCAAATGCTGTCACTAATGTCATCAGGTTGCTTTGTTTTGAGTCTTCCACTTTCACTGTCGTCACAGATCCCCTTGGGATCGGTGATTCTCTTGAAATATCACATCACAGTTGACTTAGTGAGTGATATCCTCATTCTGGCATTATGTTATGGCCTCTCTCTCTCTGGTGGAGGGTGTGTGGGACAGTGAGTGTAGCTCTTGAGAGCTTATAGCCTATTAGTGAAGCACAATGCAACAGCAAGTGTTGTACCAGTGTTGACTTGGAGTCTCTCCATTTGACATTTTTGAGGAGATGACATTTAATCAGTGACGAGAACAGCTGCAGTGTCCTAGCACCGAGGATCTGCACGGAACACATTATTTAAACATTGTATTTTGATGGCTCCGTAGGCCAATTAATCAGTTTTAAAATCAACAATCTGTCTACGTATGAGATTTCTGTATATGCATCGTCACTCGTTATTAAAATGCTGTTGTGAATCAAGTTGTACTTTCAGAACTGGTTTACTGTCAATCTTAGACAAAGATTGGCATCATTACCGGAAATTAATGGAACAATGTGTTATCTGTTTCACATTTAAAACAATGTACACATACAGCCATGCCTGGCCTGTGGACAAAGAGCTGCGTATTGTGCTTGGGACTCTGTGTACACAATTCTTCGGAATTACAAACACAATAAACATCTGGGAACACAGTACAGTATCTTTGAGTTCCATCCTCTCCCTCCTTTCCGGGAGCTGGCTCTTGGAAAACCCTGGTGAGTCAACATCCTCTCTCTTCATGGACAAACACTGGACTGACACATTCAGGGCTGTTCTGACACACAGCGAAGTGCAGTGGTGGCTGTTTTCACAGTCTGTACATCCATTTCCGAGTCTCTGCTTGTTTGGTTGATTTACATTTTTTTTAACCTTTATTTTACTAGGCAAGTCAGTTAAGAACAAATTCTTATTTTCAATGACGGCCTAGGAACAGTGGGTTAACTGCCTGTTCAGGGGCAGAACAACAGATTTGTACCTTGTCAGCTCAGGGATTTGAACTTGCAACCTTTCGGTTACTAGTCCAACGCTCTAACCACTAGGCTACCCTGCTTGAAATGGCAGAAGATTAGGCTTCTAACACTGGAATGTACAGTACCAGTAAAAAGTTTGGACAGACCTACTTATTCAAGGGTTTTTCTTTATTTTACTATTTTCTACATTGTAGAAAAATAGTGAAGACATCAACACTATGAAATAACACATATAGAATAATGTAGTAACCAAAAAAGTGTGAAACAATTCCAAATATATTTTAGATTTTAGATTATTCACAGTAGCCACCCTTTGCCTTGATGGCAGCTTTGCACGCTCTTGGCATTCTCTCAACCAGCTTCACCTGGAATGCTTTTCCAACAGTCTTGAATGAGTTCCCACATATGCTGAGCACTTGCTGGCTGCTTTTCCTTCACTCTGTGGTCCAACTCATCCCAAACCATCTCAATTGGGTTGAGGTCGGGTGATTGTGGAGGCCAGGTCATCTGATGCAGCACTCCATCACTCTCCTTTTTGGTCAAATAGCCCTTATACAGCCTGGAGGTGTCCTGTTGAACAACAAATGATAGTCCCACTAAGCGCAAATCAGATGGGATGGCATATTGCTGCAGAATGCTGTGGTAGCCATGCTGGTTAAGTGTGCCTTGAATTCTAAATAAATCACTGACAGTGTCACCAGCAAAGCACCCCCACACCATCACACTTTTTCCTCAGTGCTTCACGGGGGAACTACATATGCAGAGATCATCTGTTCACCTACCCTGCATCTCACAAAGACACAGAGGTTGGAACCAAAAATCTCAAATTTGGACTCATCAGACCAAAGGACAGATTTCCACCGGTCTAATGTCCATTGCTTGTGTTTCTTGGCCCAAGTAAGTCTCTTCTTCTCATTGGTGTCCTTTTAGTAGTGGTTTCTTTGCAGCAATTCCACCATGAAGGCCTGATTCATGCAGTCTCCTCTGAACAGTTGATGTTGAGATGTGTCTGTTACTTGAACTCTGAACCATTTATTTGGGTTGCAATTTCTGAGGCTGGTAACTCAAAGGAATTTATCCACTGCAGGTAACTCTGGGTCTTCCTTTCCTGTGGCGGTCCTCATGAGAGCCAGTTTATCATAGTGCTTGATGCTTTTTGAAACTGCACTTGAAGAAGCTTTCAAAGTTCTTGACATTTTCCGGACTGGTTGACCTTCGTGTCTTAAGGTAATGATGGACTGTGGTTTCTCTTTGCTTATTTGAGCTGTTCTTGACATAATATTGACTTGGTCTTTTACCAAATAAGGCTATCTTCTGTATACCACCCCTACCTTGTCACAACACAACTGATTGGCTCAAACGCATTAAGAAGGAAATAAATTCTACAAATTAACTTTTAACAAGGCACACCCACCTGTTAATTAAAATGCATACCAGGTTACTACTTCATAAAGCTGGTTGAGAGAATGCCAAGAGTGTGCAAAGCTGTCAAGGCAAAGGGTGGCTACTTTGAAGAATCTCACATGTAAAATATATTATTCTACAATGTAGAAAATAGTCAAAATAAAGAAAAACCCTTGAATGAGTAGGTGTGTCCAAACCTTTGACTGGTACTCTGTGTGCTGTATTGTACAGTATGAATGTGACTGTTTTTCTTCAACATCCCAGAACGCTCTGGGTTCCAGAACAGTCTGAACCCGACTACTTCCCCTCTCTCTAGAGACAGGAAACGGTTACTGTCGCCGCTTCCCTTCTTGTGCTTCTAACCCAGCAAAGACGTCCTCTTTAAGAAGTGCTGAAGTACAGCCATGAAGGCATCCCTCAGATCTCCGTAGGTGTCAGACCCCCCTTTGTCACTGGGTTGAGACAAGCTAGGACAAACATAGTGGCGCAATAACTGCAATAACAATATGTCTTTATATTGTTGAATGGCCATTGTCTTTGGATTCCTATATTGGACTAATATCCAGTAATAAATATTACCAACAATATTGGTTATCTTGGATCTTTAAATTGCATGGACATTTTGGACATTTCCAAACTTGTAGAGTGAGTCCAGTTCTGACGAAGATCATTCGCCTTGAGTCACTTCCTGCTATTGTGTGTGAGGAGGGCATTCTCAGAATGGGAGGGAGAGAAATGAATTTGAAATGTGTCCATTTTACATCAGACACTCTGTCCTCACAACTGTTGAAAAAGCATTATGTAATGCATCTCCCTGGTTACTTATGGCCTAGGGGTTAGCTAAATATGTTCCTAAAACATTTTGACTGGTGCAAACTCAGAGGAGTACAGATTAAAACAAATAATGTTGTCAGTTGTCCATGTTTTCTACACTTTCAAAAAGTGGTTCTGAAATGAAACGCTTCACACTAAACATAGATTTTTTTTGAATAGAGTAGTCAAAAGCATTCATTGCAAATTCCCATTTGAATTCTGTATAGAATTATATTTTTGGCGTGGTGATTCACACCCCTTTAATGAGAGTTAGAGCAGAGAGAGATTAGAGAAAGAGCGAACATTGGCAGAATCCATAACGGTTTCTGTGAGCAAACATTGTAAACCTATTAGAAAGAGGAACCCGCATTAACAAACCGATAACTAGATCTGAAACTCATCACTCACCAGCTGCACCTCCACCACAACATCTAAACCAGATTACACTTCCGGTTGTAAGGAATCTTAGATGTACTGGTAAATCAAAGTAAAACATTTACTCTGACCCCATCATATGAGTTTAAAGCTTGCCACATAGAACAGATGCATTCTCTCCCTCCATAAAGAGTGGACTCAGAGGGGTGAGCTTGCAGCTGTTGTAGTTTCTCTAGAAGTGAATCTGAGAGACCAGCAGAACACTGCATTGCATCCTGTTAAACCGTTCAGCAGTAGTATAGGGAGTTAAAGGCATATTTATAATGAGACACATTCACACTTCGCTCACTTGTGTGGGAAAATGGCGTGTCTATTTGTGTATCTGTGTGAACTCTGTGAACTGCGATTGACGCAGTTCCACTTTTATTAGAAGGACATTTTGTCGTCAAGCATTTTCACCGGTGATGTTCTTCTCTTTTTTTGTGGAATTTGCGGGCAATTTACAGAAGTAGATAAGGATAGGCCTTCAGATTACTTGCTGTTTATCACTGCACACAAAAAGTGTTAATATCCACCATTAGTGTTATTTTTCCAATGAAGGTCAATATTTTGGTGCGTCTTTAGTACAACGAGAATGCCACCTCTCCACACAAGGTGAACTTTGTTCCAGGGAGCAGTCTAATAAACTGTGAGCGTTGATGCCAGCCTGTCAGTGTGTAAACTAGGAAAAGCAGGTCCTACAGGGGTCTGTAGGAGCAGGCACGTCAAGCCTCTGCATGGTGACACAATAGGCTATGCAGTATCAGTTCCTCTGGAAAACAAGATTTCATGCTGTCAAAACACAATTTACCACATATTAGACCTCAGCATGACATGGCACTATATCGGGTTGTACGACTGAGTGGGAAGATATTCATATAGCGGAGAATACAGATCAACATTGCCACACACGAGAAGAATACTGGGTGGGTCTACACTACAGGTACTGGCCTCGTTTGATGTTGTGTGACTTGTCCCAAACACTCAAACAATAGTATAATGGATGGCAGTATAGACAATGGACAACATAAAGGCAATTCTCAAGACAACAACTGAAGCTACCCATTGGGCACAAACTGGTTTAATCAACGTTGTTTCAGCGTCATTTGTCAACGTATTGTGATGTGGAATCTACGTGGATAATACACTGGATTTGAAAAAAGTAATCAAAGTAAACTGATGGTGAAATTTCAACCATAGGATTGTCATCATGGTAATCAAATGTCAACATAGACAAACATTATAAAATCAGTTGAATTTGTATCTTTAAAGCAATGTCAGATCTTCAAAGTTATATCCACTATCATTAAAAAAGACTGGGCAGCACCTCCTACTGGAGAATTGCTCTATATATAGCTACCCTTTGGTGTCCTATCTTGGGTTTTAACCAAGCTATGTTATTTATCATGGACTATTAGCAATGTGCTATCATGAGAATGATTGTTGAGAGATCTCCACTTAATAGATCTTCAACCAAAACCTAATATTAGATACAGGCAAACTGAGTGAACAAATAACACAATATTTTAATACTTATTTAATAAACAAAATTATGCAACACTCAATTCCCCTGTGTAAAAAAGTAATTGCCCCCTTACACTCAATAACTGGTTGTGCCACCTGTAGCTGCAATGACTGCAACCAAACGCTTTCTTTAGTCATTGAAATAAAAATGTGTATGTACATGAATGTAGAGTTAAAGTGACTTTGCATATATGATAAACAGAGAGTAGCAGCAGTGTAAAAGAGGGGGGGGGGGGGGGCTTTCCATGCGATAGTAGAGAGAACAGTCTATGACTTGGGTGGGTGGGGTCTTTGACAATTTTTAGGGCCTTCAGAGGGACAGCGCCTGGTGTAGAGGTCCTGGATGGCAGGCAGCTTAGCCCAAGTGATGTACTGGGCCGTACGCACTACCCTCTGTAGTGCCTTGCGGTCGGAGGCCGAGCAATTGCCGTACCAGGCAGTGATGCAACCAGGATGCTCTCGAGGTTGCAGCTGTAGAACCTTTTGAGGATCTCAGGACCCATGCCAAATCTTTTTTGTTTCCTGAGGGAGAATAGGTTTTGTCGTGCCCTCTTCACGACTGTCTTGATGTTTTTGGACCATTCTAGTTTGTTGGTGATGTGGACACCAAGGAACTTGAAGCTCTCAACCTGCTCCACTACAGCCCCGTCGATGAGAATGGGGGTGTGCTCGGTCCTCCTTTTCCTGTAGTCCATAATCATCTCCTTAGTCTTGGTTACGTTGAGGGATAGGTTGTTATTCTGGCACCATGCGGCCAGGTCTCTGACCTCCTCCTTATAGGCTGTCTCGTCGTTGTCGGTGATCAGGCCTGTATGCACTGTTGTGTCATCTGCAAAGTTAATGATGGTGTTGAAGTTGTGCCTGGCCATGCAGTCGTGGGTGAACAGGGAGTACAGGAGGGGACTGATCCCTCACCCCTGGGGGGCTCCAGTGTTGAGGATCAGTGTGGCAGATGTGTTGCTACCTACTCTCACCACCTGGGGGCGGCCCGTCAGGAAGTCCAGGATCCAGTTGCAGAGGGAGGTGTTTAGTCCCAGGATCCTTTTCTTAGGGATGAGCTTTGAGGGTAATAGGGTGTTGAACGCTGAGCTGTAATCAATGAATAGCATTCTCACATAGGTGTTCCTTTTGTCCAGGTGGGAAAGGGCAGTGTGGAGTGTAATAGAGATTGCATCATCTGTGGATCTGTTTGGATCTGTATGCAAATTGGAGTGGGTCTAGTGTTTCTGGGACAATGGTGTAGATGTGAGCCATTACCAGCCTTTCACTTCATGGCTACTGACGTGAGTGCTACAGGTCTGTAGTCTTTTAGGCAGGTTGCCTTTTGTGTTCTTTGTCACAGGGACGATGGTGGTCTGCTTGAAACATGTTGGTATTACAGACTCAATCAGGGACATGTTGAAAAGATCAATTGCACCATGTATTTTTAATCGAATCTCAACATCAATCCAGGTCACTTGGTTCTGCTATTAGATGAAGCACAGTGATAACACAATCTGTTGTATAAATAAACAAAATATCTTACATTGTATTCCCATTTGAATTTTGCTGTACTTTAAAATGGTTGAAAGCGTAGTGATGGACATTTGGGTGACAACTAAACCAAAAATCCAACATTGTTTTTCCATGGGAATTTGGTGGTGCTTGTAGATGGTTAAAAGCATAGTGATGACACATTGAAAATTCAACTAACTTTGGCTGTCTTTTTGACTGGGTGAATATACAGTAGGTTGTTATCTCATTAATCTACATCTCAACCAAATATGACCCAATTATTCTCATTGAAATGAGATGGTGTGCCCAGTGGTCTGGCCATTTGAGTTAAGTAGGGAAATCAACAGTTCTGGTTCCTCCCCCGATTCCTCTCTTTGTATACCCCACTTGTCGAGTTGTTAGGGAGAAGCACAAGTGTCCCATCAAGCCATGCACTTGTCGTCTGTTTTGTATTCCTATCCTACCCCCTGTTCCACCCACCCCTGACACACACACACCAACCAAAAAACGGGGGGAATCCAGTAAGTCCACCAGTATGGAGAGAGATATGAGCAAAACTCTTTTTCACAATCGTCACCCACATCCTGCATGCGTAGACTGCCTACCCAACAGATCTCTTAACGCTTCCTCCAGAGACAACCAATACCATAGAGCTCCAACATGCCAGACACCTACACTAACCACAGTGTCGTTACTGTGTCATAGACCAGCTCTCACTTCCTCGTCTGAGCATTCTATTTTTATCAGGGAAAAGGTTCACGGCGACGACCCCCAGCCACCATAACCCCACCTCTGTCTGCATTGATGGGTCCCAAAAGTGGAAATATTCAGGCATGTTTCAAGACTCAACAACAGTAACAATTGGCACAGCATGACCCCAGCACACCATGTGGGCTTTGATGCTTGTAACCTTTGCTCTCTCTAGTCAAGGCGTGTTCAGTATGGATGCAGTACAGACACTAAACAGCTTCACAGTAATAATCCACATTTGACTGGATAAGAATTTATACACCAGGTGACAAAATGACCTCTGTTTGTCCAAGATACCCTAGTACGATTATGGAATGGAAACTTGAATCGCCAGACGTCAGCGCAAATGTGAGTCAGCTGTTTTTGGAGAGGTATATATGGGTAGAAAGAGATCTCCGCTCCTGGTGAACTGGTCTAAAGACTTCATATGAGAAAACAGAGGGTTACTTCAAATAAAAAGATGATTGATTACACTCTCTCACAGGCTTACTCTTTCAGCAAACTCATCCATGGAAGATTGTTTTGTGGGTATATATTTTTTGAAGACCTGTTATTGTGACACTGCGACAATGGTATTGGTACACACCCATCTCTCAAACTGGTAGGGTCATAGCTAGCCTGAAAGGTATTTTAACTCACAGCTCCGAATCAGCAGACATGTCCACTTCTCATGGTTCATGTCCTAACAGTACACCCTGGACATCCATCCCCTTTTACACACAACAAATACAGCACTCTGGCTTAAATAAACAGCAGTGTATTAACAGTGGGGGGCAGAGCAGCCCCGCAGTCTCACCTCCCACTGTGTTAATTGCCCAGCACCAACTGCATGCTCTTTGTTTTGGCAGCTTTTTTGTAAATGCCCCATTCACACATTCATTCTGTTTGGGTCGTCATCGCCCTTGTCTAATTCCCTGCTCGTTATGCAGTCAGACTGTAGTGAAAGAAAGGGTCCATTCGTTCTCTAACATTTTTAGGGCCACAAGCCACAAGCTTGCATAATAATCCCTCTCACATCAGCTTTCCATTCATTCACCCCTTCCTCCTCCTCCGCTTAAAACAACAAAAGGGCCAGGGATTTAAGTGGTCCTGGCTCTGAATGTCTGAAACATGTCTAAATGCCATCAGTGTTCACAGCCTCTCTTCATGCAATTGTAAATGACTGAGCAGAGGACAAAGGGATTAGGGTGCAAAAGGAGAGAGGGACCATCGTAACCTCTTAGGTCAACTGTGACCCCCCCCCCTTTAACCCCCTCGGCCTGACCATCTGAGCATTCAACAAACCATGGGAATGTAGTGAGCATGGAACCAAGAGCGCTCACCATTTGTCTGCAAGAATTGAAAAGGAGGGCAGCAGGGTTTTGGAATGTTGGGCCATTCTTTTCTCAGCACATTCCCGCAGCGTTCTCCCGACAACTAAATGACTGTCAGACCAAATACAAAACGGCCTCCTTTCTGGATTATGCCTCTCCGACAATCACAGCTTGAGAATCGGAAGAATGTTCAACCACTAAAACCCTCCTCCGCCCATCCCTCATCCCCACCCTTGAGGCCATAACATTTTTTTAAAGGGCCAAAAGGGTTATGAAAGCACATGAAGGGGATAGATATTACAAGTATCTCAGAATAATATATCTTTTCACTGTTATTGTGTGACTGCTTCACAGTCTAGAGTGAAACATCTGGTGTTTTTGCTTATAAATGGTGTATTATGTTAACGTGCTGGGTCAGCTACAACTTCTTAGACCAGCTGTGGAATAGACAGTCAATGTACTCCAGGAAACAAAGTGTTCATACATACTAGATAAAAAAACAAAAAAAAACAAGCCAGGCTAATCAAAATTACACATTTATTTTTAGATATTTTTGGCAAAGAACACAGGATCAATCTGGTACAAAGGCAGTAAACAAATGTGCCTCTTATAAAAAGTCTCATGTAATGAGGCATTTGTTTTCAACTGTCATGATGACAAAAAAAAATCTAATAAAAATAATTTTAAAAAGCACAAAAAAAAGAAAAAAAAATCATTCTGTACATAGGTCTTACAAGTCAAAAATAAATAAATAACTTATGAAATATAAAACCAGTAACCAAGGTACAGTATGTACAGATGTCAAATCCTCTCCTGAAAATTGAGTGTGCTTTAAAACTCAAAGAACCATTGGTTCTACTGGACCAAATGTAACATTAACAAGTACAAAAGTAGATTTGGCACTATTTGAAATCTTTGGTTGTTGGTTGTTAGTTTTAGAGTGTCAGAGGCCATGTTAAGTCTTTGGGTCAGAAAGAGTCTCCAGTTCTTTGGGTGTTTAGTCCTCAGAGCTTGCTCTCCTCCTCCTCCATGGCTCTGTTCAGTCCAGGGATGAACTTGAGGAGGCGTCGGCGGAAGCTCTTCTGTTTGGGTTTCCTCTGTAGCGAGCTGAACCCTCCCGATTGCACTTTCTCCCCTGGTGCTGACGAAGAGTTGTTGGAGCCCCTCAGGTAGCTGCGTGTACTGGCGCTGCGGGTCAGGTGGGTCTTGGCCGAGGTGAAGAGCTCGCTGGCGGGGCGGATCAGTCTCTGCTTACCCTGGGGTGGCTTCTCCTGTTCCTGTTGGTCTTTCTCTGTGCTGCTGGTGGTTCTGGTGAGGTCACCGTTGGCGTCGTTGAGGCGGTCACCCTGCCCCTGGTACAGACAGGTCTGGTAGAGTGGGTCCTCCTCTGTGGTGACACTCAGGTGGCTGGCGCTGCTGCTGGTGCTGCCGGTGCAGCGGAGGGCACGCAGGGCGGCCGGGCTCGGTGCGCCCAGACTACCGTACACCCCCGCAGACTCCAGGGACTCATAGATAGCAGCATCACTCATCACTATGCCTAGAGGACACAGGGAAAGAGTGTTACACATCTTGAATTGACTTCAAATTAAATTTACCTGAGATCATATAGATCAACATAAACAAATAACTTACCATGAACAAGCCTCTGCTCTTGCATCATCAAAGATCTGTATTCATCCCATTTCTCATGTAGGGTTTGCTGATAAAAGGAAATACAGCAATATTAGAAAGCAGTCAAAAAGGTGACATTTTGTGTGATTTCCAACTGTGTGCCTGATGGATGAGCTTGGGGACAGCAGCCGTCATCTTGAGAAAAGCCACTTGTTTTCAGATACTAAAAAGGTCCTTTCTACCAGCCAAGTGTAACGTAAGCTTGTAAAACTACGTGCCTACTTTCATTCAATGTGATCTCACAGCCTTCTGTAAGCATGCTGGAGAGCATTGCTGCCGCTAGTCATGAAACAGGTGGAGCAGAGGGAAAAACAGGTGGGAAAGGGGTTGGTCTAAATCTAGCGTGCTGCATGGTGAGAGACCTGCTTTTTCGGGCTACTGGCTATAGGCTTTTCACTACACTGTCAGACTGATCCCAGTCACACACTAGCCTGGTCCCAGATCTGTTTGTGCTCTATAGTCAACTCCTTTTGTCATTGTCACACACCACACTGGATACTCAATTTCTGTTGAAATGTAGAAGCAAGCAGAACCAGAGGTTTGCTAACAAGGGGAAGAGGGGGGGGGGGGGAGATTCACCTTTAGATACTGAAGCCTTGCCTCCAGTTCTGCTTTTCGAATGGAGTCGCTGTACACTGTTTCCAGCCTATAGTGAAGACAGTAATGTTAGTGTTAATTCAGACACAGGAAGGCCAGAGAGCCACAAAGAAAAGTAAGGATTCAAAGCATACTCTGGGCCCAATTAAGAATAGAGAGGAACTTCAGAAGTAGCCATGTAAAGGCCCTTATATAGGAGACCCTAACATGCTAGAGTCTCGGCTCAACAGTTTACAAGTAGGGGGGGGAAGCTTCAGGATGGTATCACGTTTCAAGACACCCACTAGACTGCAGCAACAGGTGCACATCTGAGGGGTTTGTTGTTTTTACTGGGCTGATACAAGCTCTCTGTTAATGGTTCAGTAGGCCTATATGTTTACTAGAGGTGAGAATCATTTGATGAAGTCTATAGTTAGACAAGAGGCATGAGCTGGGCCTCTCATGTGGTTAACTCCACTGCTTAATCAGTTGCCTTCTGAGTTTATAAAAATGGGTCTCGATTCTAATAGGCCTTTTATCTTTTACAAGCAGACAAAGAGAGTGAGAGTGTGGTTCCAATGTAACACGGAGCAAGTTCATTCTGCATATTAACAACGGTATATGGCTTGCTTCTAGGCAACTTTGGTGTGCAAACATGAACAGAACGGTTTAGAGTACGTCCATGTCACATTCATTGTATGGTAATCACTTGAAAGATCTTACCTTTCTCCAGAATATCTTTCAGGAGCCACTAGACTAGATTTACAGAGTCAGCCATGAATGAGTATTCCCATTCTCAGTCAACAGCCAGACTACATTATTGATTCTGTGTGATTTTTGTACTGCTACACTGCGCAAGAAAAAAAGACTCAAGATCTATCCGTATGAAAACGACATTAGAAAGCGTCGACAAACTCTTTATAAAGAACCGATTTGACTAGGGCTTATACAAAGTGGAGCATTGAAGTTGTTACCATCCACAACCAGCCCCCAATCCCCTTGCCAGTTCCCTTTACCAATGAGATGTGATCTGCTTACCTAATGGAGTTCCCAGAGGCCCTGATTAGCTGAACAATCTCCTTGTGCTGAAATCCATCCACAGTGGTCTCGTTCACGCTAGTGATGGTGTCCCCTGTGCACAAAACAACACGCATGTTAACAAAACGGCAACGGACCCAGTTCATTCCAGTGTGGCTTTATCACGGCTGTGGTTCTGCTGAGACTAGTTTGATCCCACTAGCGTCTGTGGTTTGTAGAGCAATAAGAAGCACTTGGTTGGCTGGTGCTCTTGCAGCCCATGTGTGATACAGGCACTCTAGTCTAAACCCTGGCTGTGTGGTCATGGCAGGCGACTTGGCACACGTGCTGTGGTTACCCACTTTTCCTGATAAGACAGCCTGAAAAATATTGATCAAGGATTTGTGTTACTCCATCTGTTACTGTCAGACTATGGCAAGTCTATTCAATTTTTATTTTTATTGATTTCAGATGGTTCTGACCCGACCTGGTTGGAGTTGCAATGCCTTTTCCCCTCTGGTGAACCACACCCTTTTCTCCCCAGTGAGATCTTTTTTCAAATGTAAATCTTTATTTATCCACGCAAGTCAGTTAAGAACAAATTCTTATTTACAATGATGGCCTACTAAAAGGCCTCATGCGGAGACGGGGATTAAAAATAAATACAATATAAATATAGGACAAAACACACCATCACAACAAGAGAGACAACACAACACTACATAAAGAGACCGAAGACAACAACATAGCAAGGCAGCAACACATGACAGCAGAGCAGGGTAGCAACACAACAACATGGTAGCAGCACAAAACATGGCACAAACATTATTGGGCACCGACAACAGCACGTCACACAAAGCAGCCACAACTGATAAAGTCCTAATGGTTCAGTTTAGAGAAAAACACAGGGAGGGAACAATAAACAAGTCATGTATGGAATGTGAAACTGACACTTGCATGTCTGATGTGATGTGTAGTGTGAAGGGGAGGATGTAGCCCTGCCTCTAGAGCGCCTTCTCTCTGAGATGAACAGACACGTGTACTGTAGTATAAGGTTTAGAGAAATGAAATGTGAGAATATACAATTTCTTCGTTCACTTCCCCTATTGTTTCTGATAAACTGGATGGTAATGATGATTCAGACTAGAAAAAAAATAGAGCATGTCTATTCAAGAATGCTATTTTTGAAACACACACAAAAAAACATGATTGAAATAGACATGGCCGAGTTACTGTATGTGTTTGACAGAGGTATTGTATCCGGCAAGGCGGCAACGGAGACGAGGGAGTTGACTCATATGGTGTTAAATTTAACAATCTCTCCCGTTAGTGTTTGTTGACTGGAAAATGAGTAGGCACACTAATATTTGTACTTCCCTAACGCATTTGTGCTTGCGTTTACTTAGAGACTACTAGCTTCCTGGCTGGCAAACAAGAAAGGGGCGGGCTCCTATTAAAAACACCTGTCCTCCCTTCTTCGCCTGAGGTCTATATTCAGTAAAGGCAGGTCATGTACTGTATGTGTCGAATGCTGTTCAACACTGTAAAATAAAAAATAAATCCCTATTGAACAGGGTTTTTCAGTTTCACTTACCGACTTTGAGTCCGGCTTGTTGAGCGGGGCTGTCGTCATGAACCTTGCACACAAATGTGCACATCTCCACAGAGTTTTGGTCCTGGTGGTGCAGCCCATATGTCTGGAAGAAGGTGGAATAATGACTTTTTGGTTGACAGCTTTTCATTCAAATAAATGTATTCTTAGGAACAATTAGATGCAGGGCATGGATATGTTCTTTCGTCATGTTCAAAATCATTGGTCATTTCCCTTCACAAATGCCAAAAGGTCTATACCTAAAGCTCTAGGCTTTGCTGTGTAACAGACAGAAAGGCATTTGAAACTTTGAAGACAGTTCATGGTACAGGGGAGCCTAGCACCTCTCCAACAGTATTGTTGAATATTTGTGATATTAAACTATGTGCTTCTGAGATTGTAGTCTGCATCTGAAGGCCTGACTCTGGCGAGGACCGTCAGACAAACCCTGTGCTACACAGCAGATTAGATAACATTGGCTGACGAAACTGCAAGACAGACGACTTCGAAACAGATAGGCAGAAGGAAGACAGATATCAATTTATATGCAAAAAAATAAGCTTACATTTCCCTTGTGTGGTTAGTCGAAACTAATACAGCTCTCTATCAACATCTGTCATAAAAAAGGATATGAAAAGCAGTCTCTTCATGAGCCAGGACCTTTATCAACACATTTGGTTAGAACAATCAGACATATTTCCTTATGATTTACCAGTGACATTAAAAAACATTCTATTCTGTGTCATCATACTGCAGAAAACCAACAGTGTAATTGACACGCAAACATTTTCCACACATCTTGTTGACGACCTTCCTTCCTTGATTCACACATGACAGTTTCTATCTCGAAGGCAAATGTGACAACCACAGCCAGACTTCCCCTAAGTTGTCTTGTCAAAAGAATCGTGTAATTCAACTGCCGTCCGACAGCGTTATCCTGAGGTGACGTTTGAACTCAGGTTTTCCCTTGACATGCTTGTCTGTTGAGACACTAAGTGACAGACAAAATAATGGGCAATTCCATAGTCAGTAAATCATGTCAAATGCCACCTATTCAGGTGTAAAACCAGCTATCCACTGTGCATTCGGGAAGTATTCAGACCCCTGGACTTTTTCCCACATTTTGTTACGTTACAGCCTTATTCTAAAATGGATTCAATAAAGACATTCTCATCAAATCTACACACAATACCCCATAATGACAAAGCAAAAACAGGTTTTTAGATTAAAAAAAACCAGAAATCTTATTTACACAATATTCAGACCCTTTGCTTTGAGACTCGAAATTGAGCTCAGGTGCATCCTGTTTCCATTGATCATCCTTGATGTTTAAACAACTTGATTAGAGTTCACCTGTGGTACATTCAATTGATTGGACATTATTTGGAAAGGCACACAGCTGTCTATATAAGGTCCCACAGTTGAGAGTGCATGTCAGAGCAAAAACCAAGCCATGAGGTCGAAGGAATTGTCCATAGAGCTCAGAGACATGATTGTGTAGAGGCACAGATCTGGGGAAGGGTACTTCCTGCAGCATTGAAGGTCCCCAAGAACACAGTGGCCTCCATCATTCTTAAATGGAAGAAGTTTGGAAGCACCAAGACTCTTTCTAGAGCTAGCCGCCCGGCTAAACTGAGCAATTGGGTGACAAGGGCCTTGGTCAGGGAGGTGACCAAGAGCCCGATGGTAACTCTGACAGAGCTCTAGAGTTCCTCTGTGGAGATGGGAGAACCTTCCAGAAGGACAACCATCTCTGCAGCACTTCACCAATCAGGCCTTTATGGTAGAGTGGCCAGACGGAAGCCACACATCAGTAAAAGGCACATGGCAGCCTGCTTAGAGTTTGCCAAAAGGCACCTAAAGGACACTCAGACCATGATAAACAAGATTCTCTGGTCTGATGAAATCAAGATTTAATTCTGGCCTGAATGCCAAGCGTCAAATCTGGAGGAAACCTGGCACCGTCCCTATGGTGAAGCATGGTGGTGGCAGCATCAAGCTGTGGGGATGTTTTTCAGCAGCAGGGACTGGGAGATTAATTGAGCAAAGTAGAGAGAGATCCTTGATGAAAACATGCTCCAGAGTGCTCAGGACCTCAGACTGAGGCGAAGGTTCTCCTTTCAACAGGAAAACAACCCTAAGCACACAGCCAAGACAACTCAGGAGTAGCTTTGCGACAAGTCTCTGAATGTCCTTGAGTTGCCCAGCCAGAGCCCGGACTTGAACCTGATTGAACATCTCTGGGGAGACCTGAAAATAACTGTGCAGCGACGCTCCCCATCCGCCCTGACAGAGCTTGAGAAGAAACAGAGAAGAATGGGAGAAACTCCTCAAATACAGGTGTGCCAAGCTTGTAGCGTCATACCTAAGACTCAAATCTCTAATCGCTGCAAAATGTGCTTCAACAAAGTACTGAGTAAAGGTTCTGAATAGTTATGTAAATGTGATATCCGATATTTTGTGCTAACATTTCTAAAAAAAACATTGTTTTTTTGCTTCGTCATTATGGGGTATTGAGCGTAGATTGATGGGGGGGTTACTTTATCCATTTTAGAATAAAGCTATAACGTAACAAAATTTGGAAAAGGTCAAGGGGTCAGAATTCTTCCCGAAGGCATTGTACAAACAGAAAGGAAAACTAGACAAACTCAAGTGTCATGCTCATCTACGTGAAATAATCTGTGAGCATTCTCCCTTGTTTTGACATGTCTGTGCAGTTGACTTCTCCATATCTCTCAACGCAGGCTTCCTTCCTTCTCAGACCCAGAGGCCTTCCACAGAAACAGAACATGCAAATTCCAATCCAACTATGCATTTACAGTACATAGTTGATACTGACATTATCCTCTTATCACACTTAGAACTGGTAAAGTCCAGCGACATGATGGAAAAAGCACAGGATCCTAATGCCATCCATCTCTACCGTCTCTGGGCTTTGACCTCACTTCCTAAAGAACAGGGCTTGGCAGGAAAGGAGGGACCTCCATCCGAACCCTAAATTTAACCATCTATCTGGAATAACTATAAGCAAAACAAGGCAGTGTTGTGAACCTAGAGCAGTACTTTGGTAATGATGATTTTCACGGCCCTTACATTAGCCGGATTTTCACGGCCTTTAAATTGGCCGGCATCTCCTCTTAGAGGTGAGGCTGACAACAAGTGGTGCATTGAAATGAATCGCTGCAGGGACAGAGAGGAGGGAGCTCTGAAAGATAAAGGGGGCCTATGTGCAGAAGTCGGAGTGTTTACAGTGCTCGAGGGATTGGAATATAGTAGGTCTGACACGACACGCAGGAGTGTGAAAGAAGATTTTACAAAACCATGCCGCTTTGAAAATAGACCCGAGAGAAAACAACTACAAAACCGCCTCCTTGTCTCCAGTCATGGGATGGGATACATCAGACCCTTATATTGAGAAAGAATGAGGTTCAGGGGTACATTTCTTAAAAGTACACTACATACACATTAAAGTATGTGGACACCCCTTGAAATTAATTGATTTTGGCTATTTCAGCCACACCCATTGCTGACAGGTGTATAAAATCAAGCACACAGCCATGCAATCTCCATAGACAAACATCAGCAGTAGAATGGCCCGTACTGAAGAGCTCAGTGACGTTCAAAATGTCACCGTCATAAGATTGCAACCTTTCCAACAAGTCAGTGTGTCAAATTTCTGCCCTGGTCAACTATAAGTGATGCTATTGGGAAGTGAAAATGTCTAGAAGCAACAACGGCTCAGTCACGGAGTGGCAGGCCACACAAGCGCATAGAATGGGACCGCCGAGTGCTGAAGCGGGTAAAAATCGTCTACCTTCGGCTGCAACACTCACTAGCAAGTTCCAAACTGCCTCTGGAAGCAACGTCAACACATGAAATGGGTTTCCATGGCCGAGCAGCCGCACACGAGCCTAAGATCACCATGCGCAATGCCATGCGTTGGCTGGAGTGGTGTAAAGCTCACCGCCATTTGACCCTGGAGCAGTAGAAATGCGTTCTCTGGAGTGACGAATCACGCTTCACCATCTGGCAGTCCAACTGACAAATCTGGGTTTTGCGGATGCCAGGAGAACAATACCTGCCCGAATGTATAGTGGCAACTGTAAAGTTTGGTGGAGAAGGAATAATGGTCTGGGGCTGTTTTTCATGGTTTGGGCTAGGCCCCTCAGTTCCAGTTAAGGGAAATCTTAACACTACAGCATACAATGACATTCTAGACGATTCTGTTCTTCCGACTTGGTGGCAAAAGTTTGGGGAAGGCCCTTTCCTGTTTCAGCATGCACAAAGCGAGGTCTATACAGAAATGGTTTGTCGAGATCGGTGAGGAATAACTTGACTGGCCTGCACAATGCCCTGATCTCAACCCCACCCAACACCTTTGGGATGAATTGGAACACAGACTGCGAGCCAGGCCTAATCAGCCAACATCAGTGCCCGACCTCTCTAATGCCCTTGTGGCTGAGTGGAAGCACTTCCCGTTGAACGTGGAACGAGCTCGGTTGTTGGTTGTTGTGGAAAAGTTTGTTGTTTTCAAAGTGTATTGGAAAGTTTCTTAGTAGCTAGTTAACTTTTTAGTTTGGATGCAGTTGGCATCAGTTGCTGGGACTGCTACTCTCTGTCTAGCTAGCTGCTAACTAGCTGCCTATCAAGCTAACAGGGTTTCTTGAGGTCTTGAACGCATCCTGCGACACGGTTAGCCATTGTGGCTGGGACTGCAGATTGTCACGGGTTTGTGGCTGTCTAGATCCCTGCTGTTTATGGTTTCAAATCTTCCCTGTGACCTGGCCGTCTGGAACTGCTAGGAGTAACAGCGTAACCTACGTTGCAAGCTACCATAACAAAGACCAAAGCCAGCGGGAGTACAGTTGAGGACAGTGGTGTCTATCACAGGTGAAGGATCTTTGAAACAAACAAAAAGAGTTCTACAAGCAGTTGTTACAACAACAAGAAAATAGCTTCAAGTGTGTTGTCCAAATACTGATTGATTCAACTAATAAAAGAATGGATGACCTGACCAGAGAGATTCAGGACATGAACAGCTTGCAGTTCTCCCAGGGTCAGCTCAATGAGTTGAAACAGGAGAATGGAAAGATGACAGCAATCTGTAAGTCATTGAGAGAGGACATTAGTTCTGTGTGTGAATCCATGATAACAATGACGGATAAATCTGATTAACTTGAGGGACGATCAAGGCGGAATAACATGGTTGTGGATGGAATTGCAGAATCTCCACACGAGACCTGGACAGAGTCTGAGGACAAAGTCAAGGAAATGATCAATGAGAAATTGGAGATGGACCACAGGAAGATTGAGGTGGAGTGCGCCCACAGGACTGGAAAACCCACCACCGGCCCAATGACAGGCCCAGGTGCTAACAGGCCCAGGTGCCATCTATAGAAGAGAGAAATTATTATGGGGGAGGTGTTGCTGTATATATATATATATATATATATATATATATATATATATATATATATATATATATATATATATATATATATATATATATATATATATATATATATATATATATATATATATATACACACACATACACATACATATATATATATATATATATATATATATATATATATATATATATATTACACATATAACCCATATATATTCAGAGCCATATCCATGTAATGCTTAGAGAAGATCTTATGTCAAATGTTAATGAAGTGTTGTGGTTGCAAGTTAACTTTGCCCAAGTGCTAACAGTCAGTATATGAATAATGTGTGTGAAATGCTAGATCGTGTATGATGTAAACAGAAAGGTCTACTTTCTTGGGGACCTGAATATTGACTGGTTTTCATCATGCTGCTTGCTCAAGAGGAAGCTTCTCACTGTAACCAGTGCCTGTAATCTGGTTCAGATTATTAACAAACACTACAGGAACAAGATCATCCACATGTATTGATCACATTTTTACTAATACTGTAGAACTTTGTTCTAAAGCTGTATCCGTACCCATTGGATGCTATATCCAAGAAAGCCAAAGTTCCAAAAGCTGGGCCTAAAATAGTATAAGAGATCATACAAAATATGTTGTGACTTATGTGGAGGATGTAAAAAAATATATATGTTGGTCTGATGGGATTAATAAGGAGCATCCAGATGCTGCACTTGAATAATATATGAATTTGCTTCTTCAAATTATTGCTAAAAACATGCACCTGTTAAGAAACTGACTATTAGAACTGTTAAGGCTCCATGGATTGATGAGGAATTGAAAAACTGTATGGTTGAAATAGTTGGGGCAAAAGGAGCAGCTAATAAGTCTGGCTGAACAACTGACTAGCTGGCTTACTGCAAATTGAGAAATTATGTGACTAAACTCAACAAGAAGAAACTGCATTATGAAGCCAAGCTCAATGATATGAAGAATGATGGAAAAACACGGAGTACTTTAAATTAAATTATGGGCAGAAAGAAATTCAACTCCATCTTTAATCGAATCAGATGGCTTATTCATCACAAAACCATTTGATGTTGCCAATTATTTTATTGATTACATCATTGGCAAAGTGGGCAAACTTAGGTAGATAATGCCAACAACGGACAGTGAGCCATCGTATTCATGCATAAAAAAAACTAATAATGAAAGAAAAGCATTGCAAGTTCGAATTTTGTAAAAGATGTGGATTTTTTTTATTGTTATTGATCAATAATGACAAACCTCCTGGCATTGGCAACTTAGATGCAAAGCTACTGAGGATGGTAGCTGACTCTATAGCCACTCCTATTTGTCATATTTTTAATCTGAGGAAAGTCTTTGTCCTCAGGCCTCGAGTGGTAAAGTCAGACTTTACTGGTTCTAACAGCAGACCTATAAACTTGCTGCCAGCTCTTAGCAAACTGTTGTAAAAATTGTGTTCGACCAAATACAAAGCTATTTCTCTGTAAACAAATTAACAAAATACTTTTGGCATGCTTACAGAAAAGGGCACTAAACATGTACTGCACTCACAAAAATTACTGATGATTGGTTGGAAGAAATTGACAATAAGACGATTGTGGGAGCTGTACTGTTAGATTTCAGTGCAACCTTTGATATTATTTTGACCATAACCATAAAATGTATGTTTTATGGCTTTTCAACCTTGCCATATTGTGAATTCAGAGCTATCTATCTAATAGTCCTCAACGTGTTTTCTTTAATGGAAGCTTCTCTAATGGCAAACATGTAAAGTGTGGTGTACCGCAGGCTAGCTCTCTAGGCCCTCTACTCTTTTCTATTTTTACCGATGACCTGACACTGGCATTAAACAAAGCATGTGTGTCCATGTATGCTGATGATTCAACCATTTACGCGTCAGAAATCACAGCTAATGAAGTCACTGAAACCCTTAAAGAGTTGCAGTCTGTTTTGGAATGGGTGGCCAGCAATAAACTGGTCCTAAACATCTATAAAACTAAGAGCATTGTATTTGGTACAAATAATTCCCTAAGTTCTAGACATCAGCTGAATCTGGTAATGTTGAACAAGTTGAGAAGACTAAATTACATGGCGTTACCTTAGATTGTAAACTTCCATGGTCAAAACATATAATTTAGATTCAATGGTTGGTAAGATGGGGAGAGGTCTGTCTGTAATAAAGAGATGTGCTGCTTTTTTGACACCGCACTCCAAAAAGCAGGTCCTGCAGGATCTAGTTTTGTCTTATCTTGATTACTGTCCAGTCGTGTGGTCGAGAGCTGCATGGAAAGACCTAGTTAAGCTGTAGCTGGCACAGAACAGAGCGGCACGTCTTGCTCTTCATTATAGTTAGAGGGCTGATATAAATACTATGCATGCCAGTCTCTCTTGGTTAAGAGTTGAGAAGAGACACTGCATCACTTCTTTTAATAAGAAACTGTTGAAAATCCCAAATTGTTTGCATAGTCAACTTACACACAGCTCTGACACACACACACACACACCCCACCAGATGTCTTTTCACAGTCCCCAAATCCAGAACAAATTCAAGAAAGTGCACAGTATTATATAGAGACATTATTGCATGGAACTCTGTTTCAAAAAACAGATAAATCAACACCTCATGGCACAACAACTCTCCCTTGTTTGACCTACATAGTTTGTGTGTATGTATTGATATGTAGGCCTTCTGTAAAATAAATAAATAAAAACATGATTTATGTAGTTCTGTCCTTGAGCTGTTGTCGATTAATGTTCTGTATTATGTCATGTTTCATGTTCTGTGTGGACTCCAGGAAGAGTAGCTGCAATGTACCAACATCTAGTGGTAAGCCTTCCCAGAAGAGGAGGCTGTTGTAGCAGCAAACAGGAGGGGGGGAGGGGCAACTCCATATTAATGCCCATGATTTTGGAATGAGATGTTTGATGAGCAGGCGTCCACATACTTGTGGTCACGTAGTGTATCTGATCGATACGCTGATGGCCGTTCAACACATTTAGATTGGAGTGTGTATCTTATGGGATTTATTGGAAAATCATCCACATGGTTGGAGGAATCAATCTCATCTGAGGTAATGTGAACGTGAGGGAGAAGGACACTCTGAAATCAACAAATAACACCCCCCCCACGTCTATAATCTGCTTACCTGGATCTCAAAGCCAAAGGTCTCCTCCTCCTTCTTCACCAGGACAACAACTTTCCTAAAATGAAAAACGTGGATATGATTAGTTGATATACAGTATTGAATATATGGGGATATGATTACTTGATATACAGTATTGAATATTTTTGGGATATGACTGCTTGATACACAGTATTGAGCCATGAGCCATGACCCAATTGTGACTGGTGAGTGACATCACCACCATAAAACACATGGGTTCATCATCCTCACTGAAAATGCTTAATAATGAAATAGCCAGAGTGCAATGGAGTGCTTTCCAACGATCTCTCCATAGATATTCACTCCAGATAATATCTTATCTGCTGTAATGGGACATTTAAAAGGAATAAAATGAATTATCAGTTCAATGATTAACACAATGTATTATAGTGTTCCTTTCTGTAATACACATGATTTTATTTGTGCAAGGTTGATGGTCACTAGACTTGAATGTTATGGACTGCTGATAGTGTTCGCGCCAGTCTAAAGGCGCCAGTTCCAAGGACACTGGTTATTATTATGTTCTGGGAGGCTGTCTGATTCACTACCTTGTGTTATGCGTTTACAGAACACATGTAGTTAGGATACAAGGGCCTGCTCAGAGAAGGCTTGGGAGACATGCGCTCTGCTTATGTGTTGGAGGTGTTTCCCTGTTGCAACTTGTATTAAAACTGAGATTTTTTATTGACTTTATCAACCACGCTCTCCTTTTCGTTTCACGTGGAATTCCCTTGACATACGCTCTTGGATTTTTTTCTCTGCATAAAATACATGGACATCATGATAGCTAGCTGTGTAATACACTCATGGTTAAACAGAACTCTGAAATGGCAAAAAGTTTGAAGCAAAAAAAAACTGAATTAAATAGTGAAAAGGTTGTTTCTTTTAGGAAGTGGTGATAAAAAAATATATGTATATATACACACACACACACACGAAATGCCTCAGGAGGACATGATGGACTGGACGACAAGTCTTAACACTGTTGAAGAGTTAATCAAATGGCTACCCAGACTATTTGCATTGAACCTTGCACACTTACTGGACTCCCACTACCCACACACACTCACACATACTACACTGACACTCCAACACACACTGACGCCACACACACTTTCACATATTCTGCTGCTACTCTGTTTATTATATAAATCCTGATTGCCTAGGCATTTTTACCCCTTCCTACATGCACACATTGCCTCAATTACCTGAACTACCTATTACCTCTGCACATTGACTCAGTACTGGTACTCCTTGTATACAGCCTAGTCATTGTTTTTATAGTGTTACTATTTCCTTTTTCGACGCATGTGACAAAGAAAATGTGATATCTTACAGAATTAACAATAAAAAAATGGCATTATAAATCATCCACAAAGTACACTACTAAGAAAATAACTACAGTACAGCTACAGTAAAATGACAAATAAAACTCTTGCATGTTCTTATCTAAATTGCATGACAAGATATTGCTGATGCCAGAACATGACAAGCACTCTTTTGTTTCCAAAGAGCTCTTTGCGTCATACCAAAAGTAAAAATGTCCAAAGGTCTAACTGGGCAGTGTGTACTGCAATGTCCACTTAACATCATAACAGCATCCATAGATTAGATAGAAATGCATAATACATTAGAATGTCAAATAGTAATAACCAAAAACACAAAAAGGTTACTGTACTACTGCCTTTCTGTAACTCACCACATTCAAATTTCCCAAGAATCAAACCCAGAGGCCTCTGAAATACTCTAATTACTCTGAAAGCAGCCTACTGTAGCTTAGTTAACACATCATTTGGGTCTGCTGTGAATGAAAGGGTTTAGAGTAAGGCTGATTGGGTCTGTTCTGACGGTCTTTGTATGACGCGCTTCTTTCACAGTAAGAGTGAAAAAGTGACAGATACACCAATGTGTCCTGAAACTGACGGAAGGGTGTGAGATGACTGTTGGGCTTACCTCTGTGGCTCTGGTGTTTGAGTGAGAGGCTTCCACTTCTGCAGCCCGCCACTCTGTGAATTGAAAACATAACAGACATGAAATATGACAACCAAAAACAGTTTTATGGGGGGGGTTTAGAACAGAAACCACACACAGGGATTTCCCAACTACGTACGTAGGCCAGGTTCAGTACACACCTCAATCTTCTTGTCCATCAGGTCCCCCTGAGGCATGTTGTATAGTGTGTGTTTTTAAGCTACTGAGCCAAAACACGGGTAAGAAACAATTACAGATAGACACGCATTTCTGGTTCTGTCTGATCCCGGTTTAGCCTATATTTAGCTCTACTCTACGCTGTCCACTGTCTTGTGATGCCCAGACTGCTGATACGCCAAACTGTGTGTTTTTTTTTTTTTCAATAACGATCTAAAATATCTCCCTATTTGTACAGGTTATACTCAGACTGTAGACAAACCAGATGTGTGTGTGGACTTGAGTCTTTGGTCCTCTTGCCACAATCACTGCATTGAGGGAAAACCCAAGCCAAATTGGGACCCAACCTCCACTTTACTTAGTGTAAACTACAAGTCTCTCATACTACATAACGTACTGTATTTAGCCTACAATCAATTCACCTCTGTTCTACCTCAATGATCCTAAGTGTTGACCCAATGAAAGGGCATTTTTATGTCTCTACCTCTTTGGGCATTTTCCAACACTCCCAGAATTGTCCCGGGCCCCTCTCAATGACTTCATTTATTCCCAGAGAGAGAGAGAGAGAGCGAGAGACTCCTGGGGGTGGTGGGTGCAGAGCAGGGTGCCCTGCACATTCCCCTGTTGTGGCCCCAGGCTCCAGATGATGGTGAGAGACATAGGAAGGAGGCCTGTGTATAACTCTGGCTGGCCTGCTAATACAGTACATCTATAGAACAAGGGCAGCCAATGCTGTTGTGTCAAACAAAACTGCTTCAGCTTTCCCCCCAAAAAATCTATTTTGCCAATCTACATCACAGTAAATTCCCAGATTATGATGCTGGGCCATGTGGAAAGCGTTGGAACGTGACAAGCGAACACCATTTATGTTCTTGCTTGAGTGTGCCACCTCTTATACAAAGCTTATATCAAAACAGGAAACAATGCTTGGTGCGTAAAACAGCAACAGACCACCCATATTGGGCTCAGACAAGAAAGGGTCATACAAATATTCCCACTGCTGTTTCTAAATCAAATCTAATTTTATTTGTCACATACACATGGTTAGCAGATGTTAATGCGAGTGCAGCGAAATGCTTGTGCTTCTAGTTCCTAACATGTAGTAATACCTAACAAGTAATCTAACCTAACAATTTCACAACAACTACCGTATACACACACAAGTGTAAAGGAATGAATAAGAATATGTACATAAAAATATATGAATGGGTGATGGCCTAACGGCATAGGCAAGATGCAGTAGATGCTAGAGTACAGTATATACATATGAGATGAGTAATGTAGGGTATGTAAACATTATATAAAGTGGCATTGTTTAAAGTGGCTAGTGATACATTTATTACATCAATTTTCCCAGTATTAAAGTGGCTGGAGTTGAGTCAGTATATTAGCAGCAGCCACTCAATGTTAGTGATGGCTGTTTGACAGTCTGATGGCCTTGAGATAGAGAGACTGAAAAACAGCTTCTAACACAATGAATGCCGTCAGACTCATAATTAACACCAGACATCCTTTTATGTGCGCAATATATGTGCTAGTGAGAAGCCATGAGAAATGAACAAACTTTACATCAGACTTCAAATATTGAGCATATCCAAGCTGGGCTCTGTTGCTGAAAGTGACACTGCCATGTGCTTTCATTCAGGGCATCATTCCAGATGGCTGGGTGGTGAATTTAGCAACAACAAAAAGTGTAACACATGAAACAGCTTTTTCCTGCAATCTAGAGCCATAATCATTATGCTTAATTATATGTAAAACAAAATATGGTTTACTGACTGGTGGTTCTTTTTTTTATTTTTTTAAACTAAATATGCTTCTCTTCATCTCTGCAAAATTCTGTGTAAAGATTGAAAGGAATGAGAGTCTTACTCAGTACATTTAGTAATTGCTTGCTTTTCTAAAGTCTGCCAGCCTGGCCAGCTAAAACAGTTAGACAAGCTAGCGACTCTAACTGGATTGATAGCCTGACATGGCTTCTTAGTTCACTCTTACAAAAATGGGTTCTATAAGGGTTATTCGGCTGTCCCCATAAGAGAACCCTTTTGGGTTCCATTACGAACCTTCTGTGAAAAGGGTTCTACATGGAACCAAAAAGGGGTTGTCCTGCGAGGACAAAAACATATTCAAGTTCTAGATAGCACCGTTTTCTCCCTAAGAGTGTACCTAGTTGAGGTTGGGAAGCTTTCTGGGCTAGCAAAAGCCAACTTCATAAAAATTGCTAGGCGCCAGGCTAGTAGTACTACAGAGAAACAACAAAGAATATTTTTTAAAACAGGACAAGTCAAAGTGGGCACGTGCCACCTATAGGCATGGCGCTTCTGCTTTCATTGATATCTTTAGTCGAATACTTCTGCCACCTTCCTGTGCAAATCGGAACTAGGACATGTTTAACTAACTAGTTGTAGATAATCACGTGCCACGTTCAACGCATTGGCAAGTCAGAAATGACCGAGTTTCCTAGTTCTGAATATTAAAGGAGCAAGTGCAAGTTACAATGTAACCATCACTGTAACACAGGATACATACCTTTCTGTAGTTCCTTGGCAACGTTCCACCAGAGTAAGCCAAAGTCTTGTAATTATACACCTCCGAGGAATTAGTTGGTAAATCCATAGTTTTACAACTGTCTGACTTTGAGGACGGAAAGTAAATTTCGTCCTGGCTCGAAAGTCCACTAGCTGGATCACAGGAGTTTACTTTTTTAAGCCTTCGAAGTGTCATATTCTTCATATTATGTGCGCTGTGATCAACAACAAAAAGCAGAAGAAACAATAAAATGTCCACAATATCAATATCCCTCCCACTCCTCTATCGCAGCCAACACACTGATGCTTCTGTCCAGGCAGCATACACATTGTACAACTTCAAATTGGGAAGGCTGCGAGTACACAGAAGGCGGTCCCGACTGTGACGACACAATTGGATGGTTGTGTTTTCTTTTGTTTGGCGATCTTTGTGCACGTTTGCAAAAACCAATGGGTCAAGAAATTAGCAATTTGTGCAGTGTGCAAAAGTCTCACATGCCTGAAAAAATAAATTGCCTATATAGCCGTAATTCTCTTAAATTTAAACAAGAAGGCCTGCGTTTCTAAAAATGAAAACAGTATCGGTTTAAAATGGGCTACAGCTGTTTAAATGATAAAGTTATCAGATTAGTTGGGAACAAACTTGGTCAAAGGCTGGGCTGTAATTACCTAGGCCTACATAAGTAGTAATTACTATTGTGTTCTAATGCAAGACGCATAGCATTACAGTTTTTGACAATTGCTTACACATCATTTCTGAAACTATGGCTCCTTTTCACTAGACTACACACAAAACCCCAAACACACACATGCAAAACATCACACATCTCTTGCAAAACCAAAAACTTAATTCAAAACTATTTTTAACTTTTCTCAAAATTGTGTTTTTGCATCAAAACTCTGCACACACACCATCAAATGATTAGCTCTTATACATGCCAACTACACAAGGATGTGACAAATGTAAAACATGACTATCTTGTCTTTTGCATGTTCAGTGGAGTCCACGGCAGTTTGTCATAGCACTCACACGTACATGTATATGCACAAATATATACAGTATGTATGCATACTCAGTATATATTTACACTACAAACAGAAATGCAAGAGGGGAAAAATGTATTGAGAAATAAAGACATTGTATTTACATCCAGATTTCCGGATGAACAGTAACAGACAAAACAAATACAGTAGAATATAAAAACAAATAGGCTTGTCACTATAAAGAAAAAAACAATTAGGGTGCACCCTGTCTCCTATATGGGCATGGCCACACCCCCTCATCAACATCACAAGCAATGTTCTCTCTGGCTAAACAGCGTCTGGAGTGGCGTATCCAGCCCTGGCATGCCTCCTCCTTGTCCTCGTCCCCCTCTTACGCGCACTCCTCTAACTCTCTCTCCAAAATTGGCCTCCATTGTTGTCCAAACCAAGAACGCCAACCTGAAGCCTATTTACAGTGCTCAAGCTCTGATTTCTAAGTGAAGAAATTAGCTCTAAGTGTTTTCACACGTAAGCACTGGGAGTAGATAAAAGGTTGTGGCATTTTGGGTAGCAGTGTTTTCCAAACAAAACACCTGTTAGTCTTGAATGATGTGTCTAATGTAGAGAACTGTGTTTAGGGTTTTGCAATTGTAAACTGACTGTAAAGCTGATAATGCACTTGCAGTTTTGCAGACTTGGTCTTAAGATTAGGTATATGAGTTAATGGTTTCACTGAGTATGCCTCAAGTACCACTTTTAGTGTGTAAACGATTGTAAAAAACTGCAAACAATAATACATGAGGTCATGTGCTACACATTTGTTTTATCATGGCTGTGATGTGGCATAGCCATGAGGCAAAGCAGATTGGTTAACCACCACAGCCATGGCACACATGTCATACATAACACATGTACTCGAGTGTATTGTTGCTTTTGTACAAAGGGTCACCAGCATTATAACGCAAGATTATTTCCCAAACCATACATTTTTCAACAAAACGTGATGCTAAAAAACTGTCTGTCAAGAGCAATTTTAGGCGTTCTCTGATCGTTAGTTCTATTCGTATTGACAGTCATGTACAGCAAAACTACCTCACACCTAACAAACTAGCTGCATTTCGTTTTGTTTGGCTTGCTTTCGTGGTTTCGACTGTCTCGTCCCGACTCGTTCATTATTATGGGCCACAGTGGAGAACGAATTGTAATATTGCTACAATGTTGCAAATATCGGAGATAACGTCTAGATACTTTTTACAGTGGAGGTCAAGTTTATAAATGGCATGACTGTGCAGATGAGACGGACGACAGTGGATCTGTAAAAGTTGTAGTAGTGCGTTGCTAGGTAACCACATAACCGATGGCACTTTTTATGAATGTACTGGCCATGTGTATGCTGTCTAGTATATCATGGGCAGATAGAGTCGAACAATGGGAAATCCTAACCACCCATTGTATAAATTGCTTTTAATAATCCATCTGTGAATGTAGCCTATCAACGTAGGTATAAAGTCATAGGGCCCATGCCAATGAGGCCCACACAGAACCGACCGCTGAAACGGGGCAAGTGGCGCCCCCCTGTGATCATGCATATATTTGGTAACCTAAACAGAGTTTGTGAGACCTTGATATTTATTAGGTCTAACTAAGAAAGAAACGAATAATCAAATGGTTACCTATTCATTCGATAATAACCACACCAAATCATGTCATGATGGTTTATTGAAATATATACAGCATCATTTGAAATATGTTTTAACATTCTCAGGATTTATGATATGGCTAACCTCCAATTAGATATATTCAATAGGATAAACTGATGCCTTGCATTGAGGGAAAAGTAAACAATTCGTTTTCAATCCAAACGGTCACTCAATATATTAAAACTAAAAGCTTATTTAAAAAGGACATTTAAGGTCTGCTTTTAAAACAATTCAATGTGGTTTGGTCTTAGGACATTGGGGCAAAGGGTTTCCTGCTTACATACAGAAGCACTAATGAGTGCATAATCATTTCAAATACAATCTGCATTAATTATGACGTGTGGGTATATTACCACAAGCTTTATGCATTGCAATTAAAAATATTTCATAGCTTAATACATCCTAGAAAATTCTAGACTTTCAATGACCATATATTTACACACACACACACACACTTAGCAAGAAAAGAAAAGTCCTTTCACTGTCAACTGCATTTATTTTCAGCAAACTTAACATGTGTACATTTTTGTATGAACATAAGATTCAACAACTGAGACAAACTGAACAAGTCCCACAGACATGTGACTAACAGAAATGGAATAATGTGTCCCTGAACAAAGGGGGGGGGGGTCAAAATCAAAAGTAACAGTCAGTATCTGGTGTGGCCACCAACTACATTAAGAACTGCTGTGCATCTCCTCCTCATGGACTGAACCAGATTTGCCAGCTCTTGCTGTGAGATGTTACCCCACTCTTCCACCAAGGCACCTGCAAGTTCCCGGACATTTCTGGAGGGAATGGTCCTAGCCCTCACCCTCCGATCCAACAGGTCCTAGACGTGCTCGATGGGATTGAGATTTGGGCTCGTCGGTGGCCATGGCAGAACACAGCAGGACATCACACACAGAACGAACAGTATGGCTGGTGGCATTGTCATGCTGGAGGGTGATGTGATGATGAGCCTGCAGGAAGGGTACCACATGAGGGAGGAGGACGTCTTCACTGTAACGCACAGCGTTGAGATTGCCTGCAATGACAACAAGCTCAGTCCGATGATACTGTGACACACCGCCACAGACCATGACGGACCCTTCACCTCCAAATCGATCCCGCTCCAGAGTACAGGCCTTGCTCATTCCTTCGAAAATAAACGCGAATCTGACCATCACCTCTGGTGAGACAAAACCGCGACTCGTCAGTGAAGAGCACTTTTTGCCAGTCCTGTCTGGTCCAGCGACGGTGGGTTTGTGCCCATAGGCGATGTTGTTGATGTCTGGTGAGGACCTGCCTATTGCGGACAGTCTGAGCACTGATGGAGGGATTGTGCGTTCCTGGTGTAACTTGGGCAGTTGTTGTTGCCATCCTGTACCTGTCCTGCAGGTGTGATGTTCAGATGTACCGATCCTGTGCAGGTGTTGTTACAGTGCCTTGCGAAAGTATTCGGCCCCCTTGAACTTTGCGACCTTTTGCCACATTTCAGGCTTCAAACATAAAGATATAAAACTGTATTTTTTTTGTGAAGAATCAACAACAAGTGGGACACAATCATGAAGTGGAACGACATTTATTGGATATTTCAAACTTTTTTAACAAATCAAAAACTGAAAAATTGGGCGTGCAAAATTATTCAGCCCCTTTACTTTCAGTGCAGCTGTCACGTTCTGACCTCTATTTCCTTTGTTTTGTATGTAGTTAGTATGGTCAGGGCGTGAGTTGGGTGGGCAGTCTGTTTGTTTTTCTATGATTTGGGTATTTCTATGTTTCGGCCTAGTATGGTTCTCAATCAGAGGCAGGTGTCATTAGTTGTCTCTGATTGAGAATCATACTTAGGTAGCCTGGGTGTCACTGTGTGTTTGTTGGGTGATTGTTCCTGTCACTGTGTTTGTTGTCACAGGATAGGACTGTTTTGCGTTTTCACATTTCTTGTTTTTGTTAGTTTGTTCATGTGTAGTTATTTATTAAAACATGAATCAAAACAACCACGCTGCGCTTTGGTCCGCCTCTCGTACAGACGAACGTCATTACAGAATCACCCACCCCAACAGGACCAAGCGGCGTGGTAACGGGCAACGGCAAGAGGAGCAGCAGGAGAAGCAACAGAGGCAGCAGCAACAGGAGCAGCAGCAGCAGCAGTGGGAGAGGCTGCACTATTTGGAGAAATGGACATGGGAGGAGGATTTGGATGGTAAAGGACCCTGGGCTCAGCCAGGAGAACATCGCCGCCCCAAGGAAGAACGGGAGGCGGCGAAAGCGGAGAGGCGCCGGTATGAGGAGGCAGCGCGGCGTCGTGGATGGAAGCCTGAGAGTCAGCCCCAAAAATTTCTTGGGGGGGGGCTAACAGGGAGTATGGCTACGCCAGGTAGGAGACCTGAGCCAACTTCCTGTGGTTACCGGGGGGCTAGAGAGACCGGGCAGGCACCGTGTTATGCTGTGGAGCGCACGGTGTCCCCAGTGCGGGTGCACAGCCCGGTGCGGTACATTCCAGCTCCGCGTATCGGCCGGGCTAGAGTGGGCATCGAGCCAAGTGCCATGAAGCCGGCTCTACGCATCTGGTCTCCAGTGCGTCTCCTTGGGCCGGCTTACATGGCACCAGCCTTGCGCATGGTGTCCCCGGTTCGCCTGCATAGCCCAGTGCGGGCTATTCCACCTCGCCGCACTGGCAGGGCGACCGGGACCATTCAACCGGGTAAGGTTGGGCAGGCTCGGTGCTCAAGAGCTCCAGTGCGCCTGCACGGCCCGGTCTATCCGTCACCACCTCCACGCACCAGCCCTCCGGTGGCAGCTCCCCATACCAGGCTGTCTCTCCGGCCCATCCTTACAAGGGCTTCCTCCTCTCCAGCGCTGCCGGAGTCTCCCGCCTGTTCGGCGCTACAAGAGCTACTCAGTCCGGCGCTTCCAGAGCCTTCCTCCTCTCCAGCGCCGCCAGTGCCGCCCGTCTGCCCAGCGCCGCCAGTGCCGCCCGTCTGCCCAGCGCCGCCAGTGCCGCCCGTCTGCCCAGCGCCGCCAGTGCCGCCCGTCTGCCCAGCGCCGCCAGTGCCGCCCGTCTGCCCAGCGCCGCCAGTGCCGCCCGTCTGCCCAGTGCCGCCCGTCTGCCAGGGGCCGCCAGTGCCGCTCGTCTGCCAGGGGCCGCCAGTGCCGCCCGTCAGCCAGGGGCCGCCAGTGCCGCCCGTCAGCCAGGGGCCGTCAGTGCCGCCAGTCAGCCAGGGGCCGCCAGTAAGCCAGGGGCCGCCAGTGCCGCCAGTCAGCCAGGGGCCGCCCGAGCTGCTATCGCCCCTCTGTCCCGAGCTGCTATCGCCCCTCTGTCCCGAGCTGCTGCCGCCCCTCTGTCCCGAGCTGCTGCCGCCCCTCTGTCCCGAGCTGCTGCCGCCCCTCTGTCCCGAGCAGCTGCCGCCCCTCTGTCCCGAGCAGCTGCCGCCCCTCTGTCCCGAGCAGCTGCCGCCCCTCTGTCCCGAGCAGCTGCCGCCCCTCTGTCCCGAGCAGCTGCCGCCCCTCTGTCCCGAGCAGCTGCCGCCCCTCTGTCCCGAGCTGCTGCCGCCCCTCTGTCCCGAGCTGCTGCCGCCCCTCTGTCCCGAGCTGCTGCCGCCCCTCTGTCCCGAGCTGCTGCCGCCCCTCTGTCCCGAGCTGCTGCCGCCCCTCTGTCCCGAGCTGCTGCCGCCCCTCTGTCCCGAGCAGCTGCCGCCCCTCTGTCCCGAGCAGCTGCCGCCCCTCTGTCCCGAGCAGCTGCCGCCCCTCTGTCCCGAGCAGCTGCCGCCCCTCTGTCCCGAGCAGCTGCCGCCCCTCTGTCCCGAGCTGCTGCCGCCCCTCTGTCCCGAGCTGCTGCCGCCCCTCTGTCCCGAGCTGCTGCCGCCCCTCTGTCCCGAGCTGCTGCCGCCCCTCTGTCCCGAGCTGCTGCCGCCCCTCTGTCCCGAGCTGCTGCCGCCCCTCTGTCCCGAGCTGCTATCGCCCCTCTGTCCCAAGCTGCTGCCGCCCCTCTGTCCCGAGCAGTTGTCCCTCTGTCCCGAGCAGCTGCTTCACCTCTGTCCCGAGCTGCCCCTCTGTCCCAAGCAGCCCCTCTGTCCAGTGGGGTCATTGAGAAGGGTGGCCATGGTGAGAAAGCCACGGAGGCGGACAATAAGGCGGACTAAGACAATGGTGAAGTGGGGTCCGCGTCCCGCGCCAGAGCCGCCACCGCGGACAGACGCCCACCCAGACCCTCCCCTATAGGTCAAGGTTTTGCGGCCGGAGTCCGCACCTTTGGGGGGGGGGGGGTACTGTCACGTTCTGACCTCTATTTCCTTTGTTTTGTATGTAGTTAGTATGGTCAGGGCGTGAGTTGGGTGGGCAGTCTGTTTGTTTTTCTATGATTTGGGTATTTCTATGTTTCGGCCTAGTATGGTTCTCAATCAGAGGCAGGTGTCATTAGTTGTCTCTGATTGAGAATCATACTTAGGTAGCCTGGGTGTCACTGTGTGTTTGTTGGGTGATTGTTCCTGTCACTGTGTTTGTTGTCACAGGATAGGACTGTTTTGCGTTTTCACATTTCTTGTTTTTGTTAGTTTGTTCATGTGTAGTTATTTATTAAAACATGAATCAAAACAACCACGCTGCGCTTTGGTCCGCCTCTCGTACAGACGAACGTCATTACAGCAGCAAACTCTCTCCAGAAGTTCAGTGAGGATCTCTGAATGATCCAATGTTGACCTAAATGACTAATGATGATAAATAAAATCCACCTGTGTGTAATCAGGTCTCCGTATAAATGCACCTGCACTGTGATAGTCTCAGAGGTCCGTTAAAAGCGCAGAGAGCATCATGAAGAACAAGGAACACACCAGGCAGGTCCGAGATACTGTTGTGAAGGAGTTTAAAGCCGGATTTGGATACAAAAATATTTCCCAAGCTTTAAACATCCCAAGGAGCACTGTGCAAGCGATAATATTGAAATGGAAGGAGTATCAGACCACTGCAAATCTACCAAGACCTGGCCGTCCCTCTAAACTTTCAGCTCATACAAGGAGAAGACTGATCAGAGATGCAGCCAAGAGGCCCATGATCACTCTGGATGAACTGCAGAGATCTACAGCTGAGGTGGGAGACTCTGTCCATAGGACAACAATCAGTCGTATATTGCACAAATCTGGCCTTTATGGAAGAGTGGCAAGAAGAAAGCAATTTTTTAAAGATATCCATAAAAAGTGTCGTTTAAAGTTTGCCACAAGCCACCTGGGAGACACACCAAACATGTGGAAGAAGGTGCTCTGGTCAGATGAAACCAAAATTGAACTTTTTGGCAACAATGCAAAACGTTATGTTTGGCGTAAAAGCAACACAGCTCATCACACTGAACACACCATCCCCACTGTCAAACATGGTGGTGGCAGCATCATGGTTTGGGCCTGCTTTTCTTCAGCAGGGACAGGGAAGATGGTTAAAATTGATGGGAAGATGGATGGAGCCAAATACAGGACCATTCTGGAAGAAAACCTGATGGAGTCTGCAAAAGACCTGAGACTGGGACGGAGATTTGTCTTCCAACAAGACAATGATCCAAAACATAAAGCAAAATCTACAATGGAATGGTTCAAAAATAAACATATCCAGGTGTTAGAATGGCCAAGTCAAAGTCCAGACCTGAATCCAATCGAGAATCTGTGGAAAGAACTGAAAACTGCTGTTCACAAATGCTCTCCATCCAACCTCACTGAGCTCGAGCTGTTTTGCAAGGAGGAATGGGAAAAAATGTCAGTCTCTCGATGTGCAAAACTGATAGAGACATACCCCAAGCGACTTACAGCTGTAATCGCAGCAAAAGGTGGCGCTACAAAGTATTAACTTAAGGGGGCTGAATAATTTTGCACGCCCAATTTTTCAGTTTTTGATTTGTTTGAAATATCCAATAAATGTCGTTCCACTTCATGTTTGTGTCCCACTTGTTGTTGATTCTTCACAAAAAAATACAGTTTTATATCTTTATGTTTGAAGCCTGAAATGTGGCAAAAGGTCGCAAAGTTCAAGGGGGCCGAATACTTTCGCAAGGCACTGTACATGTTGTCTGCCACTGCGAGGATCAGCTGTCCGTCCTATCTCCCTGTAGCACTGTCAAAGGTGTCTCACAGTACGGACATGGCAATTTATTGCCCTGGCCACATCTGCAGTCTGTATTCCTCCTTGCCTCATGCAAGTACACGCAGATGAGCAGGGATCATGGGCATCTTTCTTTTGGTGTTTTTCAGAGTCAGTAGAAAGGTCTCTTTAGTGTCCTAAGTTTTCATAACTGTGACTTTAATTGCCTACCGTCTGTAAGCTGTTAGTGTCTTAACAACCGTTCCACAGGTGCATGTCCATTAATTGTTTATGGGTCATTGAAAAAAGCATGGGAAACAGTGTTTAAACCCTTTACAATGAAGATCTGTGAAGTTATTTGGAGTTTATGAATTATCTTTGAAAGACAGGGTCCTGAAAAAGGGACGTTTCTTTTTTTGCTCAGTTCACTCACACACACACACACACACACACACACACACGTCAAAGGTTTGGACACACCTACTCATTCAAGGGTTTCTTTATTTTTACTATTTTCTACATTGTCAAATAATAGTGAAGAATAATAGTGAAAACAATGAAATACTACATAACACATGTGGAATTAACCAAAAAGTGTTAAACAAATCAAAATATATTTTAGATTCTTCAAAGTAGCCACCCTTTGCCTTGACAGTTTTGCACATGCTTGGCATTCTCTCTACAAGCCCTTAACCAACAATGCAGTTAAGAAAAATAAGTGTTAAGTAAATATTTTTTTTAGTAAAATAACAGTAAAAATATGTGTTATTTCATTGTTTTGATGTCTTCATTATTATTATTATTATACAATGTAGAAAATAGTAAAAATAAAGAAAAACCCTTGAATGAGAAGGTGTCCAAACTTTTGACTGGTACTGTACATACACACATTTTAAAATGATCCTACTAAAATAGAATAACAAATGAGAAAATGCAGTTACAATAAAAACCTAGCTAAATAAACATTTCACTCAAAGTTTTCAGGCAGAATCATAGCACAGTTTTTCACTCCTTGATAAACGCATTAGATGAATTTGGCTAAATTATGACAAAAGGCACACTAAGTTCTTAGCTTAAATATATATAACTGTGGACATCAAGTTAATCTACAGCTGTAGTTTGTAAGGCTTTCATAATATAGACTTGCATTGTGGCAGAACAAAAACATACGTACTGAACTTTCTGAAAATGTTGGTCAACATCTCTCTAAAACATGCACATACCAACTGTTTGACAAACCAAGTTGCTTCAGTCATTTAAAAAGGTCCAATGTAACCGTTTTTATCTCAATATCAAATCATTTCTACGTAGCAATTAAATACCTTACTGTGGCTGTTTTCATTTAAAATGGTCAAAAATAACTTCTAAGCAAAGGGCAATTCCTCAAGCAAGAATTTTGCTAGAACTGTCTGGGAGTGGTCTGAGTGGGGAGGGGAAAACTGAAAATGAGCCGTTATAGATGCGATAAAGAGGTCAACGGAATGCAGACCACGGGGGATAGGAGGATGCCGGATTGGTGGACAACCAACAAATCTGATCTAACAAAGTGGATATTCGTCAAATCCGTCATGATTGATGCATTTTAACAGGCCCACAATTTGGGTTGGGCGATATATCGAATTATTATGTTTTATTATGTTGGAACATTGCTGTGGGTACTTGCTTCCATTCAGCCACAAGAGCATTAGAGAGGTTGGGTGATTAAGCCTGGCTCGCAGTCGACATTCCAATTCATTCCAAAGGTGTTCGTTGGGGTGGAGGTAAGGCCTCTCTGTGCAGGCCAGTGAAGTTCTTCCACACCGATCTCAACAAACCATTTCTGTATGGACCTCGCTTTGTGCACGGAGGCATTGTCATGCTGAAACAGGAAAAGGCTTTTCCCAAACTGTTGCCACAAAGTTTGAAGCACAGAGTCGTCTAGAATGTCATTGTATGCTGTAGTATTAAGATTTCCCTTCACTGGAACTAAGGGGCCTAGCACGAACCATGAAAAACAGCCCCAGACCATTATTCCTCCTCCACCAAACTTTACAGTTAGCACTATGCATTCGGGCAGTTAGAGTTCTCCTGGCATCTGCCAAACCCAGATTAGTCCGTCGGACTGCCAGATGGGGAAGTGTGATTCATCACTTCAGAGAACGCATTTCCACTGCTCCAATGGTGGCGAGCTTTACACCACTCCAGCCGACGCTTGGCTTTGCGCATTTTGATCTTAGGCTGCTCGCCCATGGAAACCCATTTCATGAACCTCCCGATGAAACAGTTCTTCTGCTGACGTTGCTTGGAAAGCATGGGAAAGCATGGAACTCGCCCAGCCCGACCCACAACTGAAGTTACTGAAGTCTGATTTGGATATGTTTGGCTGTTTTAGCTGCATAACATCAATAAGTTGTCCCTTTTCAGGTTTAGAAGTGACTGCTAAATGCTAACTCCGGTTGGTATAAGCTGGAAGCACACAGAAATCAGTGGTGGTAATCAAAGTTGTTTTCAACTATATTGAAGTTGATTGATGACTTGATTGGTGAAGATGATTTGATTTAACATGTATTGGGGTTGACATCCATGCAAGAATTATACTCCTATTTCTACCTCAACATAGTGTGAAATACACAAACAATAGCATAAATGCAAATGTAGGCAAATTTTTCAGGATCTCCCCCCCACTGCGTTTCCATGGCATTTTCCTTGTTTTGGTCAACTTCCATTGACCTCTTTACCACATATGTTGACACTGACAGAGAGGTTTGGAACTATTTCTTATCAGTCTATTCGCTAACTTACTACCATGGCCAAAACTCCTTCACAGCAAAACAGGCAGAAATGTTAGGCAGTCTCTTCAAACAGCTCTTGCACTAAAAGGACATTATAATAAGTTGCATTATAATAATTACTCTAACCTCAGAGAGGAAATATATATAAAACACAGGAAAATCACATTTGACTGCACTGGGCCTTCAACAAAATGTACAATAATAAGCAAGTGTATACAGGCCAGCCATGTTACAGCTTGAAGCCAGGGGAGCAGGCTACTACTTTGAGCTGAAGAAGCTGGACCGGCCCTGGGGAGCCATCAGCATACTGGCCTGGTTCTTGTGTGTGATGTGAATCTAAAGAAGGAATATGAGCAAAAAGGTTGCTTTACTCAAATGACCATGTTTAACACCACGTTACCATGTTATATTAACAACGTATTATTAGCATCAAGTCCCATGGTCTCTAGCAACTGAACCTGCTTTCAACTCTGCTTGCCAAGCTGGCATCCTAGTACTCACCGTACAGGGTGGCTGCATCCAGGGCTCTCCGTCTATCTGCATTGGTAAAGGTTTCTTCGTTCTGAGAGATGGACAGAGATAAGCAAGATAAGTAGTGGGGATAGAATGTTTTTGTATATCTCAGCCAGTCTGTACACATCTCACAAACACTCACCTGATTGTGATCTGGGAGGTTTTTGCTAGTCGTATAGCGCTCTTAAATCCTGTATATATCTGTCCCATCTCCATGGCCCCTTCGAGGCCAACCACCTCCAAACGCCGGTCACTGACGTCTGGTACGGAAGATGGAAACACTGAACATGCAATTCACACAGAGAGGCAGTCTTTTTCCGCCTGAGACCAGCTGTTAAGATTCAAACATACTTCTCAACCCATCCAGGGTCAAGGGCCTCTTCCAATGAAAATAACATTTATCTTTTAACAGCTGTGGCATGAGAACTAACATCTCACATGATATCCTAACAATATCATTTACCAGACACATCCTTTAACATTTTGAAATCTTGAGCCCTTGGTTAAAGGCAAAGGATATCGCCGTACCTTGTCCACTGACTTTCAAGACTTCAGGGTCAACAATAACCACAGGCATTTCCTGAGGATTCATCAAGCACTTGCATTCACTCTTCTTGGCTTCTCCCCACAGGTTGGATCCACCGTGCATGCTGGGAATGTTGAGGACAGCAATCCCCTCCATAGAACGGCCACTCAGGTCTAATGGGGTGCCGCAGCACTGAGGGACGTACAACATCAGACAGAGCAACTTAATGAGATGCCATAATGAGATAAACATAAGGCATATATCGCAGAACTATCAGGTCGCCTGTGTTAGCCACAACCTTTATGTAATTCTGCATGCTAAAAATACGTGCTTGTTTGTAGACTATGCTGAGGTACAGTGGGGTGAACAAGTATTTGATACACTGCCGATTTTGCAGGTTTTCCTACTTACAAAGCATGTAGAGGTACACTTCAATTGTGAGAGACGGAATCTAAAACAAAAATCTAGAAAATCACATTGTATGATTTTTAAGTAATTAATTTGCATTTTATTGCATGACATAATTATTTGATACATCAGAAAAGCAGAACTTAATATTTGGTACAGAAACCTTTGTTTGCAATTACAGAGATAATACGTTTCCTGTAGTTCTTGACCAGGTTTGCACACACTGCAGCAGGGATTTTGGCCCACTCCTCCATACAGACCTTCTCCAGATCCTTCAGGTTTCGGGGCTGTCGCTGGGCAATACGGAATTTCAGCTCCCTCCAAAGATGGTCTATTGGGTTCAGGTCTGGAGACTGGCTAGGCCACTCCAGGACCTTGAGATGCTTCTTACGGAGCCACTCCTTAGTTGCTCTGGCTGTGTGTTTCGGGTCGTTGTCATGCTGGAAGACCCAGCCACGACCCATCTTCAATGCTCTTACTGAGGGAAGGAGGTTGTTGGCCAAGATCTCGCGATACATGGCCCCATCCATCCTCCCCTCAATACGGTGCAGTCGTCCTGTCCCCTTTGCAGAAAAGCATCCCCAAAGAATGATGTTTCCACCTCCATGCTTCACGGTTGGGATGGTGTTCTTGGGGTTGTACTCATCCTTCTTCTTCCTCCAAACACGGCGAGTGGAGTTTAGACCAAAAACCTCTATTTTTGTCTCATCAGATCACAAGACCTTCTCCCATTCCTCCTCTGGATCATCCAGATGGTCATTGGCAAACTTCAGACGGGCCTGGGCATGCTCTGGCTTGAGCAGGGGGACCTTGCGTGCGCTGCAGGATTTTGATCCATGACGGCGTAGTGTGTTACTAATGGTTTTCTTTGAGACTGTGGTTCCAGCTCTCTTCAGGTCATTGACCAGGTCCTGCCATGTAGTTATGGGCTGATCCCTCACCTTCCTCATGAACATTGATGCCCAATGAGGTGAGATCTTGCATGGAGCCCCAGACCGAGGGTGATTGACCGTCATCTTGAACTTCTTACATTTTCTAATAATTGCGCCAACAGTTGTTGCCTTCTCACCAAGCTGCTTGCCTATTGTCCTGTAGCCCATCCCAGCCTTGTGCAGGTCTACAATTTTATCCCTGATGTCCTTACACAGCTCTCTGGTCTTGGCCATTGTGGAGAGGTTGGAGTCTGATTGAGTGTGTGGACAGGTGTTGTTTATACAGGTAACGAGTTCAAACAGGTGCAGTTAATACAGGTAATGAGTGGAGAACAGGAGGGCTTCTTAAAATACTCTCACAGTTGAAGTGTACCTATTATATAAATTACAGACCTCTACGTGCTTTGTAAGTAGGAAAACCTGCACAATCGGCAGTGTATCAAATACTTGTTCTCCCCACTGTATGTGGTAAGGTACAGCAACTCGCCCAAGCCTTCCCCATTTCTCCTTCTCCCAAATCCAGTCAGCTGATGTTCTGAAAGAGCTGCAAAATCTGGACCCCTACAAATCAGCCGGGCTAGACAATCTGGACCCTTTCTTTCTAAAATTATCTGCCGAAATTGTTGCCACCCCTATTACTAGCCTGTTCAACCTCTCTTTCGTGTCGTCTGAGATTCCCAAAGATTGGAAAGCAGCTGCGGTCATCCCCCTCTTCAAAGGGGGGGACACTCTTGACCCAAACTGCTACAGACCTATATCTATCGTACCCTGCCTTTCTAAGGTCTTCGAAAGCCAAGTCAACAAACAGATTACCGACCATTTCGAATCTCACCATACCTTCTCTGCTATGCAATCTGGTTTCAGAGCTGGTCATGGGTGCACCTCAGCCACGCTCAAGGTCCTTAACGATATCTTAACCGCCATCGATAAGAAACATTACTGTGCAGCCGTATTCATTGATCTGGCCAAGGCTTTCGACTCTGTCAATCACCACATCCTCATCGGCAGACTCGACAGCCTTGGTTTCTCAAATGATTGCCTCGCCTGGTTCACCAACTACTTCTCTAATAGAGTTCAGTGTGTCAAATCGGAGGGTTTGCTGTCCGGACCTCTGGCAGTCTCTATGGGGGTGCCACAGGGTTCAATTCTTAGACCGACTCTCTTCTCTGTATACATCAATGATGTCGCTCTTGCTGCTGGTGAGTCTCTGATCCACCTCTATGCAGACGACACCATTCTGTATACTTCTGGCCCTTCCTTGGACACTGTGTTAACAACCCTCCTGGCAACTCTCCTTCCGTGGCCTCCAATTGCTCTTAAATACAAGTAAAACTAAATGCATGCTCTTCAACCGATCGCTGCCTGCACCTGCCCGCCGGTCCAACATCACTACTCTGGACGGCTCTGACTTAGAATACGTGGACAACTACAAATACCTAGGTGTCTGGTTAGACTGTAAACTCTCCTTCCAGACCCACATCAAACATCTCCAATCCAAAGTTAATCTAGAATTAGTTTCCTATTTCGCAACAAAGCATCCTTCACTCATGCTGCCAAACATACCCTTGTAAAACTGACCATCCTACCAATCCTCGACTTCGGCGATGTCATTTACAAAATAGCCTCCAATACCCTACTCAACAAATTGGATGCAGTCTATCACAGTGCAATCCGTTTTGTCACCAAAGCCCCATATACTACCCACCAATGCGACCTGTACGCCCTCGTTGGCTGGCCCTCGCTTCATACTCGTCGCCAAACCCACAGGCTCCATGTCATCTACAAGACCCTGCTAGGTAAAGTCCCCCCTTATCTCAGCTCGCTGGTCACCATAGCATCTCCCACCTGTAGCACACTCTCCAGCAGGTATATCTCTCTAGTCACCCCCAAAACCAATTCTTTCTTTGGCCGCCTCTCCTTCCAGTTCTCTGCTGCCAATGACTGGAACGAACTACAAAAATCTCGGAAACTGGAAACACTTATCTCCCTCACTAGCTTTAAGCACCAACTGTCAGAGCAGCTCACAGATTACTGCACCTGTACATAGCCCACCTATAATTTAGCCCAAACAACTACCTCTTTCCCTACTGTATTTATTTTATTTATTTTTGCTCCTTTGCACCCCATTATTTTTATTTCTACTGCAAATCTACCATTCCAGTGTTTTACTTGCTATATTGTATTTACTTTGCCACCATGGCCTTTTTTGCCTTTAACTCCCTTATCTCAACTCATTTGCTCACATCGTATATAGACTTGTTTATACTGTATTATTAACTGTATGTTTGTTTTACTCCATGTGTAACTCTGTGTTGTTGTATGTGTCAAACTGCTTTGCTTTATCTTGGCCAGGTCGCAATTGTAAATGAGAACTTGTTCTCAACTTGCCTACCTGGTTAAATAAAGGTGAAATAAAATAAATAAATAAATAAATGTTTTTTTATGAGCTGATGCAAAGCTGTGCATTTGCCATCCTCACCTCAATTGTAAGACATTCATTCAGTTTCTTGCACGAAGCAGAGATGGTCTCTGAGGTGGCAAACTCAAAGTACCACAACTTGTTCTTCATTCTGAAATATTGAACAACATTCTTGGATTCACGTAGAGTCATTTACAAGGTGACTACCCCTAAAAGGTTAGTCCCCACATGTACTATAGGACTCTGTGCTGGTTATTGAAATGTGTTTACCTGCTGTTGAATTTCTGGGGGTGTTTCTCTCTCATCGTATGAAAACGGTGGGCAATAGAGGCGTCCTGTCAACATACAACAAGTTCTGAAAAGTTCTGGTGTGTGCCGTAAGTACGTAGCCTGGTCACACATTTGTTGCTGTCTTCAACGTGAAAATGGCCATAGGAGTTGTCAAGACAGCACAAACAGATCTGGGACCAGGCTACAAGTTAATTCCCCTTGTTCCTAACTCACCACCCCGATGGAGAAGTAGTTGTTGATGATCTCATAAGGCACAGGGTCTCCTGTCTCCTGGGGGTCCTCTAGGATCACCTCTACATTCCAGCGGTCCATCAGCACCGGGGTGCTGACCTCAATCTCCTTCAGGATACGACACAGATCTGTCCCATCATAACCTACACAGACCACAGAGGTACACTATAAGGGATAATTCTGTGCTACCAACGGTCCCACACACAAGTGAAAAAACATACAAGAAACTAAGATGAAACACCCAGAGACAGTGATTCTTTCATCACATACAGTAGAACTATGGACAGTAAATACTGGATATATGATCCGTGAACACACAACGGGTATTATGAAAAAAGGTCAACCCTGTGCCCACCTCCTCCCCATCTAAGACAACGTGCGAGGTCATTTCCTGTGCCCAGGGGTAACACAGCCACAGGTGGCCGCACTTGAAGATTGGCTTTGTCTGATTGAACCAGAAGGGGAGAAAGAGAGATCAATATCACCATTTCTGTGACATGTTTGAGTCTTTGGTTAGGAAATTCATAGTTTGTACACATACACTGAAGTTAGGAAATTCATAGTTTGTACACATAGACAAATCAACTTCAGTGTATCGGCATGTGTACCACATGGTATACCAACATTGTGTACTTGACCCCACCTATGGCATCAAGTATCCAGCCCACAGTGCCGTCCCCTCCGCAAACCAAGATCCTGTAATCCTTCAGAGATCTGAAGAAGCACAGCCTGAAACACAGACGTAATATTATGTTGTGGGTGCAGGACAGGACCTAAATGTTGATGGCATCTCAGACAGATATAAGCCATTCAAGTCAACAAAGAGAGGAATTGTATTTTTTATTTTTGGGGTGATTTCTAAACATCTCTACTAAAACAAAAGATAGGTAAATAAATCTGACAGAATATGCTTAACGAAGTCATCAAAAACATTGAGATAACCCATGACTAACATCACGGTTATATGTGCAAAACACCAAGTTTATATCAGACACCAAGATCACAGAAGATGACAAAATTTGAGGTAGAATAACTCAATGAACAAAAACATCTATCATAGCACCATTTTGGGAAGATCCGTGATCTTTGTAGTTTTGTTCAATTTGGGACCTGGATATCTTTCTCAGCTAATTATTGAGATTAGTGCCAAGACCATATGCCTTCAACAGCACATCACATTTTAAGACATCAAAATAGTGCTGTTTAAACTTTAGTTTCCAGTGAATTTACTGTACAGAGAATGACCTCCGTTTTCCCAGTTTACTCTAGTTGTTGAAGTCCGCAATGAAGACAGATGTGCCTTGGTTTTCAGGAGACTGCAGTGGTTTCATTTATGTTGAGAGGTAGGAGGGAGACCAGCATTTCTCATCTCTACAGCTGTTGCTATTCTCTCCAGGACACTCATCCTATTCTGACTGTGTTCAACCTACCGCTGCATCATGTCATTAACGGTCAAGGCCATGTCACTGACTGTACTGAGCAGGCTGGAGCTGCTGGCCAGCCCTTGGCACATTGGCTGTGGTGTTGTCAGCTTCCCAGAAGGAGGGAGTGGATCATGATACTTTGTGTTTTCATTGTGTACGGTTGCATTCTTCAAGTTGAGGGGAAACGTTGTACTAATGCTGGGGCCCAAAGGTGGTCTGACTGAAGCACCATCCAGAGGTAGTGTCAATAGGACTGGAGTTAAAGGAGCAACCAAATAACCTCCAAGAGATGGAGGAGGCCCCTCTGAAAGTGAAGATGAATCATCAAGTTAACTAAATGCAAAATCCCATATCTAATGTAATTAAGCTAAAGTAATGTTAACACAACTCACTCTCCGATTTCACAACTGCGACTGATGTTTCTTAAGAAGGTGTATTCCTCTTCCTCGGTCTTCAGTGATTGACTGTTGCTGCTCAGCCTCAATCTGTGATCGTATCTGACCCTTCAAAACGTCTATAACTGCAGGCCTTACGGCAGTACAGCATTATTCAATAATCCTTTATTCTTTCTAGCTCTGAGCCTGTCATCTCGCTCCATTTGCTTCACGTCGCTTACTGTTCGCCTCACGTCCCACACTGCATTGATTTCCCATGTAATACTGTCCCAAATTCGATGCCATTCACCACTCCATTTCCCATGAGTAAGATATTTTCGTGGCGCATTACCTACCTGCTCAACACTTGTATCTCATGTATCTCATATCTCAACACGCAGCGCTGCCTCGCATAGTTTATAGCCTGTGACTGAGCCTAATTTGATCCAAATCCATCGAATTAGTTGAGGAACGTATATATTCGCATAATGTTGAACTTTGAATGAGATAGCAAGTTGCTAGCTAGGCCAATCCTCTGTAGCGCCCCAAAGTTTCAAAATAAAAGTATTCACCTAAAAACTTTAAAAAAACATTTAATTGTATAACATTTGATATAATATTCTAATGGCCAACACAGTAATAAGTTGACATTTATATAAACTTTGGTCAATTGAACCGTTTACTATAATTTTCGTGGTTTGAATAGTTAAAGGACATCTACTGTCAAAAGTTTTGAAGAACGTGTCAAAGAATCCACTAGACTACCATACTTTTAAAAAAGTTAGCAGAGCTGTTCTATAATTCTGATGCATGCTTTCGCTTGTAGAACTTCTCAAAACCGTTGCACTCAAACAATAAGATAACGTTCATGTTTCTGGTAATTCAATTATATTAAGGCTCACACACAATCACACTCCCAAAAAAGTAAACATTTTCAATTTAAACTTTTTTTGTTTAATTCAAAGCAGCTAAATATACCTTAGTTGTCCAATTAGTGACGCATCACAACAGAGTCGTTTTTCACTTAATTCTCATACTGGTCTCTACCATATGCCGTTATCCATATGGGAAACCTTACCCTGGTCCAGGTCCACCATTGGAGAGGTTGTACACCTGCCGTGGATTCAGCAAATACTGAAATTTGCGCAGAACTCTGAAATAAAATATAACTTGTCATTGTAAAATACAAAGATTGACATGGTTTCGTAGTGAACTATAAAATGCCCATTTGTGTAGGAGTGCTCACGAGTAGCCTCACCTTTCTCCCTGCTTGCCTCCACTTTTAGGGTTCACAAACACTAGAAGAGGATGAGTGTCTGGTACCGGATTAATCTGTTCAGGGATAAATAGTTACAGGTTACAGCAGTTTCACAAATGGAGACACATTGTCTGCATTGTCAGTGTATTCAGATGGAATATGGCTGTGAGGAACTTCCCAGCGACAAACTCTAAACAAGGTAAAAAAAAAAATAGTTAGGCGCTGCTGTTCATGTGCTCATGTAACAGTATAGCTTCCGTCCCTCTCCTCGCCCCAATCTGGGCTCGAACCAGGGACCCTTTGCACACATCAACCACAGTCACTCACGAAGCATCGCTACCCATCGCGCCACAAAAGACGTGGCCCTTGTAGAGCAAGTGGAGGAACTTCTTCTAGGCCTCAGAGCGAGTGACGTCACCGACTGAAACACTATTAGCGCACACCACCGCTAACTAGCTAGCCGTTTCACATCGGCCACACTCACACCAAGTACTATCCAGCGGTCTTGTGACTGGGTACTAGTATGTACCTGAAGCACCTGTCCATCAGGAGTGGTGTTGTGGTCACTGTCGTCGGCTGAGCTTGAGGAGCCGTTCTTTATGCTGTTTGACCTCTCCTAATGGGGAAAATGGAGAAATGGACAGGCAATTAATGTCATCTTTAATTATTTCAAACTTTTATTTCAAACTTTTTTACATTTTTAAGTATTTTCTTAAAACTGCATTGTTGGCTAAAGGCTTGTAAGTAAGCATTTCACTGTAAGGTGAAACACCTGTTGTATTCGGCGCATGTGACAAATAACACTTCATTTGAATTGCGCAAAGACCAAGAGGGGTGATTCATCACGAAAGTAGAACAAAAAACAACAACATTTAATACATATAAGGGTCCTTTGGAGGAAGGATTGCTGACATACACTGAGTGTACAAAACATAAGGAGCACCTTGCTAATATTGAGTTGGACCCCTTTTTGCCTTCAGAACAGCCTGAATTTATCAGGGCAAGGTGTCAAAAGTGTTCCACAGGAATGCTGGCCCATGTAGACTCCAATGCTTCCCACAGCTGTATCAAGTTGGCTGGATGTCCTTTGGGTGGTGGACCATTCTTGATACACACACGACACTGTTAAGCATGAAAAAAAATCCAGCTGCGTTGCCGTTCTTGACACACTCAAACCAGTGCGGCTGACACCTACGGCCATACCCCGTTCAAAGGCACTTTTGTCTTGGCCATTAACCCTCTGAATGGCACACATTCACAATCCATGTCTCAATTGTCTCAAGGCTTGCTCTGTAATATGAGTAGTAGTATTAATTTAATTTAATTTTGTTTGTATTTTTACCCCACTTTTTCTCCCCAATTTCATGATATTCAATTACGATCTTGTCTCATCGCTACAGCTCCCCAAATGGCTCGGGAGAGGCGAAGGTCGAGTCATGCGTCCTCCGAAACATGACCCACTTCTTAACACCTGCCCGGTTAACCAAGAAGCCAGCTGCACCAATGTGCAGAAGGAAACACAGTTCAAATGACAACCGAAGTCAGCCTGCAGGAGCCCGGCCCGCCACAAGGGGTCGCTAGAGCACGATGAGCCAAGTAAAGCCCCTCTGTCCAAACCCTCCCCTAACCCAGACGACGTTGGGCCAATTGTCACGGCTGGTAGTGACACAGCCTGAGAACGAACCCGGGTCTGTAGTGACGCCTCAAGCACTGCGATGCAATGCCTTAGACCACTGTGCCACTTGGGAGGCCTATGAGTAGTATTTTGTTTTCAAATTAATTTTCTTATATTAATTTATGAATATTGAAAATATCTCATTTTGATTTGGCAGAATGTTCAATATCTTGTTAAACATGATGATACTCCACAGGACAGGAGGTTGGTGGCACCTTAATTGGGGAGGACGGGCTTGTCGTAATGGCTGGAGCGTAATCAGTGGAATGGTATCAAATATATCAAACACATGGTTTCCACGTGTTTGATACCATTCCATTGACTCCATTCCAGCCGTTATTATGAGCCGTCCTCCCCTCAGCAGCCCCCACTGATCTACGGGCATATCACAGTTCCAGAATTGTCTCTCTGCTACTTTTAGAGTTATGATCCAATTTGTATGCATTACCAACAGAGTGAATGTGAAAATCGATTCAAAATGGTTGACCTCTGCTGGTAATTTGCAGAATGTGCAACAATACAAGTAAAAGGAGGAGTGTGATTGGTTACCATGCCAATTTCTCTGTTTAAAGCTGCACTATACAGAAATCCCTCCGCCATTTCAGTTTGTGACAAAACAAGCATATTTCACAAAAAACTGTTTCATATGTTTGAAACTGGTGTACAAAACCAAAAGTAAAAGACCCAAAAATAAAATTTACGAACTGGAAGCCTAGAAATAGCACACATAGAACATATATACCACTTCTTAGACTTGCTTTCAATGAGATGTGCAAATGTGCATTTGGTCAGGTCGCCCAAAAAGTTACATATTGTAGCTTTAAAATGGGTCATAACTTTGATATGCCTGTAGAATTATATGTTCAATGATATATTGAAAAATGTGCCTAATCTAAAATGGCATATTTTCAATATGTATGTTTATTTATTTCAATATTCATAAATTAATGTAAGAAAATTACTATTCAAAATTACTATTCAAAATACTATTCATATTACAGACACCAATTTTTGCTTTCTAGCACTTACAGATGAAACATTATGGAGTCAAATTAGGCCTGGGTATGGCAAAAATGTCACAAATGTTCCAATTTGAATGAATTACTTCTTAACTATGCTTTAAAGGGGAAATCAGCAGTTGCCACATCTACATCATGAGCTTAGTTCAACTGCTGTTACTCATCAGAACTCCAAATATGAGCTTACTTTCTCCAATGTTTGTAAACAAAAAAAATAAACAAACACTACAAAACTATAACTTTGATATCATGGACGGTCAATCCTTACATTCATAGCTATGTCTATGAATTTGAGATTGATTCAATTTCTCCACCCCCATCCCTCAGCTTTTTACTGAACCATGGGTGCGAGGCCACTTTGTTATTGTTCCTACTGCTGATTGCCACTTTAAGATCCAAATGTCAAATATATTTCAACAATCCTTCATCCAGAGGATCACCCAGAGGCACAAAATAAAACAAGAAGCAATGACAATATGATAACCAAATGTATCGTTTCTCAAGCTGGACATTTAAGATATCCTACTATTACCATTGCATGTGAGTGAATGTTGTTTTTAAGATAAGAAAAAAGTTATTTCGCATAGTTAAGGTTCCTAAACATATATATTTGTGAGCTTTATACAGTATATTCCATTTTATAGTGTTGGACAACTGTAACGGGGCAGTAGATGATCCAGTACCTTTATAACAGGGTAGATAGCCCAGGGGGGGAGGATATGGTCTCTGAGAGGTCCACAGTTACAGTCGGAGGGCTCCTGGGAGGCACAGTCATCATGGCGCTGGAACACAGTAGCAGCCAGAGATATAGCAAGCTCTTATCAAATTCTTAATGAATAAAGCCAATAACATTTTATTTCTAAAACCCTTTCTACATCAACAGTAGTCACAAAGTGCTTATATTCTATATATATATATATATATATATATATATATATATATATATATATATTTTTTACAGTTGAGTCCTTTATTTTTATTTAAAAAAAATTAAAAACACCATCCCAGTGCTTTATTGTTAAAATATGTAGTTCCAGACGTAGCTCTTGCAAAACCACTCCATTAACAGATTTCACAACAGATTGTAATGTAAATCCTCTGTGTGGATGAAAACATCTGGCCTAATAATTCCAAGGGCCTGACTCTCAGGACCACAGATCTACTCAGGAGCCCTCCCTCCTCACCATGGAGTGACACCAGACACAGTGTTTTCCCGTCAGCCCGTGATAACTCTTGATCTTCTTCTGACACTTGTCACACTTCCCAGAGTCACAGTTCCCACTGACCCAGTCATGGGTTGGAACCTGAGGCAAGAGACACAGGCCCAGTAAGATGCAAGACAGACACTGTACATAAACAGGGACAAAGAGAATGGCTCAGACATTCAAATTACAACATACACTAAGAATGAAGAGGCATTGGAGATATTAACATTTTACAATGGAATTTGCAGTTGTTTGGAAAAAAAAACACTCATACCCCTGTGTCTTTCTTAGATTTGACATAGGTCCTGGTACAGGGAGCTGGGTTTATGTTGGCACAGCGTCCATGGACCGTGTATTTACAGCCTTGAAAACAAAGACAAGTAAACAATGCATTACGTGTCTCCATTGTTGAACTATTATTGTCATTATCTCTCATTTATTGATTTAATTCATCATGTTAGTCAAGACTAGAAACGAGGTTGACGATTAAGTAGTAATAAACATTGCCACTACATTGTTTTTCTATGAAAATTATTTGGAAATATACTGCAATGCATTGGGTGTCATTATGACATATCTTAGCATACATTTTAGCATAATCCGATTAGGAGTATGAGATTTCATTAACTTGCTTTCAATTACATGATCAGGATAGATGTCTTTCTGCTCAAAAATTAGCTTTGAGTGGATTGAGAATGTTAAGTTGTATTGCCCTCTAGTGGTGAGACTAGACTGTGTCACTCACAGGTGCAGCAAAGCCCCTGTTTCCTTAGTCCTAGCAGCATGCTCTGACAAACGTTGCAGTAGACAGGCTTGTTGAAATGCTTCATCCTCCATAGGTGCTGCCCATCCTTCTGAGTCATCTGGGGGTGGAGGGGGAGAAAATACATTTTATGTTACCATCAATGAAATATATAAAGTATGTGCTTTGAATCTTTTTTTATGTAGTTTGCTGACAATTTTTGCACACTTCTAGAACAAACTCTGAATCTCAGGGTAAATGTCTATACTCCACATTATCTAATCTCATATTTGGAAAGAACTATGTAAGCAATGCAAGCATTGATACACATTTCATTCTAATATTGGCTCATGGTTGGAAATTGGGGTGTCATCTGCCATTAGTGATTCTATTAGCAGCAAAAATCATCAACACCAACCCTAACCCAGCTAGCACATTTCCCATTGGGCACAGATGTCAATTCCACGTCTCTTCCACATTGGTTCAACGTAATTTCGTTGAAATTACATTAAAACAACATTGATTCAACCAGTGTGTGCCCAGTTCCTTGGAAGTTGTGGGAATGTGTGTAGGGTGTTTTTAGTTTTCAGATTGTTGCGGGAACTACCTTTTCTGACCGGTTAAACTTAATTTTTTAAAAACATTCTAAGAACAAAAGTGAACATTCCAGACCGTTCTGGAAACATTTGTTTTTAGGTTGCATGGAGGTTCTGAGAACCTTTACTCGAATTCCTTGTATGTTTTCCTGGGAGGTTTTAGTAACGCTCGGAGAACGGAAATTACAGGTTATTTGAAGCTAATAAATAACATTCTGAGAGCATTCTCTAAATGTTCAGAATGCTTTCTTATGGTTATTAATTAAAGTTCTTACACTAAGAACAAAATGTAAAGGTTATTCAGATGTTTTTAAAATAACTTCCTTAAAACCTTTAGTGAATGTTACAATAATACTTAATGACACTGTAAGTACAGATAGAAATTAATTTGCGTGGAACACATTTTATTTTCTATTGTGACGCAGCATCAGTGAAATTCAAACCTATGATCTTCTATTCTCTATCTGTATCTGGGGAAGGGTATAAGACCATTTCTAGAGTGTTCAAAGTGTCCTAGAGCACAGTGGTCTCCATTGGGAAACTACTACCCAGAGTCTGCCTAGAGCTGGCCGTCTGACATAACTGAGCAAGAAGGACCTTGGTCAGGGAGGTGACCAAGAACCCAATGACCACTCTGGCAGAAATACAAAGTTCCTTGGCGGAGATGGGAGAACCTTCCAGAAGTCTCTACAGTACTTCACCAATCTGGGCTTTATGAGAGTGGCCAGACGGACTCCTGAGAAAAAGGCATATGACAGCGCACCTGGAGTTTGCAAAAAGGCAGGTTAAAGACATCAACACCAATAAGGCAAAAGATTCTGTGGTCTGATGAGACAAAGATGTAACTCTTTGGCCTGAATGGAAAGCGCTATGTCTGAACAAAAAAAAACAGGCACAGCTCATCACCTGTCTAACATCATCCCTACCGTGAAGCATGGTGGTGGCAGCATCATGCTATGGGGATGCTTTTCAGTGGCAGGGACTCCAAGACTGGTAAGGTAAGGGAACAATGAATGGAGCCAAATACAGGCAAATCTTTGATGAGAACCTGCTTCAGAGTGCAAACAACCTTAGAATGGGGCGAAGATTTACGTTCCAACAGGACAATGACCCCAAGCATACAGCCAAAGCAACGCTGGAATGACTTTATAACAAGAATGTGAAAGTCCTTGACTTGAATCCCTTTGAACTCTGAGGAGAGACTTGAAGATTGCTGTTCACCGCCACGTCCCATCTAACTTAACAGAGCTTGAGAAAATCTCAAAATCAAGATTTACGAAGTTGATACAGACATACCCAAGATGACTTAAAGCTGTAGTCGCACCAAGGGTGCATCAACAAAGTATTGACTCAGGGATGTGAACACTTATATAAATGAGATGTGTCTGTATTTAATTTTCAATAAATTATCAATTTCTAAGCATGTTTTTCACTGTTATTATGGGGTATTGTGTGTAGATGGGTGTGATTTGTTTTATCCATTTTCAATTCAGGCTGTAACAACAAAGGGAATAAGTCAACGGGCATGAATACTTTCAGAAAGTTGTGTATGTTTTTAAATAACATTCTTAGTTTTTCTGAACATTACTAAAGTTATTGTGGTTTTTAATGGAAAGTTATCATTTTCTGAGAACGGAGTGAATGTTTTTAAATAACAGAGTAACAAGGTCACAGATTGTATATGCCCTTATCTAGATTAGACAAAAATCGACAGTAACAAATGCTTTTACAAACATTGGTTAAAATGACTCATGGTGCCTCAGCTCAAAGCCAGACTTCCAGTCAGTGTATGTGTATGAAGCATAGCCCCTGAACTCAGCAAAGTGAGAGAGCTCCGACTCTCATTGGTGGCCTGAAATAGCCTGAGGGGAAGTCCCTGGCATTGTTGTAGGGGCGCGAGAGAGACCAGTTTACAGTTCAGACCTTCAGTCAGCTAGCCAGACAGTCCACTTTGCCGGGCAGTCAACTAACAGACCCAGAAGCAAACAGCATTATCAATAAGTAGGCCTACCCACTATACCAAGATATTTTCTCAGATGCTAGTATTTCCAAAATCACAGTCTATCAGCACTTGGGAGATCAGAGTGCTGTGGCACCCCAATTAGTTTAGTTGTTTCAAACATAATCACTTCCTCTTTATACTGTAACAATCAATATCTATGTCCTTCCTTTCCGTTGTAGTTACTACTAATTGATGAAGATGGTGATGTTAGATGGAAAAGTAACAGCTAAAGTGGAAAAAGCTTAACTCACTCTGCTGGTGGTGCATAGATGCTGTATATATGAAAGATGTGACATTAGCAGGCCCGCAGCACTGAGTCAGCAGAAGGGTGTTGCAGAAGGCGAGAGAGAGAGTGTGTGCGCTCTCTCACTCTCTCACTCTCTCACTCAGAGAGAGAGAGAGAGAGAGAGAGAGAGAGATGAAAAAGAAATAAACTCCAGAGACTGGTGGAGGCTGTGACATATTGCTAAAGCTGGTAGAAAAACAGTACATTAGCAGCGTAAACATGCACTAGGAAATAAGATCAAGAGGACGCATCATGTGTACTCCTCCCAGCCCAGGCTCCACAAAAAACCCGCTGACGCAATAAAGAGGAATGCGTGATGGATGGTCCAACTCCTACCTTCAGCCCTAGTAACACCAGGGTTGTATTCATTAACACACACCGTAGCAAAATGTTTTGCAATGGAAAAAAACAAGCCTTTCTTATTATTGGACAAGTTCAGGTAGTTCCTCCCTGTTTCAGTTAGTTTTCTTCCATTTTGTCCCTAATGAACACGAACCAGCAGGTGAACACGGTTCACCCACCTTCAGACCCAGTAACACCAGCAGGGGGACGTTGTTCATTCCTCCCTCCACCCATTCATCCAGAGAGACCGTGCCACTGCTGTCTGCGTCGATGGCCGTCATCATGTCCTTCAGCACCTGAACAAATGACAGTGCCTTATAACTTAAATGTCTAAATAAGCATTCTTGAGTGATTGTTTGTGCAGCAGATATTTGCAGAAGACTTGAGGTATTTTCCCCTCTATTAAAATGATAGTCAGTTATTGTTAGAAATCCCAAATTTGACCACACTTACTGGTCTCAGCTCAGACACATCCCAACCAAGGTAATCTGCAGCGTGCATCATCTGAGCAATGATCCGGTCCACCTCCTGGGTTCATACAGGCAGGAGAGCATAAGTTATTGTGAGTTGAAGAACTGATATATACCTTTGTGGAAATTAAAGGGTATAAGGGGACATCTCCTTCAACAGCCAGTCATTACATGTTATTACATTGTTATTACACTGAAATGGGTAATCTGGTACAATACCCATTACCCATTTCTATGTAGCTCATGAAAAAAATATGACTAATTGCCTTACGGAGCTGTCAAGGACGCCATTGCCATCTCTGTCGTACAGTTTGAAAGCAACTGAAAGAGGGAGAAATTGGCATATAAACATCTTCGACAAAGCCATCAAACTAAATATCTATAAAAAGAGACTGCAGTATGGAGCTGCGACATGGTAGAGAAAACAGGATCAAGACTCACACTCCAGCTTGTCTCTGGGCTGGCCATCCTCCAACAGGGAGAAGTAACACGAAACGTCCTTCAAAAATACCTCTTCTATGAGAGAGAGAGGTTTAAAGGAGGAGGGGGAAGTTAACACATAGAGCACACCTAATCACGTGCAGCCTGTGGACTTTGACAAATGAACTAGCGCCGAGAATAGTGAAACTGCTGACTATAGTCAGACAATAATATGCGTCTAAGCGAGGGATAAATAAACGTACTAGCATTGTCCTGCCCGTCAGGTTCAGTTCCGCTCTGGAAGGATCGAAAGAGGCGCTGGCAGAGATCCTTAGGGAAGTCCTCCACCTCCAGATAGGTCTTCAGGAAGAGACGGAAGCCCTCCTCATTGATACACTGCAGCAGAGGATGGGATATCAATCAATCAATCAATCAATCAATAATTCAAATGATCAATCAATCAAATGGGAAGATGACAGAGATCTCATGATTCTTGTCAAAACATTCTGATTTAGGACAGAGTGATTTGGGTGCAAATAATAATAATTCCTAGATGTTACAATGATGAGGGGATTTGGTCAAGACATTTTTTTAAAATAAAAAAACAAAACAACATTTGAGTCATTTAGCAGACCCTCTTATCCAGAGCGACTTACAGGGGGCAATTGGGGTTAAGAGTACACAGTACATAACCATAATGATCCATGCTTTTAGTCAGATTTTCCACTTAATGACTCTACTTCGAGAGTCGCTGCTTCTTTCTCATCATCCTCACTGAGAAATATCCGTCTTTCTGTTCTGTAACCCATCGCTTCCCCATAAGTCCGTAAGTCCTAGATGCTATGTGTTGTTTTTATCCATCTTATGAGAGAAGATTGGATTTAGCCTAATTATTTGGCAAATCCAACTGCTGATATCGTCAATATTGGAAAACCTGTCCCGTTAAATCACCTAATGGCTTACTCTGCATGATGCCAGCACAACGTCAGTCAGGGAACTTGCAGAATTGGCACGATTTGAAGAGGTAATTTCCATTAGTAACTTCAGTGGTTTGCAAAAATCCATCAACCCCTGAAGACAATTCTCTCCTAATTGATTTGATTTATATACAGCACTCTTAGGTAGTCATGTCATATTCATCAACATGATTTATGTTTAAATTTTAATAGATTTTCTAAAAAGAAAATCCAATGGGTATCACATGAGCATAACAATCACTCTCAAATGTCACGGCAAACTGTGTATTAATGTAGTAATGTACCACAGACATTTATCAAGAGGGACTGAGAGCAGACATGAGTTGTGGTTGGGTCGATATCAACCTGGCCATGGTTTACTCTCACCTCTCCATGTCTGTGCTGGGCCAGCCTGCCATCTGCATCAAATTCCCTCAGCACATCTTTAACCTTCAGCGTGCAGTCTGGGAGGAGAAGAGACACACAGGACACACACACTCTTATTGTAGAGTACTACAAACATGAAAGTCTAAGTACTGATTGTTACAGAGAATGAGTATAGAATCAGAAACTATAAGTATTACTATAAGTTAGCATGCATACCCCTTGACTTATTACACATTTTGTTGTGTTACAGCCTGAATTAAATATGTATTCATTTCCCCCCCTCTCCCATCTACACACAATACCGCATAATGACAAAGTGAAACTTGTTTTTAGAATGTGTGCAAATGTATTGAAAATGAAAGTACTCACACCCCTTTGCTATAACACTCCAAATTGAGCTCAGGTGCATCCAGTTTCTTTTGATCATCCTTGAGATGTCACTACAACTTGATTGGAGTACACCTGTGGCCAATTCAATTGTTTGGACTTGATCTAGACCTGTCTATATAAGGTCCCACAGTTGACGGTGCATGTCAGAGCAGAAACTACACCATGAAGTCCAAGGAACCATCCGCCGAGATCGAATTATGATGAGGTCTATATCTGACGTAACTACAGAGTTCCTTGGCTGAGATGGGAGAACATGCCAGAAGGAAAACAGTCTCTACAGTACTTCACCAATCTGGGCTTTATGGGAGAGTGGCCAGATGGAAGCCACTCCTGAGAAAAAGTCACGACAGCACGCCTGGAGTTTGCAAAAATGCAGGTGAAATACAGAGCATAATGCAAAAGATTGTCGTCTGATGAGACAAAAATGTTCCTATATGACCTGAATGCAAAGTGCTGTGTCTGGAAAAAAAAACAGGCACAGCTCATCACCTGTCTAACATCATCCCTACCGTGAAGCATGGTGGTGGCAGCATCATGCTATGGGGATGCTTTTCAGCGGCAGGGACTCCGAGACTGGTAAGGATAGAGGGAACAATAAATGGACCCAAATACAGGCAAATCCTTGATGAGAACCTTCTTCAGAGTGCAAACAACAGAATGGGGAAAAGATTTACGTTCCAACAGGACAATGACTCCAAGCATACAGCCAAAGCAACGATGGAATGGCTACAGAACAAGAATGTGAAAGTCCTTGAGTGGCCCAGCCAAAGCCCAGACTTGAATCCCTTTGAAATTTGAAGATTGCTGTTCACTGCCGCTCCCCATCTAATTTAATAAAAGCTTGACAAAATCTGCAAGAAAGAATGGGAGAAAACCCCCAAATCTAGATGTGCGAAGCTGATACCCAAGACAACGCAAAGCTATAATCGCCACCAAAGGTGCTTCTACACAGTATTGACTCAGGGATATATTAATTAGATATTTAATTTTCAATAAAATATGCAAACATTTCTAAAAACATATTTTCACTTTGTCATTACGGGGTATTATTGTGTGTTGATGGGTGAGGAAGAAAAAAAATCTGCTTTGAATTCAGGCTGTAACAATAAAATGTGGATTAAGTCAAGGGGTATGAACACTTTCTGTAGGCAGAAACTACAAATATATAATATTCTACATAGCAACATGAAATGTGTATTACATGACAGATGTATTACGGCATTCAAATGGATAACAGACACTAGGATAAGAAATCCAGTTTTCTATTCCTTCATTTTCCTTCAAATTGAGGTTCACAAAATGTCTGAATCCAGAGATCTACCAAGAAAAATTGTGGGCCCAATGCGGCAACGTTTTGCAGATACTTAGTAAGAGACAGTCATCACCACTTCCACATATGAGAGCGTGTGGGTGTAAGGGGAAGGCGATGCAGGGCTGAGGAGGCTTCCTGCCTGCATGTACTCACAGTCAATGTACTGCTGTAGCTGGATGAAGTCGACTGGGTTCAGCTCCTTCACCTCTGGGTCTGTGGGGGCGGACATGCTGCCTGCGTCTGCACATACCGCCGGTGCAGAAAAGGGCGAGAGGAGAGGAGAACGAGTTACATCAGTCTTCTGCTGCGTGAATGTGAAATGGAGGCGGCTCAGACATCAAACCAGAATTGTAAGCTGAACATAACAGTGCTAGGTAGTAACTCACAAGGCAAGGGCTTTGTTTAGAAAAGGCGCTTCAGATCATCACACCATGCAAACAGGTCAGCAACGGCCTGTTAAAACCCACAAAATTTACATCTGCAAATTGGCATGAACCACATAGTTCAACACCAGCATTGGCTTGCAAATACCCTCGGTGTCCTTTAGTCATCTCCAGTCATTATGTTAATAGTGTTCAGAGCAAATGTTTCAAAAACACCTGTCTTTCCACTCCCATGTTTCAAATGACATTGTTGATGTAACAACGAGCAAACAAATGCACAGTAGCCCAGTCCTAAGCTGACAAGCATAAGCAGCTTCAAGGAGCATTTTGTACTTTAGAATGCCCCGTGGGCCCAGTACAAGCTCTGCATAAGCAGTATCAGGCCACAGACACACCAGAGACATTATACGTCTCAAGAGTTTTAGTCTCCCCAAAGCTTTTTTCAGAGTGTTGTCTGACCCAGTTTTCTATTCATTCATCAATTTGCATGCGTTGCTCTGTAAAATCTAACACCTCTTCCTGAAATAGTCTGGCAAGTGTCAACCTTTTCATCTTTGTAGCTCTCCATCCACAATTTCTCTCTTCATATCAACCAAAAGAACAGCCATTTTTGGATCAAATCATAAAATAATGTAATAAATCATCTCCATTTTAAAATGGGTTATTGTCCCAGTACCTAACAGCACTACGGGAGTATAGGTCAGACAGTCAGTATTATATCTACAGCAATCAAAAGTCTGTCAGTCATGGGGTAATGCTGAAAAATAATAAACTCCTAAATGCCCACGTTCAATGTGACGTGGAACCACAATCTCTCTGTGCTAACAAAGGGTCACGTTGTCCCTTCTTAATTCCCCTCAAAAAGGTTAGCAGCGTTGCCTAGCAGTTTTGTTTAGGCAGCCAATCAGTTGAGAGGAGAGAATTGACAGGAAAGTGCCATTTGTTGATGTGGCAGGCTTTTAAAAAGAACTACAAGGACTTATTTTATACTGCACATCATGCAACGTTTTGGATACCAGTTAGGGCCTTACTATACAGTTCAAATAATCTATCAAATTAAATTTGAATTGCTAATTTCTGCTCATTTGAAAGCAGATAATCAAAACATCTCAAAGAGCATACTAAAGTAGTGCTTCTAAACAACACATGGAAAATCCAGTTTTAGGCTTCTTCCCTTGCCTTGCCTGTGGCAACAAGGCAGATGGCAGTTCTGCATGCCCTTCAAAGCAATACGCTGACATATGCATGTCTCTATTCCCTCATGTCGGACAGACGATGTACCACCCTTGTCTGACATAATTTAGGCCAGGGCAACCTGGGTCAAATCTGATTCACTACTTCCTGATCAGATATTATATTTGCATGCAGGATTTTTACATGCAGACTGGAAATCACTAACAAACAGAACAACATGTGATATATATATATGCAAACGCACTAAGTCGAAATTGGCCCCCATCATGAGCCACCCCATCCTAACCTTACCTCACCCCTACAGGTCAGGATTGTGCTGAACATGGGAGTAGATTGGTAGAGCTGAAAGGGGGAGATCCAGGCAACCATCTATCAAGGCACAACAGAAACCTCAGCAGGTTCTTATCTGCCCGTGGAGTCATTCCACCTCAAAAAGCACAAGAAAGAGGATTTCGACACCCACCATCTCAGATTGTGCTGAAATGGTTTCTGTAGTTGGAAACAGATAAGATGGGCATGCCTGAAACATTATTTTGCTGAAAATGTTTTAACTCTGATAAATTAAGCTAATTGCACACAAAATTGCAATTTCAATTTATAGGATTCATATACTATTCAATAAATATGGTGCCCAACATCTGATTTGTACAAAACCTCTTCTTAACAATGTCATGAGGAATCTAAATAAATGGTCAAAATCCACCCATGGAACCCCCCAAACTCCACATGGAGCCCACTCCAATGGCCAGTACACAGTATCAGTTCTCTATGTTGGTCAAGTAGTATCTAAGCTGCAGCTTGGAGTATTGTTTAATCATACTATGTAATTCTCAGTGAATTTGGTCAAAAAAATAAAAATTGTTCATAAAAATTTGCCATTGAAGTAGCTGGCATTTTCCCCATAAATTAGTGTGAACGTATCCGGTTTTGCCCACTAGACACCACTGTTCCTGCTACCCTACTATCCATTTTGCTGTTCTTGTGTTTATTAAATCGATTACATTTTTACTTGTGATTAAAATAAATTAGGTCATAACAAGTCAAGCCAGTCCTCCATGAAAGAAATTCAGTTCGTCCTTCTCTTAGCAACTAATACTCCATCCTTGAATAGTTCAAAGAAATAGGGATAGACCTCTCAAAGAGCTTCTATGTTGCAATTCTCATATGAAGACTCTTCCAACTAAGCCCAAACGTGTTATGGAGAAATGGCCTAGTGACTGTTGTGACAACCCTAATAATATAATACAATTATAAACCATTGCATGGCAGTCTTATGTTTTAAATACCATTATTAGAAAACATTTTTATATGTTGTGTGTTTAGTGACAGTTACCATTAAATCTAACCCAATACCATTACCACTGCAAAACACCACATAGTGTGTGTTTGTGAATTTTACCATTGAAGACCCTTAGTTGCAGACCATAAGCACTGCTGTAGCCTAATGGTTTGCTTGTTCTAATCCAGACTTTTTTAAGGGAATAAACAACACCTACAGGGTTGTTTCCTGGACACAGATTAAGTATAAGAGAAGTACCAACTGAATTGTTTCAAGGAGGTTTTGCTCGAATTGTGAGCACAACAGTTTGTATTTTACCTTTATTTAACTAGGCAAGTCAGTTAAGAACAAATTCTTATTTTCAATGACGGCCTAGGAACAGGGGGTTAACTGCCTTGTTCAGGGGCAGAATGGCAGATTTTTACTTTGTCAGCACGGGGATTCGATCTTAAAACCTTTTGGTTACTAGTCCAACGCTGTAAAAACTAGGCTACTTGCCACCCCATTTATTTTATTTTTCTTCTTCAAGTTTCAATAAAAAGGTTGTTATCATTTAGTAAACACAAGAGACCAGCAAAAATGTATAAAAGGGTGTGGCAGTAGCAGGAAAAACAGTATCTATTGGGCAAAACCTGGTACTTTCACATTAATTTATGGGGAAAAATACAAGCTACTTCAATGGCTAATTTCTCTGAATAGGGGGAAGAAAACATCACAATATTCACTGAGAATACATAATAGTATGAATAAACTATACTCCAAACCGCAGCTTCATACTACTTTTCAAACAGAGAACAGATACTGTATTCTGGACATTGGGTGGGGCTTTGTGGGGTTTGGGGGTGTCTGTGGGTGGCTTTGAACAATTCTTATTGGATTCCTCACATCTTAATCATTGTTAAGAAGAGGTTTGGTCCAAATCGAATGTTGGGTACTATATTTGTTGAATATTATATGAATCCTATAAATTGAAATTGCCAATTTGGGTGCAATCAATTAGCTCAAATTGTCTTTCAACAAAATAATGTTGCAGGAATGCTTATCTGTTTTTAACGACAGAAACCATTTCAGAACGATCTGAGCTGGTGGGTGTCATGGCTTGCTGAAATAAAATGGAATGACCCTGTGTTCTTTATACTCCTGTGTATACAAGCAGCCACCTGTCCCTTCCTGGGCTAGGCAATTATTTGGTACAATTTCCAGCAATCAATTCAACATTACTGATTATTCATCTGTACTTGGAAATATACATTGAATTTTGTGATGCAAGCAGATGAAGTCATAAGGGAGTTCAGGAGAGGATCTGTGTACATTTTGTTTTTCTCTGCGCAGGTATAGATTATAAAACTACATATATTTTCTTTACCATATTGCAGTGCAGTAGGTATCCTAATTATCCTTCTTATATTCAGTGTATATAACCTATAGTTTACATATAGGCAGTCCATCCTTACAAGGTTAGTTTCAAGGTATAGCTGTGGGGATTAACTTTTTCCATGCATGCAAGCTGTCGAGACGCCCACACCCCTTGCCAAGGAAATCTACTGTTTTGTAACAGTTAGGCTAGAGAGCAACAACCAATCTTAAACTTTTGTTCAAATTTTGTGGTTGAAAAACAGTCGTTTGCTTTGCACTGTCAGCATGCCTCATACTTGTCATAGCTAGTTGTTTTTCAATAGAAACCAAAATATTTTCGGCATCAACCTAGATGATCTATAGAGATTACATCAGGTAGGTTAACAGAGGGAAGGAAGGGCATGCTTGGTTGCTATGGAAAGTGTTTCCCTGTCAGCTGCGGTCCGTCAGCGCATTTTCACGGGTGACTGACAGGAGTGGACCAGGGAGGGAGGGCGGGGGGAGACCTCAGCCCAGCCAGCCAGCCGCTATGAGTGTTCCCCTGCGCCCACGCCTCTCCTCCCACGCTACTCAGCTCTACCCCTCTAAACTAAAAGGCCACACAGACTAGATTGCATTCCACATGCAGATGCTTGTACTGTGACTCATGCTGTGAGCGGGGAATACTCCCTCACTCTAAAAATGGACCCTTTACTCATGAGGTCACTTCTCAGGTTTCATACAAAATAAAAAAATATTTTTTTGTTGAGTGTTGACAACAGAGCTGGAGTGAAAATTCTTGATAATGAAGTTTGTGTTCCTGGAACTTCAACCTTTACTTGTTTAGTCTTCCTATTGCACCGACAGTATCTTTCTTGTACATTATCTGAATTGAGCACAATTTCTAATGTCAGATCAGATTACTAATCAAGTTATTACATTTACAGAAATGTAATTATATTTGAGACAACAAATGTCAGATGTCAGGCAGGGTTTGTCTGAGTGGAAAAACATACTATGGCTCCTATGCATGAATCACACATTTCTGTCAAATGTGGGCGAGACACAGCTTGTTGCCTTTTCATTTTTTATTTCTACCAAACAATGAGTGTATGGCCCATCACTCTTTTGACATCCATAAAAAATGTACGCAACAGGCTGTGGGTGGAGGCAGTCCCGTGGAACACTGTGGTGCTTCGAATACAGACGAAACACAAACCCGGCCTGGACTTGTGAGCGTGCACCCTTCCCTTCTGTAACCACGCCACTTTCACTCTCTGAGCGTTGCTACGTGTTTGGAGGACATTTTCTCCTCTGTTACTGTACGCCTGCCTTCATAAAACCATTGAACTGCACAATCTGTGCACAGGGAGCAAATTACATGTATTTTTATTGTTTCCTAATCACGCTGTCAATTGGAAAAACACAAACACAGGGATAACTAATATTTAACAATCGACATTTCATTCATTTGACTATCCCGCCATTTAATATTATAGTTAAACAATGTGCAATCAAGTATTATTTTTAATTTAGCTGACTAAGATCAAGTAATGTTCATGAGAAGCAAATAACAATGCAAGTATCTAATTAAGATTGTAGGATGACTGAGTACCATAATACAAGGCGAAACCATGAGTTACAAGGCATTACTGGCAAAAGCATAATTCTAGGCAAAAGCATAATTCTAGGCATGTAGATCTTAAACGGTGCAAGACATAGCATGAACTAAACACACCTGCTCAGGCCAAACAGTCTATAAGAGGAGTATTTTCAACCTTTTCTGGAGGGAAAGGGTGTCAAACTCATTCCATGGAGGGCCTAGTGTCTACTGGTTTTTGTTTTTGTCCTTTCAATTAAGACCTAGACAACCAGGTGAGGGGAGTTCCTTACTAATCAGTGACCTTCATTTATCAATCAAATCCAAGGGAGGAGAGGAAACACGCACACTCGGCCCACCTTGGAATGAGTTTGACACGTGCAGTAGGGTGATAGCAGGGCAAGAGAGAAAAAAAAGACCTTCATTCCATTTATACTAGATCAGACTTGTTTATATTCAAAATCAATTGTTGACCAACCATAGACCAAACCAAAAGTAAAACAACTAAGATATCCAATCAGATAGAGCCAGCCAACATCCTCTTGAAAGGGGATCACAACTAGGTGTGATAACCTAAGGGGGTGGGCTGAGTACAACAGAGATGTTTACTCTGAGCAGAGTAAAAATTACCACAAAGATACAGTACCAGTCAAAAGTTTGGACACACCTACTCATTCAAGGGTTTTTCTTTATTTTTTACTATTTTCTACATTGTAGAATAATAGTGAAGACATCAAAACTATGAAATAACACGTACGGAATCATGTAGTGACCAAGTGTTAATTAAACAAATCAAAATATGTTTTATATGAGATTTTTCAAAGTAGCCACCCTTTGCTTTGATGACAGCTTTGCACACTCTTGGCATTCTCTCAACCAGCTTCATGAGGTAGTCACCAATCAGTTTTGTTGTCACAGGTAGGGGTGATATACAAAAGATAGTCCTATTTGGTAAAAGACCAAGTCCATATTATGACAAGAACAGCTCAAATAAGCAGAGAAACGACAATCCATCATTACTTTAAGACACGAAGGTCAGTCAATACGGAACATTTCAAGAACTTTGAACGTTTCTTCAAGTGCAGTCGCAAAAACGATCAAGCGCTATGATGAAACTGGCTCTCATGAGGACCACCACAGGAAAGGAAGACCCAGAGTTACCTCTGCTGCATAGGGTTAGTTCATTAGAGTTACCAGCCTCAGAAATTGCAGCCCAAATAAATGCTTCACAAAGTTCAAGTAACAGACACATCTCATCATCAACTGTTCAGAAGAGACTGCGTGAATCAGGCTTTCATGGTCAAATTGCTGCAAATAAACTACTACTAAAAGGACACCAATGAGGAGAAGAGACTTGCTTGGGTCAAGAAACACAAGCAATGGACATTAGACTGGGGGAAATCTGTCCTTTGGTCTGATGAGTCCAAATTAATGATTTTTGGTTCCAACTGCCATGTCTTTGTGAGACACAGAGTAGGTGAACGGATGATTTCCGCATGTGTGGTTCCCACCATGAGGCATGGAGGAGGAGGCGTGATGGTGCGTGGGTGCTTTACAGGTGACACTGTCTGTAATTTATTTAGAATTCAAGGCACACTTAACCAGCATGGCTACCACAGCATTCTGCTGCGATACGCCATCCCATCTAGTTACACAACATCTCCAGGCTGTGTAAGGGCTATTTGACCGAGAAAGAGAGTGATGGAGTGCTGCATCAGATGACCTGTCCTCTACAATCATCCGACCTCAACCCAACTGAGATGGTTTGGGATGAGTTGGACCGCAGAGTGAAGGAAAAGCAGTCAACAAGTACTCAGCATATGTGGGAACTCCTTCAAGACTGTTGGAAACGCCTTCCAGGTGAAACTGGTAGAGAGAATGCCAAGAGTGTGCAAAGCTGTCAAAGGCAAAAGGTGGCGACTTTGAAGAATATAAAGTATATTTTGATTTGTTTAACACTTTTTTGGTTACTACATGATTCCATATGTGTTATTTCATAGGTGATGTCTTCACTATTATTCTACAATGTAGAAAATAATTTAAAAAATTAAGAACAACCCTTGAATGAGTAGGTGTCCAAACTTTTGACTAGTACTGTATATTAAACATCATTACATTCATTTAGATGGCACCAAAGTTATCTTTAGATGTCAACTTTCAGATAGAATAACACTATAGCATCCATGTTTGGTATCTAACAGATATTTCAAGTCAGTCCTTTGTGTAACCAATGTGAAAAGGCTAGCTAGTTAGCGGGGTGCGCGCTAATAGCATTTCAATTGGTGACTTCACTCGCTCTGAGACCTTGAAGTAGTTGTTCCCCTTGCTCTGCAAGGGCCGCGGCTATTGTGGCACGATGGGTAACGATGCTTCGAGGGTGGCTGTCGTCGATGTGTGCAGAGGGTCCCTGGGGCGAGGAGAGGGACGGAAGCTAAACTGTTACATTTGGATACTGTAGACTACTTGTCAAACTAATTCCATGGAGGGCTGAGTGTCTGCGGGTTTCACTCCTCCCTTGTACTTGATTGATGATTTAAGGTCACTCATTTGTAAAGAACTCCCCTCACATGGTTGTCTAGGTCTTTACTGAAAACAAAAACCTGCAGGCTCTAGGCCCTCCATGGATTGATTTTGACACCACTGGTGTAAAAAGAGCAACATTTTGGCCCCTCCATGGGGAGGGCTACTGGCCCTTGAGTTGTGTTCTTGTGTTCATGGGCCATTTGCCATACAGCCCCAGGTGACAGATAGACAATAAGTTGGGGGCAGGGCCTACACACACACACACACTCTCTCTCTAGCTCTATTGAACCCGGTTAGATTCATTTCATTTCTCTGCAACAGACAGAGAAGCTCCTTTCCCAGTGTGACCCACTTCCTGATGCGTCTGTGATCTGTAGAAATTGTCTTTTTGCTTATTAACCAATAGGTTGACCTGACCAGGAATGCCTCTCTCAATGTTTTCCTGTGATTATTTACATGTGCAGCATGATCTGATAAGTATGACTTGAATAGGAGTCTAGCCAGTATTTCCAGAATGTTTTTTTGTCTTCCTCTCCTTCAGTGTAGAGGGAAACCAGGAAATGGTCATTTTAACAAGAACTGATGACCTCACTTAGTTTGAATGAAAATGCTGACACTACACTGAAATACAAAGCACAGCAAAGTATTTCTTCTTAATCAACCTCATTGTTATTTCAGCTAAATGCCATATTCATACATGTAAATGTATCAGTCAAAAAACTCTGTTTATAATTTTTGTGAATGAAATTGAACAATAAACACAATATCTTCTCACAACAGAAAAGCTATTAAAACGTTGAATGTTTGTAACTTGCATAAGGTTTTTATAGAATGTATTTATTCCCCAGACTGGTTTGTATAGTCTGTTTGTTTTTCTATATTATATTTTGAATTGCTTTACAATAAATAAATAAAAACTATTAAAACATTTTAATAAAAACTACAATAAAAAATAAAAAAATCCATTGAGATGGCAATAGGATTAGGTCTAGACAAAAATTACACAAATTACAAAATTGAAAGTTGACTGTTTGTGGTTTCATTACCCATAAAGATGTAATATGGTATAGGAAACCTGATGAACATATATCAGAAGGTACAAACAGCAGTAGTCATAATTCTAAATGATGCAAGTGTGATTATGTTGTGTGCTGAGCAATGTGTTGGTTTGTCAGCTGTTTTAGGTGACAACTAGGCTTGTTCTTCTCATAACAAGAACATAAATTGAAGAGACAAATTGTATTTTTTCCACCAATTATCCTGCATTGATAAATATTTGCAAGGATGTCAACATATTCCACCCATACAAGGCTCCTTGCATCAGAAATCACATAGAGGGATAACATTATCTACAGACAGGTGGAACAAGTAAGCGGTCTGGTCTACAATATTGAGCCATAATATAGAGGTGACAGTTTAACACCGCTATATCATAGTAGTAGGTTAGCCTATCCTAGGCTATACCCCATTGCCTGTGCAACCTCCAGGCTAGCAAGCATGTCTAAAGGTTAAGTTATAGGTTAAGGGGAGAAACTTAGCACTGGGACCATGAAGCTGTAGATGTAAACTAGTATCAGAGTAGGCTGCCACTCAAAAAGTAGCCTAGGTTTTGCCCACCGAGGAAACCAACTGAGATCAGTTGGGCGAGGCGAGGGATAGTGTAATCTCTCTCTTGAAATATGTATCTTACCCACATTTATAAGCGGCGCAACGAATCATTAACAGGCAATTTGTACGCAAAGTTATAAACGGACATACACGATGAATTGAACTTCAGCCAGGGTGACTGAATGAGGGATGTTTTGAGCGTCAATTACCTATATTTCGCGATGATGAGCGTTGTCCGGCCGTCGTTCTTCTTCGAGCGGGTTGGAGTGCTCCTCGGCGAGGGGGCACAATTCAAAGTTTTAGACGCAGCAAGATGCCCGAGACAGTCTGTGATGGACGCTGCAATAAAGTGGTCTAGTTGTCAGCTTTCATTTACCCAGATAGAATAGAAAAGATTGCCTGACTCCCACGCCCGACTCAGTAATGTCCCCCTCCCGAGCAATAAAGCATAGCCTGAAAGCACCGCCTCGAACTGTCATCTTGCGCGCACTTTGACCGACGCGGTGATGATGTACATTGGGCTTGCCCTGTTTACTCCAGTCTAGTGAATGGGTGTGGGTTCTTATTTTATCATTTATGTGGGCTCGGCTATAGAGCAGCGATGGACAAATCCAGTTGCAGTCGATGACTTCCCTTTAGCCAATATTTTATTTTCAAAGCGCTGTGCGCACTACATCTTCGGCCAAGCGGTCTGGACCAGTTTGGCACAGGTGGATGAGCTCTGTAACAACAGCATGGTTGTTGGTAGGCTTACCGAGCTCCCAACTGCCTTGTTACAGTAGACTATAATGCAACATAATTTATATGTCAGTGTGGCAGAAATCAGTCCCATAACAGGGTGTTGTTGAGGCAATGATGGATTGACAGTAGCCTAAATATTGATTGTGCCTAACTATTGTCCTTTTGATGGCTTGCATTTATGAGGTTAAAGCACTGAACAAACAGATGTTTGGTCCAACAATACAATTGTACTGGCATACAGGTAGAAGCTGTCTCAATCCATTAGATCAGTGGCAGGGGGGGAGGGGGGTCTAACTTACTTTCAACGTACTCTTGAAAGTTGTAATAGTTGAAATTGGGTAGTGCATAATCCGTTTTCCTCTTGTCTAGTCATTCATTACATACCTTAGTGAGCTTTTTATAACCTGTCAGAAATGTCCAGATCAACTAGCCCATGTCAGTTAATGTTTTGTAGCCCATAGATTTTGTTGTAATGCTTGAGCCACTTAAATAGCACATTAACACACATTAGACATGGCAAAATGTATAGAATTGTAAGAAAATTTGCTTTAAAATGGCAATATGTTCTCTACCCCAAGACAAAATGTGTGGAATTGCAGGAAATAAGCTTTAAACCTGTGGAAGATGTTCCCCAATGCTGGAAGAGGGGCCTGGGATAAACAATTTGGGAACCCCTGCATTAGATGCATTTTTTAAAATTTTGATTTAACCTTTATTTAACTAGGCAAGTCAGTTAAGAATAAATTCTTATTTACAACGACGGCCTACCCCGCCAAACCCGGACAACGCTTGGCCAATTGTGTGCCGCCCTTTGGGACTCCCAATCACAGCCGGATGTGATTCAGCCTGGATCATTGAACACCAAATAATGAATCAGAGGATTTTCAGGCACAATAACAAAAACATGCCATTTGGCAAAGCACATGGCATTCCATCCATTCACAACAAAGGGAAGGATTTAAAAGGAAAGTCCTCAAAAGAGAGTACGGGCTGCTGGCCAGAGCTCAGCGGACACTGCTGCTGTAGACATACTGTACACAATGACTGTACTGACCATGTGGGTGTTTGTGTGGGTAGACAGACAGACTGCTGCTTAGACCCCTAATGATCAGAAACCATGACGTATGGAGGCCCTGCTTGTAAATAGGGGTGACTTGATACTGTAAGAAAATAGCCATACAACAGTACCATGAGTATCATCACAATTGCAATTGTATTTATTTTTGTCTCTACACCCAACCGCACAAAAGAGAAAATGACACAAAACAGAAAAAAATGACAGAATGACAGGAACAAAAGATAGAATACAGAACAAAAGATTCACAATCCAAATTGATCTTCATTTAATTGACGTGTTTGTACATTATGGTTACACAAAGTGACATGAAGTTAATTTCCAAATGTTTGTCAGTGGTGTAAAGTAACTAAGTAAAATACTTGGAAGTACTACTCAAGTTGTTTTTTGGTGTATATGTACTTAACTATTTATATTTTGGACAACTTTACTCCACTACATTTCTGAAGAAAATATGTACTATATACTCTCATACATTTTCCCTGACACCCAAAAGTACTCTCTACATTTCAAATGCTGAGGCAGGACATAAATATGGTGTAATTAATACACCTATCAATATGACGCGCTGTCATTCCTACCTACTTCTGATCTGGCGGACTCAAACACAAATACTGAGTTTGTAAATTATGTATGAGTGTTGGTGTGCACCTGGCTGTCCGTAAATAAAAAACATAAAAAAGGAAATTGTGCCGTCTGGTTTGCATAATACAAGGAATTTGATGTATAGCATTTACATTTACTCAAGTATGAAAATGGAGTACTTTTCCCACCATTGATGGGGGTTTTTCTACTCCATGTCTTTAGATCAAGTCCCTTTTTGTTTGTTATTTTAGTTTCAGTCAGTTATTAAAAGCCTTTAGAGAAAAGTTTGGTAAAAAAAATCAAAAACACAAAAAAAGCTTCAATCTTGATTGAAATAAAACAGATTAGGCTACACAATGTTACACCCCAAATGTTTAATGTCAGTTGGACCCAACTTTATGTTGACTATGTACAACAGAAGCAAAAGGACAATTATAAGCTTAATTGTATTTACATAACACGAAAACATCTTCAAGCATTTTCTTCCAAATAAATAAATAAAATGCATGGCACAAAAAAATAAGCTAAACATCATGATATATTCACAAAAAAACAATACTGGAGTGAGCAAAACATGTCCAAAGGTAGCATCCTGAAACGCATGGCCAATGTTTACACAGATAGCACAATTCTGATCTTTTTTCACAAATTTGACCAATCAGATCAGCTCTGAAAATGATCTGATGTGAAAAGATCTGATTGGCCAAAAGACCAATTAGCGGGAAAATAAATCAGAATTGTGCTTCCTTTGTGAACGCAGATGGAAACCAACAGACAAAAATTACATCATCTAATTATTGTATAAGAAGAATAGCTAGAGAGTGTATATTTATTCAATATAATATTTGTATTTACATAATTTTTTATACTCATTTATTTACACAACAGAAGGCGTAGGATGGGGGAATCTAGAAAAACTTAGATCAGACAAAGCTTTTAATAGCACATTATGTGACTCTTGTAAACATTCCATCTTAGAATATCCTGGTTATTATCAGTTGTTCTTTTAAGAGGTGTATTTTTGGAAATGTCCTTTTAAGGCAAAGATATTAAGCTCATATGTAAGTAATACTCGTTTTCTGGTCATTTTAGGATCCTTTCAGATCTTCCATTCTGCTTAACCCCCACCCCTTTTCACATTCATCTTTCAAGAGACAAACAATTACATAACCACTGTGAAATTGAAGAAGGAAAAAAAAAAGATGTCTGCCACTCTGGTATGCTCCCATGATGATTTAGTCAGACGCAAAAAAAAAAAAAACGTTTCGATCCGAGTTGGATCTTCGTTGATCAAAACATTGTCTTTCTTTAGGGTCTGATTACATCACCATGGGAGCATACCATTTCTTTTTTCTTTGATTCGTTCGTCTGACCTGCACCTGATAAGTATGTATTTTTATATTTTTCCCATCGAGAAATAGACCCATAATTTGTATGTTTTTAGAGAGGAGTATTTTTTATATTTTTTAAGAGGAATAAATCCCTGACATAAATGTCTGCACTCCTCTCTGCCAAACTATACGAGACATTCTCCTAATGTTGGCTAGTTTCTTATAAAATCTCCTTCCCTCCTTGCGTTCTTATAAGATCTCCTCCACCCCATGGGCAAAGATCATGACCAGGCCAGGCTCTAGGATCATGTCCTCTCCCATGTGTTGATTCTCACAGGCCATCAACACCACCGCCTGTTTCCCAGGGATCCGCTTGGCAACGTAGTTCTCGTAGTAACGCCGGTTCATCTGCCGCGTCTCCAGCGTGGCCAGGCCCTGCGGCCAGTTGCGCTCGTGGGCATTCTCAATCAGGTCATTAACGATGGACAGAGGACAGCCGCTGTCGATGAGTGAACGCTTGATGACCGCCTGGAGAACTGCGTCTGGCGTGGAGATCATCCCACCCCAGCGTGTCACCCGCGCAGGTTGGAGGGAATTTACCCATCTGTTGGGCAGGAAAGGAACAGGTGAGATGGGGAAATAGGGATTTTTTTTTATAGCTCTAAAGAACTTTGTGACAATACTGCTGATGTAAAAAAGAGATTTATTACATTTGATGAAGTTCAGGGTGATTTAAGTGGCTGTACACATTGATAATTTAAACAAACAATATCCAAAACCCAGTAAATAGATGACGCTTGCTGAAATAAAATGCTGAAACTATGTAAAAATATCCTAAAAGGACAGAGCCAGGGGAACAGGAGAGTAAACTCACTCCAGGATCTCGTTGTACTCAATGCTCTCCTCCAGGTTCTGCATGTTGGGGTTGGCGCTGCGTATTGCTCTCATGTAGGCTTTTAGCAGCTGGATGTCCCGTTTCTAACAGAGAAAGACACAGACACATTATATTCCTGACCTTTGAGGAACAGAGCACTAATGGATTTTTATGAATTACGCATTTGCATTTGTTTGTACGCTGTGTGTGTGTGTGTGCGTGTCTGTTTACTTGTTCCCCCAGCTGATGCTTGTGCTCTACAGCATTCTTCTCCAGTTCAGAGATCTTGGTCTGCTGCTGCTGTACCACGCCACGTAAGTGCTTGATGCAGTTGTGGTTGCACATCTCATCTTTTGGCATCTCTAACCTGTAGAGAAATTGTGACATTATGAAATTAAAGCCACTAGATCACTCAATTTGTATTTTATATAACCTTTATTTAACTAGGCAAGTTAGTTAAGAACAATGACGGCCTACCCCGAACAAACCCTAACCTGGATGACGCTGGGCCAATTGTGAGCTGCCCAATGGGACTCCCAATCACGGCCGGTTGTGATACAGCCTGGAATCGAACAAGGGTCTGTAGTGACGCCTCTAGCACTGAGATGCAGTGCCTAAGACCGCTGTGCCACACGGGAGCCCCCACTCTAGAGACCACTACAAGACTAGATACGGTCACATTCTGCAGTGGTGGTGCGGCATGCCCAGGAACTCAAAAGTCATAGCCATGTTTTTCATTCTGGCCAGTCTGTTCTACTCTGCTGTGTAATGTGCTCTAAGGTGACTCACCCACAGCCCTCCTCACAGTTGATGGGCCTTTTGGGGTTGTGCTCACAGTCCTTCAGGTGAGACTGAAGTTGATCTAGCCGCAGTGTGGCTGTGCAGCCGAAGCCAGCATTGTCACAAGCAATCTGGAGTTTGGAGAGCATGTTGCGCATGATGCGGGGCACGGGCCGGAGGTGAGCCAGTGTCACCACCGTACGGTCCACAGGACAGATCTGCTGCTGATTGAACCACTGGGTGATGCAGGCGTTGCAGAAGGCATGCTCACAGTGTGGGGCCTACATGTGAGAGAAAATAATGAGAGGAGATGGAGAAGGGTAAAGAGGTAGGGGGAAATAAGTATGTTTTGTAATAAAAATAAGAATTAAATCAGTAGGTCTTTATCCCAGAAATAGGTGACTAGCTGAGAGGAAAGTTCGATTTTTTTGTAATAAAAATAATAATTCAATTGATAAAAGGAATGAACAATTCCTTGCGCGGCCTGGCTGAGAAGGGAAGAGGGAAATGTAGGGCACTAACCTGCACTGGCTCCTCCAGTACCATGCTGCAGATGGGACACAGCAAGTCTTCATCCACCTCCCCTTGGAACCTGGTGACGTCATACCCCATGGCACATCACTGAGACACACACATTTCTGCAGAATACAACCCGGGTAGGTGAGTCACTGCCTGAAGAAAATCCATTTCACAATGCAAACCTGTCTAGAGGACTGTTTATGGCATATCTGCAAAAGCGATGCAGCAAAACAAACATACCCCATCCTGTGCAATGAACATAACTTCAAGCCTTGTTTTGTTGTTACCGTATTTTTAGCATCGTAAACAACCTCAGCTATATCCTCATGCTAAACAATGTCGAGTGGCTCAAACCAGTAGCTTGAGAGAACTAGTGAGAAAACAGAAAAGCAGTGCCATCACTCACAAATGGCCCTCATTTCTCCCATTCAGCAGGACTGTCAAAGGTCACATGGAGTGGCTTTGATGAGACATTGTATTGGGAGACATACACAATCAGACACATATGCCTAACTTTCTAGGCATTTACTTAGAAATGATATCATGGTGATGACACAGAACTTAAACCAAAGACAGTACAGTATGGTTTGAAACTCCGCAATTACTATCCTTGGGGCTGCAGCCAGGGTAGGAAATTAACTTTATGGTCCACCAGCCACTGTGCAGGTAGATATTTTTTTTTAAAACAGCCACTCAGATTTTTTTTTTACCTGTCAAAACATTGTTTTCACTATAATTACACCAAAAATCACCACAGAAAAAAATGGATGAGCATGCTTTCTATCGTTTCTAAAACAAGAAATGTATTACTAATAAGAAATAATGGGATACATTTCTTAAATTTCATGACATTTGTGACCTGTGTTTTAACCAATGTGCGTTAAAAGAAATAATTTAGTATTACAATCTAAATGTACCTTTAATTCATCTGTCTGCATATGAGTGTGCAGTGAGACATGGGTTGAACGATACTTTTCTTGTCAATTATCTTGAAAAAACATGCACTTAAAAAATGGAAATCAACCAGTCCTCCATCTTTAACACAATGGAAATGTCAAACGCTTATTATCTAAATGTTGAAAGTGCGTGGGTAATAAAGAGAAAAAACAAAATGGTGCGGTTTGAGGCCATGTGGCGGAGAATAATGCAGGCGCTGGATATGGGGGTGTGAGCATGGGGATCTGGGCAGGAGTTATGTTGTGGATGTTTGTGTGCGTCTGTCTGTGGAGATATATATATATTTTATTTTTATTTTTTAAATCTCTAACAGTTCTTCAAATGAACATCAAGAATCAACAAAGTGCCTGCCCTGCCACAAACAGCTGAGTGATACAACTTATTTATTATGATTGTTCAGGGCTCTATGCTGACTTTTTTTTTAACAAGTACATGATGTGCTCCTATGTTAACATATAGAAGAAGCACACAAATAAATCTAGCAGAGCAATCAAAGTATTTGAGCGTTTTAATGACTAAACGTCCATGTATAACAGTTTTTTGGGAGTTATCCATGCTCAGTCATTAGGTGAGCTTTGCTCCAGGGTGGCGCAGTGGTCTAATAAGGCCCTGCATCTCAGTGCAAGAGGAGCCACTACAGTCCCTGGTACGACTCCAGGCTGTATCACATCCAGCCCGTGATTGGGAGTTCCATAGGGCTGCGCACAATTGGCCCAGCGTTGTCCGGATTTGGCCGTCATTGTCAATAAGAATTTCTTCTCAACTGACTTGCCTAAACATTTAAAAGGGGTTAAAAAAGTGTTTAAAAAGACAAAACATTTTAGCTAACCCTTTAAGGGACGGGCCGTTACCGTGGTAACTTCAGCACTCGCTTGTCTGTGACGGGGGAAAAAAATCACCAACTGCGACGTCTTCCTGGCAGCAAACTCAAACTAACATTGAAAAACAACCTAACATGAAAAAAACGATGTAACTGGCCAAGAAACACGAGGACAGTGTCACACTTTAGTACTATTTCTTGTCAAAACGACCCATTTCTACATGTGGGTTTTGGATTAAAAACACTTCCCAAATGCTCAGTGTGACGTGGCCGGTGAAATAGACATTCTTACCCCGCGAATGACTAAATCTGCCCGCATTTGGCGGGTGTTAATTTCCAACCTTGGTTGCAGCTGCTGCTTTGGCATACAGAGGATGAAGAGACGGGGCATTAAATAGTTTGATCTGACTAGGGCCTGTTTTCTGGGTGGTGACTAAGAGCCTGCTGATTAACACAGTGTAATCACAACTAGCTACCATAGATGATAGACTGTAGCCTAAACAATCAAATGGAGAACATCTCTGCTTTAAACCCTTGCTGCCTAGCCTCCCATATTTGTTGTCCCACTCACAGCTGACTTGTGACACATTTTCAGTATGGCAGGAACACTACACAGAAGACTGGGAGGGATGGTTAAATAAGATATCTTAGCTGAAATTATAGGACATTTTACAGACTGTGGCTTTAATGAAATGCGATAGCTAGCTAGCGGTCTAACAGTTAGACCTGCAGCTTATAAATGTGAGTTATACTAACGTTCGTTAGCAAGCTGCCATCAAAGAGAGTCAACGTTAGTTTAGAAAATAAGTAAAGCCAACTAGCTAGATAGGTTGATCTAGTGATGGCTAGCCTAGCTAGCACTGCAGCTGACTAGCTTGCTAGGCCAACTGTTGGCTATATCAGCACGCTCTTGTTGACTTGCTAATGTTATCTTACTGTAACCCGTTTTCAAATAAAATATTCTGTTATCGGCATAAACACTTACGTCCTTGAAGAGCAAGCAAAATGATTGCGACAATTTCCGTAATTTCAGACCTCTGCTGACAGCTAGTTAGCCTCCAGCCACATCAGCTAGCCTAAGTAGGTTGTTGCTGGTTTGGCAAGCAAGCCACTCCGCCTCCTCAACCCGACAGGGGGGCGTTGGAGATGATTGAAATCAAATTATATTTTAAAAAATGTAAGAAAAATAATTGTATACAAAAAAACAACTGTAGATATTATTGAAAATAAAAACAAGGCAACAGTGAACATGTCGTCCCCCACGAATGATGCAGCGCCCCCCCTTGAGCCAAGTGAAATATCGCGTGTGACTAACACATTTCAGTTAATTACTATATAGCTCCCGACTTGGGCCAATCATTTTAATTTTGTATATGGGGGATTGCAATGGCAAGACGCATCACTCATCCATGGGTCTTCCAAATCAGGCCAGTGCTGTCTTAAATATCGCGTGTGACTAACACACAAACGAATGGGGGTGGAGAAAGATCCACAGTCTCCGATTTCATCGTGGGGACCGTTATCACTAAATCTGGTTTGTAATTCAACGTGGGTCATTGGATGTGGGCCATTGCTGACTCCTAAGGTCCCTTGCAAGACTACCTATTTGGGACACTGTCCTCTGTGTTCTCTTTTTTTGTGGGAAGGTGACTGTGCCTCTTGTCAGGCCTGGGTCTAGACCACCATCATATTTTGGCTCCCATGGGCCGTAGAGGAACCAGCAAAGACTGGCTCTGGGGTTCAAGACAGAATTCTCCTCTTTGGACTTTTCTGACTATCATCGTCCGACTCATAATCTATTATCCCATTAGGCCTACTCATTCCTGTCTTTCATTAAGAGATTTTACTATTTACCTGTAATGCATTCTTCAACATTTAAGTGATAACGACTTGCATACAGTAGGCCTATCACCAGAAAGGTTGAGAGAATTAGACTATTCTTTTTTTGTGAAAATTCAATCAACTCAACACTTGTCAAATCAAATCACATGTTACTTGTCACATGCGTCGTAAACAACAGACATGGACTAACAGTGAAATGCTTACTTACAGGCCCATCCCAACGATGCAGAGATAAATAAAAAAGAGAAATAATAGAAAAGCAAAACACGTAAGAGTAATGATAGATACACAATGAGTAATGATAATTTGGCTATATTCAAGGGGTACCAGTACTGAGTCTATGTGCAGGGGTACAAGTTAATTGAAGTAGATATGTACATATACAGTGCCTTGCGAAAGTATTCGGCTCCCTTGAACTTTGCGACCTTTTGCCACATTTCAGGCTTCAAACATAAAGATATAAAACTGTATTTTTTTGTGAAGAATCAACAACAAGTGGGACACAATCATGAAGTGGAACGACATTTATTGGATATTTCAAACTTTTTTAACAAATCAAAAACTGAAAAATTGGGCGTGCAAAATTATTCAGCCCCTTTACTTTCAGTGCAGCAAACTCTCTCCAGAAGTTCAGTGAGGATCTCTGAATGATCCAATGTTGACCTAAATGACTAATGATGATAAATACAATCCACCTGTGTGTAATCAAGTCTCCATATAAATGCACCTGCACAGTGATAGTCTCAGAGGTCTGTTAAAAGCGCAGAGAGCATCATGAAGAACAAGGAACACACCAGGCAGGTCCGAGATACTGTTGTGAAGAAGTTTAAAGCCGGATTTGGATACAAAAAGATTTCTCAAGCTTTAAACATCCCAAGGAGCACTGTGCAAGCGATAATATTGAAATGGAAGGAGTATCAGACCACTGCAAATCTACCAAGACCTGGCCATCCCTCTAAACTTTCAGCTCATACAAGGAGAAGACTGATCAGAGATGCAGCCAAGAGGCCCATGATCACTCTGGATGAACTGCAGAGATCTACAGCTGAGGTGGGAGACTCTGTCCATAGGACAACAATCAGTCGTATATTGCACAAATCTGGCCTTTATGGAAGAGTGGCAAGAAAGCCATTTATTAAAGATATCCATAAAAAGTGTAATTTAAAGTTTGCCACAAGCCACCTGGGAGACACACCAAACATGTGGAAGAAGGTGCTCTGGTCAGATGAAACCAAAATTGAACTTTTTGGCGTAAAAGCAACACAGCTGAACACACCATCCCCACTGTCAAACATGGTGGTGGCAGCATCATGGTTTGGGCCTGCTTTTCTTCAGCAGGGACAGGGAAGATGGTTAAAATTGATGGGAAGATGGATGGAGCCAAATACAGGACCATTCTGGAAGAAAACCTGATGGAGTCTGCAAAAGACCTGAGACTGGGACAGAGATTTGTCTTCCAACAAGACAATGATCCAAAACATAAAGCAAAATCTACAATGGAATGGTTCAAAAATAAACATATCCAGGTGTTAGAATGGCCAAGTCAAAGTCCAGACCTGAATCCAATCGAGAATCTGTGGAAAGAACTGAAAACTGCTGTTCACAAATGCTCTCCATCCAACCTCACTGAGCTCGAGCTGTTTTGCAAGGAGGAATGGGAAAAAATGTCCGTCTCTCGATGTGCAAAACTGATAGAGACATACCCCAAGCGACTTACAGCTGTAATCGCAGCAAAAGGTGACGCTACAAAGTATTAACTTAAGGGGGCTGAATAATTTTGCACGCCCAATTTTTCAGTTTTTGATTTGTTAAAAAAGTTTGAAATATCCAATAAATGTCGTTCCACTTCATGATTGTGTCCCACTTGTTGATTCTTCACAAAAAAATACAGTTTTATATCTTTATGTTTGAAGCCTGACATGTGGCAAAAGGTCGCAAAGTTCAAGGGGGCCGAATACTTTCGCAAGGCACTGTAACTAGGAATAAAGTGACAGATATTTAAATAGTAACGTACGCTGCTGCTACTGTTTACTAACTATTTAGCAGTTGTATGGCTGTCCAGTGTCCTGTTGGTTCCAGACTTGGTGCATTGGTACCGCTTGCCCTGCGGTAGCAGAGAGAACAGTATATGAAAGGAGGACCAAGGCACTCTTCATATAATTAATTAAAATGGCTTTATTAGTATGGCATGTTCAATAGAAACAACGTTTTTTTTTTTAAACCGACGCGTTTCGGCTGCATGGCCTTCGTCAAGGAGTAAACAAAAAAAAAAGGAATACAATGTCCTCTTTGTATTCCTTTTTTAAAATGTATTTTTGAAACTTCCTGACGAAGGCCATGCAGCCGAAACGTGTCGGTAAAAAAAAAACTTTCTATTGAACATGCCATACTAAAGGCATTTTAATTATATGAAGAGTGCCTTGGTCCTCCTTTTTGATGACCAATTTACCCCTTTTACCAAAGAACACGTTCTATCTACCAAAATGTACTATTGTGTACCTTAGTAGCGCTTCCCTTCCTCCTCTTTCTACTAGAACAGTATATGACTTGGGTGGCTGGAGTCTTTGTCAATTTTTAGAGTCTTCATCCAATACTGCCTGGTAAAGATGGCCTGGGGCTCGGCCCCAGTGATGTACTAGGCCGTCTGCACTACCCTCTGTAGTGCCTTGCAGTCGGATGCCAAGGAGTTGCCATACCAAGTGGTGATGCAGCCAGTCAAGATGCTCTCAATGGTGCAACTGTAGAACTTTTTGAGGATTTAAGGGTCCATGCTAAATCTTTTCAGCCTCCTAAAGGGGGTAGCGGTGTTGTCTAGCCCTCTTCACAACTTTGTTGGTGTGTTTAGGCCATGATAGATCCTTAGTGATGTGGACACAGGAACTTAAAGCTCTCAACCGATATGAATGGGGGCGTGCTCGGGCCCTCCGTTTCCTGTAGTCCACAATCAGCTCCTTTGTTTTGCTGACGTTGAGGAAGAGGTCGTTGTCTTGGCACCACACTGCCAGGTCTCTGCCCTCCTCCCTATAGGCTGTCTCATCGTCGTCGGTGATCAGGCCTACCACCGTCTGGCCCTCTGGGACATGTCCAACCTCTTGAAGCACTTCATGACGACAGCCCCATCACACTTACACCGTTCATCGTGAAGGTCTTTGAGATGCTGGTCATGACCCACATAAAGGCCAGCATAAGAGCACACTGGACCCACTCAGATTTGCCTACCACTCCAATAGATCCACGTAAGATGCCATTTCCATCGCTATTCACATGGCCGTAACACTTCTGGACAAGAGGAACACCTATGTGAGAATGGTGTTCATTGACTACAGTTCAGCATTCAACACTATTGTTCCCTACAAGCTCAGAGCCCTGCGTCTGTATACCTCCCTCTGCAACTGGATCCAACAACACTCAGACTTTTAACACAGGGGCCCCCCAGGGGTGTGTCCTCAGTCCTCTGATGTACTCCCTGTTCACCCATGACTGCGTGGCGTTGCACAACACCATCATCAAGTTAGCTGACAATACCATGGTTGTAGGCCTGATAAACAACAATGACAAGTCAGCCTATAGGGAGGAGGTAAAGGTAAGTGAACTGGCTGAACCACCAAGAGTATAACTTGTTTCTGTTTTTTGTTTGTATTTTCTACCTCTGGATCATTGGTCTTAATTTTAAGGTTATGGTTAGGCATAAGGTTAGCAGTGTGGTTAAGGTCTGAGGTTAACATGCACAGGAGCTCTTATACGTTTTGTTCTGAGATAATCAGTCAATTAACATGACCTTTATGAATTATGAAGCCTTTATGTTCTTGTTTTGAGTACATAAATACTTCAACATTGACAAAAAGTGACGGCTGATGAAGATTATCTCATAGAACAAAACGTATATGAGCTCCTAAACCTGTGTTGAACACAGACCGTCGGCGTTTATAAAACATCCATATGCTTTGGCCAACAAGACATGGCAGTTAGCCTCGGTTAGTGGCTATAAAAAGACGCCGTTCTCTTTAACGCCACTCCGTTCTAGCCAGGACATGGATATATTGAAGTTATGAACATTTCTCACGAGCCTTGGCTTGGGCAATTCATCCTGCTTCATTGGAGAAGGTAGGTCAATTGCTGTTATCAATGCTTTGCGGTCTTATCTGTTTCATGACTCGGCTGTAAATGAACGAGTCGTTATAATATTAACTAAAAAAAAATAAGACTCACCCCCCACAACCAGACTCTTCAATCCTCTAAGCAGCAGGACAAGAGAATGTATTTCGCGACTGGTGAAAGCAACAACGAACAACCCACCTGAGTTGCCTGTAAGGCCCCCCAAGAAATTTCAGGTTTTGTAGGTTCGCTGACCAGTGAAATGTTTGGCATTCAGCAACTGTACCAGTTTCTATTTTGCGGACTAAATGAGGAACAAACTGACAACGTTCATTAAGGAGTTACTGAGACATTTCACGGTACTGATTTTAATGAACTTGCCTCTTCATATTCCTTTTTGCAGTTAATTTATAGGATGTCACCTCTACTGACACTCGCCGTGGGACTATTTTTCTGTCTGCCTCTGCTGGAGTTTGGGGCAGGGGCGCGACTTTCTCTCAGTGGCACAATGAAAACACCATGGAATATGACAGACAGGATATCAAATGGTAGCCGACAAGAGGGATCGACATCTGAACATTTAGATGAGGCTTTTGAAGAGCAGGTGAGACTATTGTGGAAGACAGGCTATACCAGTTTGTATTGTCTCCAGGCCCCTGAAATATCTGAATTTGGCCTCAATAGATCAGTACGACGTAATTTAGAATTGATATGGTCACAAGTTAACCTTTGAGACACTGCTGTCAACAACACTAAATCTATTTTGTGCGTTGTTAAAAATATAAAATGGCTTACTCTAATAGTTTAACAATGCCAGTATTTTACCACGGATGATTATTGCTCTTTCTGATCCGTTCAGCTGTCCATTTACTCTTGTAAAATACCTGTCTTTTTTTCCAGGTCTTCTACTTGCAGCGTCTGTTCCATCAGTATGGAGACAATGGGACCCTGACCTATAAGGGCCTGCAGAAGTTACTGGGCAGCCTGGGACTAGGGCAGGTCAGTGTGTTGGAGATCAGCCACCGAGGGTCGAGGCACAACCATAACACTCTGACACAACCTCACCCTCCTCAAACACAATCTCATGACCATGACGATCAGGAAACCGACACCCCCAGTCCCAGTAGGCCTATTCAACCACCCCCCTCTGCAAACGCAGCCAGGTGAGAAACTGATATTACAACTGATTTGATCCCATGATTGTTAGAGATATCGAGCCACTTTTGAAGTACGGAAGTTTAGCATTTGTGCTCATCCGGTTATGAGTAGTTAGTTATGCAATGACACCTGAATAAACTGTGCTGCTTCTTCTTCTCAACCCCCTCTGAAAGAACCCCACAGCCTGGGATATCGGGGTCTGCTGGATCTAGGTATAAAGAGGGCACCACATTATCCTCTGATCATGGGATTAAGGAAGAGGTCCTTCCGTGGTCATCCCCTATTGCACACTCTATTCCTGTCCAAGGAATGTTTAACTCCCTCGTGTCAAATCACCCCACTCAGAGGCATCTTCACGGGAACGTGAGTAGTCAATAAAAGACAATTGATCTGGTTAATGTTTTGTGCCAAACGCACAAAGCTCTCAACTCAATTCTGCTTACTGATCTTGGCTAAATGTTATCCTCCTCAGGTTTTTATTTGACATGGTTATTTAAAGGGAGTTAATGAGAAAATCCACTATCAAAACAATCCTCTTACATAAACAGTTTCTGTGGAAATTTAACCCTTTCCTTTTCAGTGTCTGAATGTTACTCAGCTCTTGTGGAATTTCGGTCTGGGAAAGGCACCCCACATTACTCCTGCCCACTTCACCCTCCTGTGCCCAGCCCTACTGTACCAGATTGAAAGTGGTGTTTGTCTACGCCACCCAGAGACTGATGGGGCGGAGTCAGAAAGGAGTGTGACTTTCCTCAAAGGTGCATTTATGAAACTAGATACCAACTATGAGAGGGAATGCTTTATTGATATAGGATGTTTTAAAAAGTAATGTAGCCTTTTACAACTTGGAGCATAACTTAACAGTTAGGATACACTAAGACTTAACATAACCCTGGAAACTACAATACCCTATTGTTTAAGCAGAATGAATACAACATCAAAATGAATATAATATATATTTTTTTCGCAGCTTTGGGATGGAGCTCCTTAGCTCTGGCTGTGATCAGCCTGCCGTCTCTGCTGTCTTTGAGCCTGGTTCCCCTTCTGCCCCCTGCCCGCCTACGCTCCTTCCTCTGTCCAATGACAGCCTTGGCTGTGGGGACGCTGTGTGGAGATGCCCTGCTGCATCTCCTGCCTCACGTAAACACCCTACCAAACTGTCAAACACTACATACATACCAGTGCTACTGTCTCTGTTTAGTCATGGAGGGTTAAGTTGTAAAATCTAGTAGTAAATAAGTTTAAAATGAAATGCGTTGACTGAAAACCATGTCTTGTTTTATCTGTGTCTTGCAGACTAAGACTGGGCCACTCTCAAGCCACTCTGAAGAACAGGACTCCATACTGAAGGGCCTTTGTGTGCTGGGAGGGTGCTACCTCCTCTTCATCTTCGAGAGCCTTCTAGGACTGAGGACCCATTATAAGGTTAGCTGGATTTAGAGAATAAAGGGAAGAGTTTGAAGTTGTGCCCCTGTTTTATGATACACTGTGCATAGTAGTCATTGGGAGATTCTCAATTGCATACTCCTTGCGTCCTCCTTGCCTCCTCAAAATCCATTGGATGAGAAAGCCCGAGGTCCCGCCCCTCTGACCATCTCCTCCAATGGGTTTTGAGGCAGCGAGGAGAGAGGACGCGAGGTGTATGCAATTGAGATTTCACATGGAATGTTTAAATTGTTTGTTTTTGTCATCAGAAAGTTAAGAGGAAGCGGAAGCAGCAGAACACCACACTAAATCCTGACCCAGAGAGGGAGCTTACTGCTCTGCAGAGTGAGTTGGAATGTAATACTTATGTAACTTGAGAGCATTTATGTCCGTATTGGCAGAGTTGAACCGTTGCATTGTAAAACATCTTTCTCATCCCTCCCGTTCTTCAGGCCCCACTGTTCTTGAGCAGACACATTCCACTGAGCAGCATAGTCATGGTCATTCACACAGCCCGCCTGGCCAGGAGCAGGTTGGGATGGGAAGCTTGGTGTGGATGGTGGTTATGGGAGATGGGGTACACAACCTTACTGATGGACTGGCCATTGGTGCTGCATTCTCTCAGAGTCTGGCTGGAGGTCTCAGCACCACCATAGCTGTGTTCTGCCATGAGCTTCCTCACGAGCTAGGTAGGTAAACACGAACATCTCACCTTTTTGTGAGGTGCATGTAAAAACAGAGATGGGTGCAACACATACAAGCATTGCACATCGACATGCCCTTCAAAAGTTTAAGCCTGGTACTATAACATTTCAGGTAGACCTTTGTAATGAGTATGAGACTATCAAATTGATGCATTGTGTTTATCTTTGCAGGTGACCTGGCAGTGCTGATGGGAGCAGGGTGGCCTGTTCGTAGACTCGTTATCTTCAGTGCTGTATCAGCCCTACTGGGTTTTGTAGGCTTGCTAATTGGCTCTGTCCTGGGCCACCAGTCAGCCCACATTTCCCCCTGGATCCTCACCCTCACCGCTGGGGTCTTCCTCTATGTCGCCCTCGCTGACATGGTGAGTCACTACGGTGGAATGCATTTCACATTATCGGGGCAACATGAACTGCACTGTGCTGGGTCGGATATTTCCTTTTCACATCGTCCTTTCCAGCATGGTTCAGGCAACTATAGTGGCTGCGTAACGAGGCCAGCACAGCTCGGCTTAGTGTGAAAAGGCATTTTACAGACAACTGTGTGTATTACTTTGGTCAGTTTAATAATGCTGCATTTGTCATATTTTCTCCTCTTGCTCAATAGTTGCCTGAGATGCTTCATGGTGATCCTGGCCCGATGGGACCCTGGACTCGCTTCCTGCTACAGAACCTAGGCTTGTTGGCAGGGGGTGCAATCATGCTGTGTATCGCTCTGTTTGAGGACCATATTGCCTTCAACCTGGGTGATGTCTAATTCAATGAAGAGTATGAGTGGATCAGACTCTAAACCACTGGATTGGTTACTCTTTCAACTGAAGTGCAATTGGCCAATACCAAATGACTTCTTATCAGAGTAGACTTTGGTCCAGGAGGTCATTTGCATTACTAAAGGCCTGAAAAACATGATTTAAGATGACATCAAGTACCAGCTTCGCTTTAAAGCACTCTGGATGCGTTTACACCGGCAGCCCAATTCTGATCTTTTGCCCAATTATTGGGTAAAACGCATCCTCTAAGACACAAGTGACTTACAGTATTGAGTGGATACATTTCTTGTCCCACGTGAGAATCGAACCCACAATCCTGACGTTGCAAGCGCCATGCTCTACCAACTGAACCACACAGTTTGATGGTTAGTGTGGAAATCAGCCTTGCAGGACCAGATGACCAAGAGAATAACCCTACACTGATTTTGCTTGCTTAAATATTTTATGAACCTGAGGATTTTTTTTCCTTCCTAAAATGTACTGTGCAACTTGTTTTCTATATGAACATTGATTCATTTCAATGCGAGTCTTAATCCTATTTCAGAATGATTTGCAGTGGTTGAACCACACAGGCCAGAATAGAAGAATCTGAAGTTTCAATATCAAATTAAATCTTTTTTTAAATCTTGACTACTGTATAACCATGTCAGCAATTCAATAAAAGGTGGCCCTTTTATATTTGGCATTGAATCCAGAGCACTTCTCACTGTTTCCACATCTAGGACTCAAATCAGAAACACACATTGCATTGAATATTCAGCAATAGCACTTTATTTAAAACACACAACCAACCCTAAGCCACAATACTGAATGACAAGACCAACTGGCTGCAGCAAACATCGTATAAAATAGATTTAGGTTCAAATGTTTAATAAATCCTTTAAAATCATTTTAGTGTCAAAGACAGATGCAGATTCTTCCAAAATTGTGAATTATCTTTTACATTTCTATAACAAATTACCATTTACATATTGTCCACACAATGGAATAACAAGGCAAAGTGCTTTCAGGATTGATTGCATTGTCAAATAAAGAAATGGCTTGAGGTTTTTGGAGGGATAGTGGGGTGAATGGGAATGTGGGGGCAGGGCAAGGATCTGTCTGGTCAGATACCGGACCTCTCCCTGGTCCCCTGTTCACATGGAATTAAAGCAGCTATACAGAGATTATGGTGGGGAGGCAAACACCTACCAACAGTTTGGTTTGGAGTGGATTAGTGTTTTTGAAGGCATACGGCTTGAGGGGAACAAAACTCACCCACGTACAGAATATAACAATGTGCATATAACCTGACTCCCCCATGACAACCTGTGAAAAATATATATTATGATAGTACTAAACCAGCTGTACGTACGTATGCAATAACTAACCCAAAAAAACATTCACATTCCAGGAAGCTGTAAACTCTAACTGAGATGTAGAGCACATGAAAACATTTGTACATCGATTCCAGACAAAGACAAACAGAAAATGCCAATGTACTCTTTCATGTAATTCATCCCAAAAACAAGGGGTTTTGCTATGCAAGGAGCACATCAGTCAAAATTAATGTCTAGTGTGGGTAGAAGACATGAGTCATAACACAGTCTGGCTTCACATCCCAGTGCTATTTTCTAATATGTTTTTCATAAATAATTTCATGTTGAACACACAATTATACATACAATCAAGCACACTTCATGTTGAATTATAATTGTTCATGGTAAAATTCTAAGGTTCTCATAGGCTACTGTGTATTTGTTTGTCAAAACAGGTGGAGATGAACTCAAAGCTGCAATTTAGAGGTAGGAAAAATGCTTCTACTGAAAACCGCAAGAAATGCAAACAAGTTTATTTCCATGAATACCATTATGTACCAACCTTATAGAATTTGTAGTAAGTGAGAGGCGTGTTTATATTCCTTGACTGGCCATGTTTGAATTCATTAATTTGGAAATGGAGCTACATCATTGGTCCTAGAGCACAAGCTGGTGATGGCATTTTCTTCTTACAGTAGAATAGTATTTGAAGGTTTGTAAATGAGGTAATCAAGAGTTAAAATAGGGAATGGTTCCTTCCGCTGGGGGGGAAAAAAATACAGAAACCTGTAGATCGGTCAAAGATACTACCATTCACCAGCAGAGAAGTTGTTAGTTTCTGCAAGCTTTGCTGTTGGGTATTGGAAAGTTTGGCGGACAAACCAAATCTCTTTTTAAAAAGGTGCATTGAGAAACCATTCGATTACAACTAATCATGTGCCCTAATTCAGACTCCTCCCCCTCTCCTGGTATGGGGTCCACTCCATAGTATTTACAACAGATAAGCCACTGAGTAAAAACAGGCAACTAACCCTTAGGTCGGTCTTTATCAGTTCACATTCAGTTAGGGTGCTGCAGAACAAATAAAGAAACAGCAGAAGGACCAACAAATATCACAGGATATACCCAATGAATACATACATCCTTTCCACATGTATTGCTCAGGGAGCACATAGGCCATAGAGTACCTCCAACTGATAGTGTCCAAATCACTGTGCTCTCGGAGAATCCCCATTATGGAGATATACTCCAGAGGTGGTCTGGCCACTGACTTCATCGTGGGTGACGTATAAGCTGCTTGTACAGCAAATTACTGTTGTAATGGCTAAAGTGGTTTTCGAATATTTCCTACCTCTGCTGGATTTAAAAGGGGAATTTCAAGGGGAACAAGCAATATCGTACGGGCTTCCAGCATAGTACATGTCAAAAAGGTGTATACAGTAGGTATACACGTCCTACCCTAGGCACTGAGCTGATCTTACGATACTGGTACACTTTTTTCGCTACCTTTTCATTTCCATTGTCGTCGATATGTCCGATTTAGACAGGCCTGCCTACTTACATTAAGGGAGACCTGCCATTCACCCCCTCAACATTATACTTGTGCAGTTCAGGAAATGGTCTCAACTTTCTTAAGCTGTTCTGATCTTCACTGTACAAGTTCATCACACACACTGAGCAAGTAGTAAGATTGTGAAAGACGCACACCCCCATTTAGTGAGGGTGAGATGAATTAGGGGGGAGTCTCTCTTAACGTTTCTTCTGAAAACAAGAAAGTATTTCAGCATTTCTTTAAACCACTTAAATTTACTCCCCCCCCCCAAAAAAAAAACATTTAATTTGATACGGAGTACGACGCATACGTACACACCTACACACGCAAGCAAAACATTTCAGATTCAAGGAGATTCCCTCCATAAAACGCCATCCAACTGCAAGAACAAAAAACACACATGGTTGATCAACCAGTCAAATCATCTTGTACATGGTCTCCCTTATGAGCAAGCAGCTTTGATACTTGAATATCAAAAATCACACAGTCCTAAGAATGCAATTCCATATTCTAGACTCTAACAAGTGCCACTTCTCTGGATGCAAAGCAGTGGGGAAAGGTTCCAATCCTACTGCCAGCCACAGGAAGTCTATTTTGTTTTTGGCCTTGAAAACGCAGGACATGTTCTTTTACTTGAGGAAGGAAATGATAAATAAGGTTTATTGCACTCGTCTTTTTCAACAATAATAACATTTTTTTTTAAAAGAGGCAAGCTTAAAAAGAGGACGATCTACCTCGCCCTCATGCTAATATCTGACAACGCATGTTATATTACAGCACAGTCACACTATCAACGCTACTAAGAAACCCCTACTTTCAATCAGTCTAATACAAAAACACTCCAAACAGTTACAACCAACACATAATCATTACTACTGTACCCCAATAGGATTTTCACAACTTGATCTATTCTCTACAGCTAGCGAGTTTAATTAAATACATACAACTAAAACAATCTGAATTGATATGCTCAGACTTCAGGAGAAACTACATTTACAGTACTGGTACTGACCATCCAATCTCATGCTTTCCTCATCTCCATGACCACCTTTCTTGGCTCTAACCGCCACAGCATTGAGAGCCATCCTTGAGATGACATTAAAGAATAAAAATGGTTCCATCTTTGGATTTGTGCTTTCAAAAAGTTACTTCAATATTGGTGCAGTCAACATCAGGTAGGATATTGTTCAGATAGTTCACTCCATATGACTCAAGTTCGGAGACCCATAGCATGCACACAGAATCGGGCCAAGAATGTAAAACACGAGTTTCTTATTATAGCTCACATCACATACTGTAGGTTGAGAATGTTCTTTTCAGAGAGATGCGCTCTTCTATGCTTTTACATGTCATTCAAAAGGCTTCCGGAAGGTATAAATGGAAGACCATGCGGTAGACAGAGCATTCATTTAAAAACACATTAAAAAAAAGGCACCAACCACCTCTGAGCTGGTTATCACACAGGTCCAAATGATGGAAGAATCGTGATGAGACCACAAGCAGGGGGAAAGCTAGCATGAGTGATACTCTACAAAACCTCCCACATTAACTAACTTGAGGGGGTAAATAATTATGGCATAGCAGTCCCCCCACTATAGAATGTGTTTTCACACTACTTTTCCTCATGACCTCCATTGAATTACAGATTCTTCTGCCCTTCACATACTAGAACTCTAAATTTGGTCCTTAGAAATCACACTGACAACAAGGTAAGATGTCTGTTCTTTTTCTCCTCTCCAACCGGTATGGAGGTACTTAATTAACAGCGTTATTTGGTTTTAGAGGTGACAGTCGAGCTGACAAGACCGGTAATAAGTGAAATCCCAATTTTTCACTTACAAATATGGCAAAATCCCCCAAACAATCACAAGGCAACCTTGAGCAGTGTGCCACCAACATGGATGCATGTGCTTCTACACCAAAAGGATCTCTGTGTGCGACCGAAATGACACCCCATTCCCTTTATAGTGCACTACTTCTGACCAGAGGCCCCCCCATAGGGCTTTGGTCAAAAGTAGTGCACTATGTAGGGCATAGGGTGCCATTCGGGACACACCCCATAATAGCAAAACCAGCAGAGATTTTAGCAGTCCCACTGGGAAACATAACTAACAAGATGTTAGGTGTTATAACTTAGTAGGTACTGCAATAAACTTGTTCCTTTGCCTTTAAAAGGCTCTGCTGTGAATTAAAGTTTGTTTTACATTTGTATTCGATGAAAGATACTTCAAGTAAGAATAGGGGCATCCATCGAGGACGAGGTAAATATATTCCCTGTTAACCATACATCTGCAAACATCAAAAACTGTCCTATAATAATTACAAAACACAGGCAAAGAAATTACCATTCATTATTATTATTATCCATTTTTGCCAACACAAAGTCTGTCCAATTATAAATATTTGAAATCTTCCATCCATTCTTTTCTCCAGACTACCACCAACTCTATTATATGATTGCTTTCCACTTCCTACGATCAGTACTAAGTGGTTGAAACCATTAGTCACCACTGACATCATGACCTGTATCTGTGCCAGCAATGCTTCAAATCAGAACTTAATAATCATTCATCATTATAATAATAAATGTTCATTCTAACCATGGCTACCACAGTAAATGAGTCCAAACAAACACATTTTCTACTGACCAAGTACAGTATGACTATTATGCTTAAAGGCAAATAAAGGTTTCTATGGCACTAAATGGATGTAGCTAGCTAGGTGCATTTTCCTTTTCAAAAACTGGCTACCAATTCATGTAAAAAAATGAAAGCATCTACAGCGTAGTTAAATGTCCTGTTCAGAAGATATTGTAAGGCAATCTTAAATGGTGTTCGAGATGAATGTTCACACCCTCCAACCTCCTGTCTCCAGTGTCAATATGTGGTTATGACATACACATAGGGGCCTCGGTATAGCTGAAACACATTTAAGAAAGACCCATAACAGGAAGACTATTATGACAATTATTTCTTTCTGCTACTTTATCATTTCATGTATGCCAGAGAAATGCAGTGTAATAGTTCAAAAGTCAGGAGATGGCAAATAGTCTTGTTCCAATTTGACCCTAGAGTCACATGTCAGTCAATTCATGGCTCAGATTTATATTCAGTATGTACATTGCTCAAAAGCATGCATATTTCTCAAACACATTGCTATTCTTTTTTAAAATGTTTATATTTTTTATTATCCAATGTACTTTGGCAAATAAGGCCCTAACTGTGACCTAAGATTATCACGTGACGACTACTCCGTAAATCTTCAATTGGCATCTATGAAATGCTTTGTTGGATTGGCCTTAAACACAATCGAAGAGCAATAGATGTGCTGCGCACGTCTTTCACAGTCATTAATGCTACAAATAATCCTTTCATTGCTTCTTAATATTAAACCCTAGGGAAATATATTTGACTTGTTTCTTTAAAGTCAGAATTATGATCTCAAGCTCCTTTACAATGAGTTCTCAGTCTATCAATGGAACACAGATATGGGGTACTCCCAGATGGGATATATACTGAAGAACTGGCGCCATCAGCTGGACAAGGGGATTGAAAAATAAAATCTATATACATATATACACACACACACACACACACATATATCTGGCTCGTGTTCCTCTGCTCAGACGTAGCTGGCACATGCCAGATATGTAAAATACCTATCAGGTAACCACATCACTATGTTATAGCAATCAGGTGCCTGATGGCACGCAGTCGATGACGTGGCACGCAACCGTCGGCTGATGCATGCAGTGTCTGAACTGGGGAACGTGAACCTGACCTGCTAGCCAGACACACCTGCGGTTGGATGATTGAGGTAATCAGTGTCTCTATTGTACAACACGCATCCCTCAGTGTGGAGTTCGGCGAGGAGCCTGAGGAGGATACAAGCACGGCGAAAGCAAGCCTAGCTAAAATCACTGGACTAACCACAAGGACTAGTTCGTGGACCCTGGGATGGCATCAAATCAAACCGCACCGTGATGACTGGATTTTGGACCATGAGATCTTCTTAGCTTTAGAGTTTTGAAGTTAAATCTCAGTCAATGAAGCCACGTATACAATCCTCGCAATCTGCTCCTGTCTTTTGCACTTTAGCTACAACCCATATGTAAATATACATATGCATGTATTCAGACTGCACACAGATATGCTGAATGTGTTAAAGTGCTTAACTATCTCAAGTGCCTTGGATCAGGGCTAAAATGGAACTTCATTGTAGTGTGCATACAACTAAAATAATGCCAATATGATTTTCCTGTTGTTTGTCAATCAATCCATGTCATTTGGTTCCTGGTTCCACACAGTCCGAGACTATTCTCTCCCCCGGACAACACTGACTATAGGGCACAAGATGATATGCTACTCTGGTATCATAGTAGGTCCTCATGTTTCTCATCCAGAACTAATGCATGTCATTTAGCATTCATCAAGAGAGGAGGTTGTGGCGAAGCAATGAAATGAAAAAATGAGTCCCAGTGAGTCACTGAAATCTATTGATCCTCTAATGGAAAAGATGGTGTAAAAATATTTAAATTAAGTCAGGCAGAGCGCTCCAGTGGTCCGATACCACAAATCTACAACATATGTAGAGCCACAAGACAGGATACATACCAAAAAAGGAATTTCACACTTATCGGCTTTACTAAAAACACAAGTATTACTACCGGCCATATGAGAGTAACAGTTTCCTCTCAGTTCCTTGCTACAGTAAGTAACCCTACATACCTACTAGGCTTTCAAGTCTCTCTAATCAGTCATGAATTCTGTCCGGAGACATGAACAATCAAGCTCAACCAAGGAATCATATCCTCAACAGATTAACAAGTCTGAATAGGATCCAATGCTTCTCTGCTACCCAGTGGGTGAGACCCCAGGGTTCGCCATATCATGCTATCCAGCATCCGTACTGCCATGGAGGCAATCAATTGCATTTTTTTTTGGTTCTAGGCACAGAGCGAAAAATGCCTTGGACACAGACTTTAGCCATTAGTCTGGAATAGATCATTTCCATGTTGCTAGTATCGGTACTCAAACAAATGAGGTGAACATCAAACAAGATTTCCAAGGAAACAAAAGCCCTTGAGACTATGATTGTCTTTTTGATAACGTTCAAAATGCCAGAAATTAAATATTGCTTAAATTATACAACAAAAAAAGAAGAAAAAACAAAAAGGAAGAACACTTGTCAGTCCAGCGTTTCAATCTCACACCAGAACTGACCATCGTACTAGACAAGATACAAGCTTTTTGATAGAGTAACAGTGGTATTTCTCCAGCTCCAAAACGGCTGAAGTAACACTTCAGATTGACCAAAGACAACATTTTGGGAAATAATACAAATAGGATTCCTCTCCAAAGGTAATTCGAATTCAATGTACCAAAATGTTTTGGGAATGATTAAAGAAAAGAAAAATGGGAAATCAATTGAAATGGCTTGTAAGATTATCACTGAGCAGTAATCTTAGAATTCAAGATAATGTGCTCAGAAAACAAGAGGCTTTGCTGAAGGTCAATGGGGCGAGTCCGCTCCTAAAGACTTCAAATAAATAACCAAGGGTTCATTGCTACTACTTTCCCTGTCTAGCCGTTCAGCAGCTGCAAAATGACTTAGAGGTATCTCAACATCGATCTTTCTCTGTAAATATTTCTCAAATAAATATTTTGTCAGTCATAGCAGTGAAATTCACCTTTGGTCATAATGTATATGCTTTAAACCAAATTCTCACTTAGTAAACACAAAATTGTGTTCTAGACAATACTTCAGCATTGAGAGCAAATGTATGCTGAAATGCCAACCTGAGCATTGTTCTCCTTTGTAAGGAGACATGCTTACATATTCATCTTTCAAACTTTAGCAGCCCTATGAAATTCTCCTCTATGAAAATGCCCCACAAAAAAAAAACGAGGCCAAAAGTTTAAATATTAGGTTACCACAGAAGGTACATATTATTATTATTATTTTTTGTTAAAGTCAGAATCTTTATATTTAAGCATTGCACTTTTGGGTAAGACTTTGTATGGTTCATTCATAAAGTCCTTCACTATAACCCGTTGGATCATTCTCCTTTTAGGAAGGCTGTGCATTTCTCTACGAGGCCAGCACGTCATAGGATGTTAAATACTGAATGATATGAAGAGAAGAAAAGGGACTCAACAAAAGACTAAAAAGAAGAGAAGAAAAAAAGAAAAGAATAAACAGTGCTTTTAGCTGTCAGTCATCTTTCTGTGCTGACGAGTACCTATTTGCGGGACATTATTTAAAGGGATTTTGTGGGTGGTTATTAGTAACCATTTTGGGACAAAGCAGTATTCCAGTGACCTTACAGAAAGAGAGATCGGTCTCAGTGTTAAGCACTAACTTATACAGAGCTGGGATAGATAGATGCTGTGGGCTCATTTGCATATAGGTTTGACTGCACTTCAGGAGAAGATCACTCACACACACACATATACACAGGCTACCCTGTGGTGATGGTAGTGCTGTCAGACAGTAGATGTAGGATGACCTCACTCAGAAAGGCATCCGTCCAGGCTGACAGCGGCATGGCGGTCTTTGACATAGCCGTTGTGATGGTGGAGGCCTCCGTTGGGCAGCGGCGTGCAGGCAGCAGTGATGCCGCAATGCTTCAGTAGGTTGAGACTGGAGGAGACGGAGGAAGAGGAGCAGGGGCAGGAGGAAGGGTCCAGAGGAGGGAAAGGTTTCATGGTGGAGAGGATCAGAGCCAGGCAGTCAGCTACGTCCTTGTTGGGGGCGCAGGCCAGGGCTGGAGTGTGTCCTTGTCGACAACAAAGCACAATCAGACCTCATACACTCGAAAGCTGTGGTCTATGGCCTATGCTCAAGGAAAATTAAAGTACCGTAAAACTTCAATTAAATAATGAGCCTCAAATAGCCGCCCGTCTCTTGATAGCCAGGCAACGGCACACATTTCAGAAAATAAACGGCTGTTTCAAATACAAGTAGGGGCTAAATTAATTGTTTACAAGGTTTAATGTTTGATTGGTTACATTAAATAATTCAGTAATGACTCGAATAAATGATCGCGATCACGCGTTTTTAAATCGGCAGGAAGAAACTGTTAGCCATCGGCTGCTAACATCTGAGAACCGCTAGCTAACTGACAAAAACTGTCAACTTCAGGAGTACAGACCTCTTGAAAAAAATGTTTAAAAAATAAAAAAATACATTTTAAAAATCGCCCTCTAGTGGCAAAGGTATGAACTACAATAAATGCAGAGTCCAAAGAGAATCATTATTCTGTCAAGGAAAATATATTTTTCTATTTTAATAAAGGCATTCTAAGACAAATTAAACGGGACAGTGTGTAAATTATAGCACAGGAAATGAAGAATTTGATTAAAATCCTGGAAGGGAATGCTGGAATTAAACAATTAACTACGCAAATGGGAAAAAAGGAAAAGGAAAGACGCCTGGCTCAAATAGAAGCTCAATGAAAGTTTTAAGGTAAGTAACAAAAAATCTGAAGTCAATTAGAAATAATTTCCAGCCCAAGCCCATAACATAAGACTACATGGCGTAGGACTTTCTGATGTTTAAAATGAAGATGTTTGGGCAAAGGATAAAGTGGAATAGTGTCTCTTACCCTCCTCATCCACTGCCAGCACTGTGGCTCCTCGACTCAGCAGTGCCTGGACAACTGTGGCCAGACCGTTGCGTGCTGCTAGATGCAGCGGCATTTGCAGTGCAGCGTTGGTTGCATTGATGAGGGTAGGGTTATGGATCTCCCCCAGAATCAGCAGGGCACACATCTCATGAGCCTGTGAGACAAATAGAAAAAAACATGATCATGTCAACCATGATCATCAATACATGTTTCATCATCTCAGGTCATGAGAGAGGTGCTGCATAGTCAAGGATTTCTGAGCTCGGATGATATTTTAGGTGGTGCTTACTTTGCTGCAGGCCAGATGCAGGGCAGTGTTTCCATTGTCGTCAAGCAGTGTCAGGTCAGCCTTGGCTCGGTGCAAGAGGATGGCTGGAAATTACACAGGATTCACCCCAACAGATAATGCATTCACTCTCCTCAAGCGTTACCTCACAGGACTCGCTGAACTCTATCCTTTCGCAAAACATCAACGGAAAAGGTGCTCTGTAGACTTACCCACGGTGCCACTCTGTCCGTTGTCGGCGGCGACCATGAGAGCAGAGCGTCCGGTGTGGTCCACGGCATTGATCTCAGCCCCGTGGCGTAGGACCAGCTGCAGCCCCGCCACATCCTCAGCACATGCTGCGGCATGAAGAGGGGTCCTACAGGCACAGAGAGAAAGAGACAACCCAACATTGGTGAGCTCAGTATCGCATGACAATGAAACTGGAGTTAAAAACTGGAGTCCACATTAAGTACAGAGGTACGTACATCTTTAAAAGGTATACAAATGACAGGAGACACCCAAATAAACATCTAGTAAGATAACCTCACCTTGTTCTCAACAGGCCTTACCTTTCTTTAGTATCCCTGGTGTTAACCATCTGTACGCCAGCAGATTCCAACAGCATCTCTGCAGCTCCACTATGGCCATTCATTCTGCAATAAATCAAATATGACCAAACATGACTAAATTAGTGCTAAAACATCAAACCCATCATCCTTTCCCAAACATTGTTTTACAGACATTGTCCTAATAATGTACAGGTAACTGCCAAAATAAAGGAAACGCCAACTTAACGTCTTAATAGGGCGTTGGGCCACCAACAGTTAGAAAAGCTTCAATGCAGCTTGGCATAGATTCTACAAATCGGTCTTCCATCATTTAGTATTTTGTTGATGGTGTTGGTGTTGGAAAACGCTGTCTTAGGCGCCGTTCCAGAATCTCCCATTAGTGTGTAATTGGGTTGAGATCTGGTGACTGAGACGGCCATGGCATTTGGTTTATGTCATTTTCATGCTCATCAATCCATTCAGTGACCACTCGTGCCCTGTGGATGGGGTCATTGTCACCCGGGTGACGTATAGCCATGGTAGACAAAATAAAGAGTCATGGGTAACTGCATATGTAGAGTCTGTCTGACAGTGGGCGTTGCGAGACAAGTGGGAGGATCAACACAAGTGGGTGTATGGAAACCTAACAGCTAATTGGGAAGATTGGTTGCCACTCAATACAGTTTTGTGCGGCTACTTTCTGCTTCCTTGTAGCACTTTAGCTAAGCCTAACCCTTTCCCTCCTAACCTGCCACGTCAATGATCCTAACCTGCCACGTCAATGATCCTAACCTGCCACGTCAATGATCCTAACCTGCCACGTCAATGATCCTAACCTGCCACGTCAATGATCCTAACCTGCCACGTCAATGATCCTAACCTGCCACGTCAATGATCCTAACCTGCCACGTCAATGATCCTAACCTGCCGAGCTAAAATGCTACAAGGAAGCAGCCACGCAAAACAATCGTGAGGGGCAACCAATCTACCCAATTAGCTGTTAGGTTGACACACCCACTGCTGTTTATCTTCCCACTTGTTATTTTGCAATGGCCACTTTTAGACACTCCACGTATGTAGTTACCCATACTTGAAAATAATATGCCTGCCCAGCATTGTTATACAGGTCACTAAGCATTATGGGATGTAACTTGCTTAATCAACTCAGGAACTACACCTGTGTGGAAGCACCTGTTTTCAATATACTTTTATCCCTCATTTACTCAGGTTTTTCCATTTTGGCAGTTACCTGTATAATCATGTTTAAAACATTGACTAGAGAATACTCACAGAGCACAGTGCAATGGGGTAAAGGAGTTTCCCTCCTGGATACTACAAGTTTTGTGTTCAAGTAAAACCTCCAAACAGTCTTCTTGCCCTGAGAAAGAAGACGAAAAGTGTGTTTCAAATTTGCATACTGCTAGCGATTTCATTTGAATAACGAACGGTCACGCTACAAAAACGGATATAGGCGCTCCCCTCACATTCGACTTATAAATACATTTCATATACAGTACCTTCAGAAAGCATTCACACCCTTTTGACTTCTCCCACATTTTGATTTCTTACAGTCTGAATTTAAAATATGATTGTGTGTCACTGGCCTACACACGCCTACACACACACACACACACACACACACACACACACACACACACACACACACACACACACACAACCCCATAATGTCAAAGTGTAATTATGTTTTTAGAAATGTTTACAAATGAATTAAAAACGTAAAACAGAAATGTCTTGAGTCAATAAGTATTCAACCCCTTTGTTATGGCAAGCCTAAATAAGTTCAGGAGTAAACATTCGCTTGATAAGTTGCATGGAGAGGAAGGAAACCGCTCAGAGATTTCACCATGAGGCCAATGGCGACTTTAAAAACAGTTACAGAGTTGAATGACTGATCAGAGAAAGCTGAGGCTTGATCAACATTGCAGTTACTCCACAATACTAACCTAAATGCCAGAGTGAAAAGGAAGCATGTATAGAATAAAAATATTCCAAAACATGCTTCCTGTTTGCAATAAGACACTAAAGAACAACTGCTAAAAGTGGCAAAGAAATGAACTTTTTGTCCTAAATACAAATCACTACGTTTGAGGCAAATCTAACACAACACATCATTGAGAACCACTCTTCATATTTTCAAGCATGGTGCTGGCTGCATCATGTTATGGGTATGCTCGTCATCGGCAAAGACTAGGGGGTTTCGGAGGATAAAAATAAGTGGAATAGAGCGAACAGACAAAATCCTAGACGAAACCTGGTTCAGTCTGCTTTACAACAGACACTGGGAAATAAATTCACCTTTCTGCAGAACAATAACCTAAAAACACAAGGCCAAATATACACGGGAGTTGCTTACCAAGAAGATATTGGATGTTCCTGAGTGGCCAAATTACAGTTTTGACTTGAGAATGGCTGTCCAGCAATGATCAACTTGACATAGCTTGAAGAATTTTTAAAAGAATAACACGCAAAAAAAATGTACAATCCAGGTGTGCAAAGCTCTTAGAGATTTACCCAGAAAGACTCACAGCTGTAATCGCTGCCAAAGGTGATTCTAACATGAATTGACTCAGGGGCGTGAATACGTATGTAAATTAGATATTTCTGTATTTCATTCTCAATAAATTTGCTAAAAATTCCAAAAGTATGTTTTCACTGTCATTATGGGTTATTTTGTGCAGATGGGTGAGAAAAATAGCAATTGAATCCATTTTGAATTCAAACTGTAACACAAAATGTGGAATAAGTCAAGGGGTAGGAATACTTTCTGAAGGCACTGTATACACTTATTGAACGCTGACCTTGGTAAGCAGCCCAGTGTGATGGCGTGTACTCTTCATGGTCCAATAGGGAGTCAAGAGGGTCGGAGCATGTGGCCGCACGCAGCAGACTGGCGAGGATGTCAGTGTGGCCGCGGGAGGCAGCGTAGTGCAGTGGGGTACGACCCTGGCCATCCCGACACAGTGCAGAGGCCTTGTGGTCCAGCATGGCTGTGACACAGTCGTCACGGCCCAACGCAGCCTACGGGACAGGGACACACAGGGAAGGGCGAGGGACGGAGATGGCGTTATTTCCTCTCTGCTCCAACCTAAGAGTTACACAGCTAGATTTCCTCAAATTCTACTGTGCTTTAATAATTATTTCAAACTAATGCTGTTCCTTTAATAAACTCATGTTAGTGTTCCTCTCTATCACATAACTGAACCAGCCAGGCTGTACAACATTAACTTTTTCACAGGACACAGTTACAGTAAGTGTAGTGGATGTGTAACCAGCCCAGTACTGTTCAGCTCAGTAGTGTGACTCACCCCTCTGTGCAGGGCAGTGCTGCCCCTCTTGTCTTTGGTGTCAGGCCAGGCCCCCTTCTCCAACAGCAGGTGGACACAGTCTGTATGGCCACCCAGGACAGCCAGCATCAGAGGAGTCCTGAGGATGACCACACAGTCATTTACATTACAACATCAACCATAAAGCCTCCTAGCAGGCGGAATGTGCGATTCTGCAAATCTTCAGTAAACAGCTTAAACGGTATTCCTGACTCTGGATCTATACTAAAAATAAACAGAATAATTGACGTCCCAACCAAAGACAACGTCAGCAAAGCTTCCTGGCAGGCAGTGAGAAACGGAGAGACCACTTACTGTTCCTGTGTGTCTGTGATGTTGGTAAGGTCTGCCTCCTCCCCACTGTCCACCAGCATGTGCAGACATTCAGTGTGGCCGTTGGCAGCTTATATGAAATGACAAATATAATTTCATTACACACTCAACCCTGACTGCTAGTTTCTAAGCTATTACTACCTAAGACAGACGATATGGAACAATACGCAGGGACACCCACTTGCAAGTAAGATAGTCAATGTATTCATTACACCTGGCACATACACTAACTTGATCAGCATCATTTGCAAAAATACATTCCACATCCAATTCTAGGAAGGGCGGGGGGGGGGGGGTTGAGAGGCATGGCGTGATCCGTACCTGCGACATGTAGAGGGGTCCACATGTGTCTGTTCTCGTTGAGGAGGCAGGAGGCCCCCTGGGCTAGCAGGACCTCTACACAGCGGGCGTAACCTCTCTGGGAGGCCAGGTAGAGCACAGAGCGGCCCGAGGCATCCTGCACGTCCACGTACGCAGCAGTCTCCGTCAGCACACGCAGCGCCTGCCAGTGGCCATTATCAGCCTGAAGGGGGAGAGGAGATGGTGCACGACAGGAAACAGTCATGTTTTTGGCTGCTCTATATGAACATGGCATCTTCTCCACACAGTCAAGCAGTGATATATCAGAGAGGGCTTTAGGAATGAAAGGCACACTTACAGCTAAATGCAATGGACTCACTGGAATACTGCTCTCAATGTCTCCCAATGCGTTAAACGACATTTCCAGGAGCTGAAGGAACATGGTTATGCTGCATTACCGCCCACACAGCAAGGTCATGGTGAAAAACAATTCACCGGTTTAGCTTCGTACGGTATTGAACACAAACAGAAGGACTTACCAGCTCCAGGTTCTGCTTGTTGCCGTGGGAAGCAGCATAGTGAACGGCACTGTAACCTTTAGAGTTGACCAGGGACGGGTCGGCACCGTTGTCCAACAGATGCTCCAAACAACTACTTACAAAGACAGACAAAAATAACAGTCAAGTGGATGTCATGAAATAAACTAAATCGCGAGTCCTTTAAGCCAACCTTTAATTAGTGTTACATATTCTGGACTGTGGCCGCTTTACAAAACAATGGTTGCAGACAGTAAACTCACAAATAGGACTCCTTTGCTCCATCCTCCTCCCTCTGAAGAGTCCCGGGGAAATGTCGGTCCATTCTGGAAGTGTAGAATTAAACACACTTAAGGACAAATTCCACACACAGCCATGTTTCCTGAAAGCGTGTTGTCATGCGTCAGTGTATTTTTGGGATGGAGTGCGAGTTCCTACCTGCAGAAGGCCTGGGAGGCAGCGGAGTAGTGCAGGGGAGTACAGCCTGTACGGTCAGGCTCGTTGACCTCAGCGCCAGCGCTCACTAGGGTCACGGTGCACTGGTACCTCCCATTAGCAGCTGCATAATGCAAAGGAGTCCTGAGCGAGAGAAGGCCCACAGAATCACTATCAGTCCATTCATCAAATGTATTCACAAAGCACTTCTTACAGCAGACAGTAACCCGACAATACCCACACCAGCATATGAGTACAAACAGAAAAGCAAACAATCAACGGCAAACACTCACCTTCCCGACTTGTCCCTCTGATTCAAGTCGGTACCACTGCTTAAGAGCATGTTCAGACATTCAACGTTTCTGTCAGAAGAGAAGTGAGGAACACAATGACGAGAACGGCTGATTCGTTAGACGGCATTAACCAATACAATGGCTCAGATTCGGTCCCGTTTTGGAGTGCGGTTCTGACCCTTACCCTCCAGAGGCAGCAGCGTGTAGACACGTCCTCCCAAAGTTGTCTGGGATGTTGATGTCAAACCCGGCTGATAGAACGTGCTCCTTACTCATAGAAGAAACAATACTGTACAGCTGACCTGAGGGGAGAGGAAGAGGCAACTAGAAATAACATCCAACACGTGACACTACAGTCAGACACTGCCCCTCCAGTGTATAGAATCCAACAGATGTGTGAATGAATGAGATATATATATATATATATATACACACACTGCTCAAAAAAATAAAAATAACACATCCTAGATCTGAATTAATGGAATATTCTTATTAAATACTTTTTTCTTTACATAGTTGAATGTGCTGACAACAAAATCACACAAAAATGATCAATGGAAATCAAATTGATCAACCCATGGAGGTCTGGATTTGGAGTCACACTCAAAATTAAAGTGGAAAACCACACTACAGGCTGATCCAACTTTGATGTAATGTCCTTAAAACAAGTCAAAATGAGGCTCAGTAGTGTGTGTGGCCTCCACGTGCCTGTATGACCTCCCTACAATGCCTGGGCATGCTCCTGATGAGGTGACGGATGGTCTCCTGAGGGATCTCCTCCCAGACCTGGACTAAAGCATCCGCCAACTCCTGGACAGTCTGTGGTGGATGGAGTGAGACATGATGTCCCAGATGTGCTCAATTGGATTCAGGTCTGGGGAGCGGGCGGGCCAGTCCATAGCATCAATGCCTTCCTCTTGCAGGAACTGCTGACACACGAGGTCTAGCATTGTCTTGCATTAGGAGGAACCCAGGACCAACCGCACCAGCATATGGTCTCACAAGGGGTCTGAGGATCTCATCTCAGTACCTAATGGCAGCCAGGCTACCTCTGGCGAGCACATGGAGGGCTGTGCGGCCCCCCAAAGAAATGCCACCCCACACCATGACTGACCCACCGCCAAACCGGTCATGCTGGAGGATGTTGCAGGCAGCAGAAGGTTCTCCACGGCGTCTCCAGACTGTCACATGTGCTCAGTGTGAACCTGCTTTCATCTGTGAAGAGCACAGGGTGCCAGTGGCGAATTTGCCAATCTTGGTGTTCTCTGGCAAATGAAAAACGTCCTGCACGGTGTTGGGCTGTAAGCACAACCCCCACCTGTGGACGTCGGGCCCTCATACCACCCTCATGTCTGTTTCTGACCGTTGAGCAGACACATGCACATTTGTGGCCTGCTGGAAGTCATTTTGCAGGGCTCTGGCAGTGCTCCTCCTGCTCCTCCTTGCACAAAGGCAGAGGTAGCGGTCCTGCTGCTGGGTTGTTGCCCTCCTACGGCCTCCTCCACATCTCCTGATGTACTGGCCTGTCTCCTGGTAGCGCCTCCATGCTCTGGACACTACGCTGACAGACACAGCAAACCTTCTTGCCACAGCTCACATTGATGTGCCATCCTGGATGAGCTGCACTACCTGAGCCACTTGTGTGGGTTGTAGACTCCGTCTCATGCTACCACTAGAGTGAAAGCACCGCCAGCATTCAAAAGTGACCAAAACATCAGCCAGGAAGCATAGGAACTGAGAAGTGGTCTGTGGTCACCACCTGCAGAACCACTCCTTTATTGGGGGTGTCTTGCTAATTGCCTATAATTTCCACCTGTTGTCTATTCCATTTGCACAACAGCATGTGAAATTTATTGTCAATCAGTGTTGCTTCCTAAGTGGACAGTTTGATTTCACAGAAGTGTGATTGACTTGGAGTTACATTGTGTTCATTTAGTTCCCTTTATTTTTTGAGCAGTATATATATATATATATAAGGTACCAACCTGAGGAGAGTAGCTTGCGACAACAGTCTGAAAACCCATAGAGCACAGCCAGGTGCAGAGGGAACATCCCATGAATCCCTTGTCTGGCTGTATCTGCACCGTTGGTCATCAGAGTGCTGATCAGCAGCTCATGGCCGTACTTAGCAGCAACATGGAGGGGGGTATTGCCATATTTATCCACACTGTCAATCTCTCCACCTGGGAGGGAAAACAAAGCAACAGGAAGAGACGAATGAGTAGAGAACCAGTGGGACAAGAGTAATTTAAAGCAGCCTCACAGGTCAGTCAGAGTTGTCATGGTTACCGTTTTGGATGAGGATCTGAGAGCGGGTGAAGCGTCCGTGTATAGCTGCCATGTGCAGGGGGCTCTTCCCTTCTTTACTCTGGAGATGGAAAAAACACGTTTTACTTGTCTTGCAGACAAATCATTGTTTGTCAATCTCCACATAAAACAAAATGTCAGGGTGAAAATGGTGGTAGGGATGGCATTGGTCAGTCTTAGAGAAGGAGTGCGGATCTAGGATCAGTTAAGCCTTTTCGATAATAATGAATTTGATTATATGGACAGGAGTTAGGGGATCTGAGATCAGCAATCGTACTCTGAGACCATTTTTTTATACATTGGGGCCTCAAACCTGCTGGTTGACGTCAGCCCCGTTGTTGACCAGCAGCTCCAGGCAGAGGGCCCCGTTGGTGGATACAGCAGCCAGGTGCAGTGGGGTGTAGCCACTCCTGTTGGGCTGGTTGACGTTAGCTCCGTGGTTCACCAGTTCGTTGGCCACAGCCTCCTGGCCTGTGTAGCAGGCCACATGCAGTGCAGTGTTCCCAAAGGCATTGGGCTCATCCAGCTAAAAGAGCACCAACACACAAGACATGAGCAATTAGCTAAGTAACAAAAGGTTTTAAAAAAAAATGTTTTGAAGATAAAAACAATTGAATTGTAATCAGAGATAATCCTCTGCCTCTTCTGAACATGGCCAGACCATGGTTGGTAATAAGTATTATTTACTATGGCTATCTTGAGAGTCCATTTACCCATTTGAACTCCAACACTCACCTCTGCCCCGAGCCTCAGAAGGTACTTGACGATGTCAATGTGTCCGCTGGCAGCTGCAGCGTGGAGAGGGGTGTAACCCTGCTTGTCCTGGCAGCCTTTGTCTGCACTCCGAGACACTAGCAGCTTCACCACCTCCAGATGCCCTATAAGACACAGGGGAGAGGCCGGGGGTGGGGTGTGAGGAGAGGCCGGGGTGTGAGGGGCGGGAAGAGGCAGTGTGTCCGGTTTTTAATGTCACCCTCTTGTGAAGAGTACATCCACTGTTCATCAGAGCAGGGTGAACTGTAGTTTTAACTATGCTTTCTGGAAAGGAACTATCTTTCCAGGGGAACAAATAGTTACTTTGGAGGTGACTGCAACTATTTGAATACAGATCCTCAAAAATGACTATTTTTCTGAAACTATTGGATTGGCTGCCTTCAACTGATGGCAGGGCTGCATGTGGAACTGCATGTTGAAGATAGAATGAATGAAGAGAGCACACAATATCCTATTCCAATCTGTCTGACGGTCATATCTAATCTACAAAATACATCAAGGTTATTATAGCAAACTAAAACTAATCATGAAAAAATGAGTAAACTGAAATAAAATTAACAAACCTGTTTGAAAAACTAAAACTATTATCTTTGACTCCTATACCAAATAAAATGAAAACCCCATTTGATTCTAAGCTTTTTATTTGATTGGGTTCACACTGAAATGGACTTTATAATTTAAAGGTAGACTCAGCGAGATGACTGCAGATATTGGGCACGTTTCATGGTTTAGGCTAAAGCAACTGACTGTAGACGAAAGTCGAGGAGTGAAGTTGGGGGAGGTGCATCGGCGACAGCAAAAGTCGGACACTAATGTGGTTTTCCAACAAAAAGGCCCAGTACAACATGGCAGTGCTGCCATTGTTTCAGACCTGGGTTCAAATACCATTTTAAAATATCTCAGTTACTTTCAAATGTTCTTGTTTAAAAACACTAGGGATAGTTCACTCAGAATACAAACTAACATGATTATCCACCTACCAGGCTGTAGTTGATTCAAGAAGGCAGTTCTGGGATGTAAAATGTCCTTTCTAAACATAATAGCCATATTTGTTTAGTCTTATCATTCTCAGTGCCTGTATAATAAAACTGGGATTACATTTGGAGCAACGTTTTATTAGTACATTTGCATTTTAAATGCAGAGCAATGACCCAAGAGTTTTTGTAACCACTGTACACAAGAGGAATAGTGACTGTTCTTTATTCCACTTATGCATTTATAAAGCAATTTTCAAAGTCCTATTTCCAAAGTCCTATGTAACAACAATGTTGCTATGGTAATAATCAGTCTCACTCATTCTGAAAATATATTTGTTAGTAATTTTGAAGTTGTGAAAGTGGTTTACTGTATTGTTGAGGTGATTCCATGTCCCTCGTGCATTTCATTCTAGGCTATAGGCAAATAAATAATATTTGAATATATGCAAGTTGTTTTTCTGAGACCGGATTTGAATATCAAAAGAAAATAGTTGCTTTTAGTTGAAATTCTATATAAACTATATTTGACTACTTTGAGTATCTGAAAAGTTTGTATTTTCAAATAAACTAAAAAATACAACAATGTTCTGTCCAGGTCTGTTGTTCATTCAACTTAAAACAGGACTTTAGGAGAAACAGCCATTTTTCATCACCTGGCATTCTTGCCAAGTTTAGGAAATTCATGATTTTTCACCCATTTTTTGTTGTTGAAGCAATCAGTAGTTCGCGCCACTGTTTCGGGTCAAAGGCTGATGGATGGGGCTGGATAAATGTAACCTTTCAAACTTATAGAGTGCATTGGATGCAAGGAATGACCATCAATTTTATACAAATTATAGTTTTAACCCTGTTTTGAGGCTATACAGTGTTGTTTAAATGTACTTGATTACAAACGGAGTAAAACTAGTTCATATTTTGGGTTCTGATGGGGTACGACAGTTGAACGAAGTAAGTTACATTCTTCAAGAATCAATGGGTACATGTCATTCATTTATCAGTCTAATGGTGGATGTAGCAACTGCGGATTGCAGAGTTTCCCAATGCAGATAACAGCTCACCCAAGTACGCTGCCCAGTGGATAGGCTGTCTCTCTCTCTTATCATTGGCACTCAAGTTGGCTCCTTTATTCAGCAGCAACTTCACCATCTAAGGACAGACAAAGTTAATATAAATATATTATATACATACATAGAATTTGCATCATTCATACACCTGCTAACCTGGGTCCGTATTCGCAAAATCATCTCAGAGTAGGCATGCTGATGCATGATCAGTTGTTCTTTATTTTAACTCATAACGAATAAAATGGGAGACCTGATCCTAGATCAACACTCCTACTCTGAAATGGTTTGTGAAAATGGCGCTGTTCTTAGTATAAACAATATTTCGAGCCCTCCCCTCTCACCTCCATGTATCCGCTCTGAGCAGCATGGTGCAACGCGGTTCTGCCAGTGCGGTCTGCCATGTTCAGGTTGCTCAGCTGGGGGAGCAGGGCCTCTGCACAGCGTGTGGCTCTATTGGCAGCTGCAACATGCAGTGGTGTCTGCCAGAACTTGTCCCGTGCATTGGCCTCAGCTCCCTGCCGCAGAAGTAGTCCCACTGCCCTCTGGAGACAGAAGGAATAAAACAGGGTTTGACCAAACCCAAACATTGTTTGAAACAGTTTGGTACTAAGTGCTATATAAATCTTAACATGAGAGAGATGATCAACATTCCTTACTTCATTCCGGGAGGCAGCTGCCCTGTGCAATGGAGTTAACCACACATGGTCCTTAGCATTTACATTTGCACCTATGAGAGTGTACAAGACAAGGAGCATTATTAGAGGGCCATGACAAGTACAGTAGAGTCATACTAATGAACAGACACTACACAGTGCTACTACAACTGCAAGTAGAATAAAACCACATTTTCATTGCAAACACATCAGAAGGTCAGGCGGGGGCATTCTGTTTAGCGAATAGAAGTACCAGTGATTGGTTCATTTTGGTCACAATTACCTGCATTGATGAGGAAGTCCATGATATGAACATCTCCCAAACAGGCAGCAGCATGTAGCGGCGTGCGGCGCTCTTGGTCCTGTGGGGAAAAGACACAAATAAAGTATTTGTATTGAGATGCAAAATCTATCTCCCTCTTACCCCATCAGCCACATTTGTGAAATATTGCTGAAATATTCACATTTAGGCCTTCTGTTGACTTTGTACTGCTATTGCACATACACACTATCGTTCAAAAGTTTGGGGTCGCTTAGAATTGTCCCTTTTGAAAGAAAAGCAACAAAAAAGTATCCACAAAAAATAACAAATGGTTAAGAAATACAGTGTGGACATAGTTAATGTTGTAAATGACTATTATAGCTGGAAACCGCTGATTTTTTATGGAATATGTACTTGTCCTCTTGCTCAGTTGTGCACCGGGGCCTCCCACTCCTCTTTCTGGTTAGAACCAGTTTGCGCTGTTCTGTGAAGGGAGTAAGTAGTACACAGCGTTGTACGAGATCTTTAGTTTCTTGGCAATTTCTCACATGGAATAGCCTTCATTTCTCAGAACAAGAATAGACAAGTTTCAGAAGAAGGTGCATTGTTTCTGGACATTTTGAGCCTGTAATCGAACTCACAAATGCTGATGCTCCAGATACCCAACTAGTCTAAAGAAGGACAGTTTTATTGGTTCTTTAATCAGGACAACAGTTCAGCTGTGCTAACATAATTGCAAAAGAGTTTTATAATGATCAATTAGCCTTTTAAAATGATACACTTGGATTAGCTAACAAAACGTGCCATTGGAACACGGGAGTGATGGTTGCTGATAATGGGCCTATGCAGTGCAATGCACACACACCGAAACTAAAAACGTAGGTCTATAAATATAAAATAACTAGAGATTTCACACCAGTGACCTCAGTAAATGTTTTCCTGCCTATTAAGATTTAAATAACTTGAACATATATTTTTTGGGTAATATTTTTCCCAATATTGTTTTCCTTTTCCCACCTTTTTAAAAATCTCCCAAAGTACCTTCTGGGGACTGCCTTCTTAACCAGATGGGTACACGTACCCCTTTTTTGGAAACACTGCTCTTGGACAAAGTTACTTTTATCAACATATTTGCCTGTATTCACACTCCAGTGTAGTAGCCCATCCGGCACAGCCAGAAGAGGACTGGACACCCCTCAGAGCCTGGTTCCTCTAGGTTTCTTCCAAGGTTTCGTCCTTTCTAGGGCGTTTATCCCTAGCCACCGTGCTTCTACATCTGCATTGCTTGCTGTTTTAGGCTGGGTTTCTGTATAGCACTTTGCGTCATCTTCAGATTTATTGTACACCTATATTCCTTTTTTAAAGCAAATTCTTGCTACAATAGTCATTTACAAAATTAACAATCTACACTATTTCTGATCAACTTGATGTTATTTTAATGGACAAAAAAAAAGCATTTATTTCAAAAACAATGACGTTTCTAATTGACCCAACTTTTGAACGGTAGTGTATATAGTAACGAGGTTTCCGGGAAATACAAAATAAATAATCTCATCACATGAACTGGGTAAAAGACCCACACGGCACCCCTCTACTTGCAATAACTGGAGAGATGTTGAGATACAGTCCAATATCAATGCCATAAAACCGAGCCAGTGCTGCAGCACTGTCTGCCACCACAAGCATACCAGTGCATTGACATCCTCTTTCTTGTTGTGCAATAGTTGTTGAATTTCATCGGCATTCCGATTGAAAACCGCTTGGACCAGTGGAGGCTGGGGAGAAGAACAGGAGAATGTCACGCTGTGCTTAGCAAGGAATGGTAGCTAGTTAAGTGAACAGTTTACATACATCAATCAGCGATACTTGGGCCGCGCCGAGGTTTAGCTAACGTTAGCCATCTAACTAGCAATCCTACGACATTTCTTTCAGGCAGATCATTGCGTCAAACGTTAATGAACTATTCGACTTTTAAGAAAATGCTATCATAACACGGGATTAGCTAGCAAACCGACAGTCTATCAGCTAGACAGCCAAATAGCCAGACTGGCTTTTCAACTAGCATGCTAGCTACTTGCTAGCTCACCTGGTCTGTAATGTTGAGTACTCCCATCTCCCAAAATCAGCCAGGACGGAGCTCCTTCATTAGGGTGGAACTGCAGTGTATATTAAACGACAGTTTTGATTTTCATTTTTCAAAGTTAACTCATGTAGCTAGCGATCTGCATAGATAGCGCTTGATCTGTGTTGCTGTCCGTCTCTGCTTGATGTTTGTTTGTTGCTTCGGCTTTCTGCTATCCTGCACATGCGCAGTTTCGCGCTCGTTCTTATTTAACCTCAGTGGTCTTGCTCTCCCAGACAATGCGAGGGCCTCTGTTTTCAAGGGGAACGACAATTATATACTACTAAATGCAATTCAAAATATTCTCGTACTTTTTAAAATTGCACTAGATTAACATATAAGGAATCATTGTTTACTCCCAAAAATGTTATTCGAGAACAGGACCGCTGATATTGTAGGCTACCTCCGACACAGTTGGTGGCAGCAACGCATCGGTGGGTCAGCTGTTCTGTTTAATATTAGTTTGTCCAAAAACAGCACTTGTGTAAAGTATAAGTAAAAATGACTTTAAAGTACTACTTAAGTCGTTTAGGGGGTATCTGTACTTTACATTTTTTTGACAACTTTTACATCACTACATTCCTAAAGAAAATGTAGTTTTTATGCCATACATATTCCCTGACACCCAAAAGTACTCGTTACATTTTGAATGCTTAGTAGGACAGAAAAGGTCCAATTCACGCACTTATCAAGAGAACATCCCTGGTCATCTCTACTACCTCTGATCTGGCAACTCCCTAAACACAAATGCTTTGTGTTTCTGAGTGTTGGAGTGTGCCCCTGGCTATCCGCAAATTAAAAAACAATTATTCCATCTGGTTTGCTTAATATAAGATATTTTAAATGATTTATACTTTTACTTTTGATACTTAAGTATATTTCAAACCAAATTATTTTATACTTTAACTCAAATAGTATTATACTGGGTGACTCACTTTTACTTTAATCATTTCATAACGAGTTCTTTACTTTTACTCAAGTATGACAATTGGGTACTTTTTCCACCACTGAAAAACAGTACGGTCAAATATCATCTATTGACAAGATAGTCGAGTGACCGCTCTTAACAATGGAAATAAATGTCATCAAAGATGGAAGGAGGCGAGATTAGTTTGGTCCATTCTATCCAACGAAAAGGCAGATACGCATGTGAACAAGCATATATTTTTATTTAACTAGGCTATGTCAGTTAAGAACAAATTCTAATTTACAACGACGGCCTTCCCGTCATATAGCCAATATAAAGTATTTGGGGGGGGGGGGGGCAAAATGCCACGTGTGTCCACATATCAGTGCATTCGTAACAATTTAACCATTACGAAACGTATATTCAATCAAATAATATTGACTTCCCTACAAAAATGATTCACTTCGTGGTCTTATTTTCGTGGACAGATTTTGGGCAGAGTAAACCATCTCGTTTCGTCTCGTCCTCTCTGGTAAGGTTTGTCCCTGGCCTGACCGACACCGGTATTTGTTTACTTTACTGAGCACAGAGAAGGACGATATTTTAAGGGGCTGTCGTCGTATGGGAAAACCCGAAAGCGCAATTTATGCACCGTCATCGACCCAGGACATCGAGCTTGGAATAAATAGATTACTTTATGAACGTTTTTATAATATAGACTAAACGCGGCCTTTTTTGTTGCGTCTAGGCCTGTTTGAATAAGTGAATTGCTTCGAATAGCCAATCCGAAGTGGGCGAAGATCAGTGTTTTCAGCAGTAACCTACAGATTCAATGATCCGTTCTCCAATTTGAGGTTGTAGTAAAATAACTCACATAAAATATAATGGCAGCCTCAACAACTGCCCGGAGAATGCCGATGGGTGTGCGGACATTCAGTGAATTTCTGGAGATTGCTGTTGGCTCAGGTCGCTCACCTTGTCACACCGCGGGGTCAAGAGAACATATGAGACAAACCATCAGGTGAGTTGAATACATTTTTAATTTCGAGTGACAGCGTCAACCAATCAGTGCTGTACGTGCGCATTTAGCATCTATTTCAATCCCCCCCCATGGGGCAGGTTTTTGTTACAACCAAGCACTGGTTGAAATAATGAAGGTCCACTGAAGAACATTACGTGCTTTCTGTATAATTAGCATTTAGGACTAAAACGTTCCCTTTTCAATCACATGTCATAGGCTATGCATATTGTGTTATACTTCATATTTGTTTCACTATGTAAGTAGTTGCCTTACTCTTTGTAATTCTTATATTTCTGACGAATTATATTTCCATGACTGTCACAGTTATTTGTAGTGAGCACCTGGGGTGTATTCATTACTCCGATTCTGTTGCAAACGTTTCTTCTGTTGCAAAACGTTTTAAACCGAAACTGTTTACTCCAAACAGAAGATGTTTTGCAACGAAAATGTGAGTTTCTATTGGACAAATTCAGGTAGGTCCCTCCCCGTTTAGTTCCGTCCATTTGGTTCTTAAACAGTAAACTGTTTCCTTTACAATACTTAATGAATACACCCCAGGGATGTATGACCAGGACTCCCAGAGTGCTTTGCCAATTGGGACAGGATTGGGACATGGTGACATCAGTTCCCCGCAGCAGAACCTTCATGGGGTTCATCCCTGGGGGGTGTTCATTAGCTGAGTTCCGTTGCAAAACATTTGGTCTGTTGGAAACCGTTTACTGTTTACTCTGGGAACCAAACGGAAGCAAACGGGTTGGGACCTACCTTCATTTGTCCAATATAAACTCAAACTTGGCTAATGAATAGGCTGAGTGGGTCGCATTACATATAGTTCCAGTCATGTGTTTACTCAGAATATAGCCTGATAGCTTGTCCGAAAGATTGACGGATAGGATACTACTGAGAATTATTCCCCCTTTTGGCAATATATTATTTCTGCCCTGACTCTAATGGCAGGAAGCCTGCCTGGAAAAGGGTGTTTGTTAGAGATGTTGTGGTATTTTGAACATTTCCTCTCTTCGTCTCCCTTCCCCATCAGACACTTGTCATCATGTGGTATTGTAATGACCAGGACTCCCAGAGTGCTTTGCCACCAGCAGGACTGGGACATGATGACATCAGTTCCCCACAGCAGAACCTTCATGGGGTTCACCAATAAGAGAAAGGAGTACTCGGAGCGGAGGATACTGGGGTAAGATGGTACCACCCATGAAAGAAAATATATTGTAAGACTATATTTCCATATGTACATGGTAAACCAGGGCTTGAATGCATAAATAGAAAGAAGTCATGGCTAAATTTCATATTAAAGTTTTAAAAAATAGGGCCTTTTCTATTTGAAACACAACATGGAAGTGGAAGGTGTTTATTAAGTTATGTAATGTTGTTGTTTTCAAACTCCTCTTACTATGCTGCTTCAGGTACTCTATGCTGGAGATGTATGATGTGGTAGCCAACGTGGATGACTACAAACTCTTTGTCCCCTGGTGTAAGAAGTCCCAGACCATCATGAAGAGGGCAGGCCACTCCAAAGCTCAGCTGGAGGTGGGGTTCCCACCCATTGTAGAGCGATACACATCCATGATCAGTGTGGTGCGACCCCACATGGTCAAAGTAAGTTCATTCCGCTTAATTTGAGATTCAAAATTCCAGTAACTTTCCTAAAATTCCCAGGTTTTCCAGAGATCTTGGTTGGAGTATTCTAGAGTTCCTGCTCATTCCCTCATGACTTCAGGAATCTTCCAACCAGGATTTCTGGAAAACCTGGGATTCTTGGGAACAGAGTTTTGCAACCCTACTTATCCCTCTTAATTTTGATTTCATGAATTATAATGATAATTGTTTGTTTTGTGATAGGCGGTGTGCACAGACGGAACACTTTTCAACCACCTGGAGACAATATGGCGCTTCAGTCCTGGCATCCCTGGTTATCCCCGCACCTGCACTGTGGACGTTTCGGTGAATATGACAGCCCCAGCTTGTGGCCCTTGTCTTTATCTTATGCTGCCCACCTCTCTTCTAATCTTGCTCTCTATTTGTGCATACACCCTTTGCATGTGAGCAGTCTGACAAAATTACACTACAGTGCATTCGGAAAGTATTCAGACCCCTTGACTTTTTTCACAATTTGTTATGTTACAGCCTTGTTCTTTTTCCTCATCAATCTACACAAAATACCCCATAATGACAAAGTGAAAACAGTTTTTTTTGAATTTTTTGCAAATGTATAACATTTTTTTTAAAAAGATACCTTATTTACATAAGTATTCACACCCTTTGCTATGAGACTCGAGATTTAGCTCCGGTGCATCCTGTTTCAATTGATCATCCTTGAGATGTTTCCACAACTTGATTGGAGTCAACCTGTGGTAAATGAAATTGATTGGACATGATTTGGAAAGGCACACACCTGTCTACGGTATATAACGTTCCACAATTGACAGTGCATGTCAGAGCAAAAACCAAGTCATGAGTTTGACGGAATTGTCCGTAGAGATCCGAGACAGGATCGTGCTGAGGAAGCATTGAAGGTCCCCAAGAGCACAGTGGCCTTCATCAAATGGAAAATGTTTGGAACCACCAAGACTCTTCCTAGAGCCGGCCGGCCGAACTGAGCATTCGGGGGAGAAAGGCCTTGGTCAGGGAGCTAACCAAGAACCCGATGGTCACTCTGACAGAGCTCCAGAGTTCCTCTATGGAGATGGGAGAGCCTTCCAGAAGGACAACCAACTCTGCAGCACTCAGCCACACTCAGCCAATCAGGCCTTTATGGTAGAGTAGCCAGACGGAAGCCACTCCTCAGTAAAAGGCACATGACTGCCCACTTGGAGTTTACCAGATGGAACCTAAAGGACTCTCAGACCATGAGAAACAAGATTCTCTGGTCTGATGAAACCAAGATTGAACTATTTGGCCTGAATGCCATGCGTCACATCTCGAGGAAACCTGGCACCATCCCTACGGTGAAGCATAGTGGTGGCATCATCATTCTGTGGGGATGTTTTTCAGCAGGGACTGGGAGACCAGAAGGGAAATAAGAACGGAGTAAAGTACAGAGGTCCTTGATGGAAACCTGCTCCAGAGCACTCAGGACCTCAGACTGGCAGGACAATGACCCTAAGCACACAGCCAAGACAACGCAGTAGTGGCTTTGGGACAAGTCTCTGAATGTCCTTGAGTGGCCCAGCCAGAGCCCGGACTTTAACTTGATCGAACATCTCTGGAGAGACTTGAAAATAACTGTGCAGCGACGCTCCGTATACAACCTGACAGAGCTTGAGGATCTGCCGAGAAGAATGGGAGAAACTCTCAAAATACAGGTGTGCCAAGCTTGTAGCGTCATACCCAAGAAGACTCAAGGCTGTAATCGCTGCCAAAGGTGCTTCAACAAAGTACTGAGTAAAGGGTCTGAATACTTAGCGTTGAAGTCGGACGTTTACATACACCTTAGCTAAATACATTTAAACCCAGTTTTTCACAATTCCTGACATTTAATCCCAGTAAATATTCCCTGTTTTAGGTCAGTAGGTTAGGTCAGGATCACCACTTTTATTTTAAGAATGTGAAATGTAAGAATAATAGTAGAGTGATTTATTTCAGCTTTTATTTATTTTATCACATTCCCAGTGGGTCAGAAGTTTACATACACTCAATTAGTATTTAGTAGCATTGCCTTTAAATTGTTTAACTTGGGTGAAATGTTTTGGGTAGCCTTCCACAAGCGTCCCACAATAAGTTGGGAGAATTTTGGCCCATTCCTCCTGACAGAGCTGGTGTAACTGAGTCAGGTTTGTAGGCCTCCTTGCTCGCACACGCTTTTTCAGTTCTGCCCACAAATGTTCTTTGGGATTGAGGTCAGGGCTTTGTGATGGCCACTCCAACACCTTGACTTTGTCTGTAAGCCCTTTTCCACAACTTTGGAAGTATGCTTGGGGTCTTTGTCCATTTGGAAGACCCATTTGCGAACAAGCTTTAACTTCCTGACTGACGTCTTGAGATGTTGCTTCAATATATCCACATAATTTTCCTCCTCCCTCATGATGCCATCTATTTTGTGAAGTGCACCAGTCCCTCCTGCAGCAAAGCACCCCCACAACATGATGCTGCCACCAACGTGTTTCACGGTAGGGATGGTGTTCTTCGGCTTGCAAGCCTCCCCCTTTTTCCTCCCAACATAACGATGATTATTATGGCCAAACAGTTCTATTTTTGTTTCATCAGACCAGAGGACATTTCTCCCAAAAGTACAATCTTTGTCCCCATGTGCAGTTGCAAACCGTAGTCTGGCTTTTTTATGGAGGTTTTGGAGCAGTGGCTTCTTCCTTGCTGAGCGGCCTTTCAGGTTATGTCGATATAGGACTCGTTTTACTGTGGATATATATACTTTTGTACCTGTTTCCTCCAGCATCTTCACACGGTCCTTTGCTGTTGTTCTGGGATTGATTTGCACTTTTCTCACCAAAGTACGCTCATCTCTGAGACAGAATGCATCTCCTTCCTGAGCGGTATGACGGCTGCGTGGTCCCATGGTGTTTATACTGTGTACTATTGTTTGTACAGATGAACGTGGTACCTTCAGGCATTTGGAAATTGCTCCCAAGAATGAACCAGACTTGTAGAGGTCAACAATTATTTTTCTGAGGTCTTGGCTGATTCCTTTTGATTTTCCCATGATGTCAAGCAAAGAGGCACTGAGTTTGAAGGTAGACCTTGAAATACATCCACAGGTATACCTCCAATTTACTCAAATGTCAATTAGCCTATCAGAAGCTTCTAAAGCCATGACATTTTCTGGAATTTTCCAAGCTGTTTAAAGACAGTCAACTCCGTGTATGTAAACTTCTGACCCACTGGAATTGTGATACAGTGAAATAATCTGTCTGTAAACAATTGCTGGAAAAATGACTTGTCATGCACAAAGTATATGTCCTAACCGACTTGCCAAAATGATATTTTGTTAATTAACAAGAAAGTGGTTGAAAACGTGTATTAATTAACGTGTATTAATCAACTTCTGACCTCAACCGTATGTAAATGTGGTATTTAAGTTTTTTATTTTGTATATATTTGCAAAATTTTTGAAAACTTGTTTTTACTTCGTCATTATGGGGTACTGTGTGTATTTTGACGTGGAAAAATGAGGCTTTAACATAACAAAATATGGAAAAGGTCAAGGCGTCTGAATCCTTTCCCGAATGCACTATATATATATATATATATATATATATATATATATACGCACACAAGTATGTGGACAGCCCTTCAAATTAGTGGATTTGGCTATTTCAGCTATACCTGTTGCTGACAGGTGTATACAATCTAGCACACAGCCATGCAATCTCCATAGACAAACATTGGCAGTAGAATGGCCTTACTGAAGAGCGCAGTGACTTTTTGAAGTGGAAACCTCTAGGAGCAACCGGCTCAGCCGCAAAGTGGTAGGCCACACAAGCTCACAGAACGGGAACGCAGAGTGCGTAGCTCGTAAAAATCGCCTGTCTTTAGTTGCAACACTCACTACCAAGTTCTAAGCTTCCTTTGGAAGTAACGTCAGCCCAAGAACTATTCGTTGGAAGCTTCATGAAATGGGTTTCCATGGCCGAGCAGCTGCACATAAGCCTAAGATCACCATGCGCAATGCCTAGCATCGGCTGGAGTGGTTTAAAAATCACTGCCATTTGACTTTGGAGCAGTGGAAACGCGTTCTCTGGAGTGATGAATCACGCTTTACCATCTGGCAGTCTGATGAATTAATCTGGGTTTGGCGGATGCCAGGAGAAAGCTACCTGCCCCAATGCATAGTGCCAACTGTAAAGTTTGGTGGAGGAGGAATAATGTTATCTGGCTGTTTTTCATGGTTCGGGCTAGTTCCTTAGTTCGAATTAAGGGAGCTCTTAACAGTACAGCATACAATTACATTCTAGACTAATCTATTTTTCCAACTTTGTAGCAACAGTTTGGGGAAGGCCTTTTCCTGTTTCAACATGACAATGCCCCCGTGCACAAACCGAGATCCATATGGTTTGTTGAGATTGGTGTGGAAGAACTTGACTGGCCTGCACAGATCCCTGACCTCAACCCCATCGAACAACTTTGGGATGAATTGGAATTCTGACTGCGAGTCAGGACTAATTGCCCAACATCAGTGCCGACCTCACTAATGTTCTTGTGGCTGAATGGAAGCAAGTCCCCACAGCCATGTTCCAACATCTAGTGGAAAGCCTTCCCAGAAGAGTGGAAGCTGTTATAGCAGCAAAGGGTGGACCAACTCAATATTAATGCCCATGAGATGTTCGATGATCAAGTGGCCACATACTTTTGGTTATGTAGTGTATTTTCTCTTTCTACTCTGTTTTTCCTTTTTCTCTTTTATTTGTCTTCTCTGATTTGATATTCTACCCTCTCCCTCCTTCCTGCCACACAGATCTCGTTTGAGTTCCGTTCCTTGCTCCACTCCCAGTTAGCAACTGTGTTTTTTGACGAGGTGGTAAAAAAGAATGTGTCTGCCTTTGAGCGCCGGGCCGGCACGCTCTACGGCCCACAGACTTGCGTCCCACGGGAATTAATGTTCCATGAGGTACACCAAACGTGAGGTCCATCTGGCATTGTGTGCCCTTGCCCCAAAACCAGCCTGCACCTTCACCCTGGCAGTCCCCTGTATCACCTAGCTGGAGCAGCAGGACACTACACGACCCAGCCCCCATCAACCGCCTTCAGTCTCCATTACCACCAAGGCCCAGATACCAATAGCCTGGTCCTAGGTCTGTTTGTGCCGTCTTGCCAACTCCTATGGTCACATTGGCATGACAAACAGCTCTTCTGAGATCTTGGACCATCTGTGACAGCAGATCTGTGACCAGGCTAAGCTGCCACTAGTGCATCCTCCTCACATTTATAGAGTAAGGACCAAGCAATCAGTGTGGGCATCTGCCTGGCTTATCACCCTACACAACTATAGTTGACTTGAAAGTCCATTATCTTAGCCTGGATCATTTTCTTGTAAAAAGCTGCCATCTACCTCCTCACAAGGGTTACTCTTCAGCACAGACCCCTTGTTGCATTGACGTGTGTGTGCAATTTTAAAATAATAATCCTTTTAAGTCTGGTTGTAAAACAAAAAAGCCACTACGCAAATCAGAATAGATGGAATTTATTGCTGTGTAATCATGAGTGAGCAGGACACTATTGAGTGAACGAATGACATGGACGATTTTGAGTACGTCATAGTATATGACTGCTTTAGACACTGTAGATTGCTGAAGAGTGGGTGCAGGTGCACTCCACTGACCTGCTAGGTTATAGTCATCCAATCCTGTAAAATGAACATATATTAAAGGGGCAATCCATAGTTGAAACAATAACAATTTTAAGCATGCTCCACAACCACTGTTTCAGTAAAAAGCTGAGAGATTGGGTTGGATAAATGTAACAACTCTCAAATTCATAGACAGATCTATGGATACCTGGACTGACTATCCATGATATCAAAATTATAGTTTTAACCATGCCGATGTTAAAATATATGTTGAGGCTATACAGTTATTTGTATTTTTTACATTTGCTTTGTTTGCTTGTTTACAAACATTGGTAATAAAACAAGTTTATATTTTGGTTTCTGATGGGGTAAGCTCGTGAGGCGTTTAAGTTATTTGTCAAGAATCAAATGAATTCTATGTCCAAAAATGGATTCAGCAACTGCAGATTGCCCCTTTTTTTAAAAATATATTTTAAATGTATTGTTTATACCAAGAAGTGCTTTTTAAAAATTATTTATTATATATATTTTTTTAAATAGCAAGCCAACTGCTTCCTTTGTGTGCTTCATTTTTCATAGATTGTTTTAATCATTGGTAATTTGCACCTTACACACATTAAGCACATTAATTTGTCTTCAATGTTAAGCTTTATGTAAATATGGAGAACAGGAGCTGTGAAAATTCTATAAAGTGTCAACACAAGCTGCCTAGCGAGTTCATAAATGAAACAAGACAAAGTATTGCAATTATTTATGCATGCACGATATGGCTACTTGTGTAGGATATTTTCTTTGGAATTGCATTTCTGTTTGTTTTGCCTTTGTTTTAATGGGAAGACATTTGAATTTCATTTTAGTTCATGTGTAATAACAAAGGGCTCAGTCAAACCGATTTGTTTAAATATACCGGTATGTATTTGCCCTCTGCTATGATGGTGGCATTTACTCTCAGGTGTCATGAAAGGTGAACATAGGAAGCAAGTGTACGTCTTTTAAGATTTAAGACTATCCGTTTGTTATTAAAGCAAGAATCCCGGACTCATAAGAAATGTCTCAATACTTCGAAGCAACTTCCTGTCTTTATCCAGTCTCCGGCATCAAACACAGGTAGTAGTACTGCTTTTGAATCAAATTGCACTTGACAAGTAGAAGCAATGTAGTACAAGTCACAAAGCTAGGTGTTGATGCCATATTGCATTCATTTACCCAGTCCTTTCTTATCAGTGAGCTGTAAGAGACTGGATGTGGAAAATGAAACTATTAAGTGTGTGTGTGAATGTAAGGCAATTGCATTTGTGTGCATGTTGTGTGTATTGTAAACGAAGATGGAGGAGGTGGAATGAATCATCCTACTGTATTCATAATTAGGCCTATCTTTACTTATTTCAATTAGTTCTAAGTGAGCAATAATGCACAGATGGGTGTTGAGACCCATGCAGTGTATGAGCATAGTATGTTGTTTGAGTTTTGCATGCTGATCAAAGTTGTTTTGCCTGTTAATCATACTTTAGTGTGTATGCATTTCCACCTGTAGCCATGGTATCAGTTGTACAGCAAACACTACAGTGTACTGTGCTCTCCTTTTCTTTTCCATTAGAAATTCTGGTTTTGACCATGAGCAACTGGACACTGCTCAATACAAAATGAGTTATCAGTGGAATATTGGGAATATGTGTGCATGCAATGTAGTTATAGAGTCAACGATATTTCCACCACTCGTAAATGTTGTTTAAAAAAATAAAATGGGATTGTTCCCGACGATATACTTTTTGAGAATCATGGGAGTGTAATGTAATCTAGCCATAAATCACTGCTTTCAGAAGTTGTGGCATGTAGCAAGCTGTTCAGGTCACCTTTGGGATTTGCTCAAGTTAGAAAACTTTGGCAGGTGGTGTAGAGCTGTGGGGACTCGTGTTAAGAATGCCTTGGTTTGTCGCTATGTAGCAAGGGACGTGCAGGGGTGGGTGTGATGCGGCCTTTTCAAAAGGAAACCAAAGCGCAAGCAACGAGAGCAGGGTGTTGGTATCTGGGCCAGTTATTAATAACGACAGAGAGGAGAGTTAAAAGACCTATTTTCCTATTATTACTAGGATTACAAATCTCCCGTAAACCACCAACCACTATGACACTCAAATCACAAAATAAGAAAAACAATTACTTGCATGTTGCATGATACTTCACCTAACCAGAACAATATCAATTGATTGAGGACATGAAATAAAGTTCACTAAAAGCCCCACTTCCTTGTTAATAATTCAGCTATCTAGCCTTGTAAACAGAAACAGGCTTGGCCTGGTGCAGAGCCTCATGACTACAGTTGGGCCTTATGCAACAGCGGTTGACACTAATTGGTTGTTTCATTGTGTGTAACATTATCCTCTGGCTGGTCTCATGACTGCAGTTCTTCACAGAGGCAGAGCTGAGACTTGCTGGGCAGATTTGACACTGCCCTTATGGTAAACCGGCTGGTTGTGTGTGCTTCTACATGCACAGTATATTCCTTAATTTCAACACCTAGAAATCCCAGACTATCAAAATCCTATCATGTACAGTCATCCAGGAATGGATTACCAGTGACTTTGGAATTGTCCATCTGTTATTGAATAAAGCTAGTCAGTTTCTAACCTCTTTACACACAAGTAAAAACAAACATGACACCAAGTGTTATTAAAATCATTTATTGGTTTTCCATTTTTGTTGTCCTCGGCTCCTTTCTCCCATTTGACCTATCCAGCCCCATCCCGCTATAGTTTCCCAAATGCATCCAACTTCAATGGCTCTTCCCTGGTTTCAGTCTCCTACACCTGCTTTGATCAGAAACAACCAGATGTTCCACAAGACAAACAGAAAAAAAAGCAAGGCTTATAAAATTGAAATAAAAGTCAAACATGGATTATTTTGTTTTTCAAGTGAGCAGGGTCCCACTGATGCAACACAAGATGGAGTGTTGATAATCCTGTATTGAAGCAGACAAGGAAAGCTGCTATGAACCAACTGCTGCTATGGGCCTGAGAGCCAGCTTGAATCAGTCAAAGCAAACATCCACTTAGCAGCAGAAGCAGCCCATAAAAATGGGCAATAGATTTATTCACAAGACAGCCAGAGTACGTACATCTACTTCATTGTAAGAGTAACTTTCAAAACATGTAAAACTGAAATATGGTGATGAGTGAGGTTGGTTGGAAGTCACACAGCTGTATGACTGAGCAATATGGTTGCGTAGGAGCTCATACATTCAAGCTATACATATTTATAACTATATACACAAAATATAAATAAAACTACAAATGATGTACCCACTATAGGATTATCCTCTCTATACATTACATGGTTATTCAGTCAACACCCAAAACCTCTAATAAAAAAGGACAATCAAAATAGGGGTTTTCCTATTTCTATTTTGGAGTAGCAGCTCAAATCACTGAAGCACTCTTCTGGGGCATAATTAACAACATACATTATACTCAAATTGGACAGGACCACAACAGATAAAAAGCTCTTCTTGGCTGCATACTTATGTTCAAGCACATACTAAAAGCAGAACGCCATGTCCTTCTCTCAATCCTTCAAATATATAAGTCTATGCCATTACTATCAGGCCTTCGGGTACTCCAGGTTACAACCAAAGGTCTTCGAACATATGCTCCTACCTACACATATCAATCCTACATTTCAAAAGATGCCCAGACAGAAAATGAAAGGAAAGAATGTAAGACATTTTGATCAGAGGTGTGTTCAAGGTTAAATCCATTGAAGTCAGGGAATCTGGTGAGACAAAAATATTTAAAGGGGCAGTACTTTTTTTAATAAATATTTTTTTTTTACTGATTTGCATTCTTCCTTGGATATATTGAACATCTTCAATAGAAGTTAGATACTTTTACAAGGTTGAACCTTTTTCCTTTACTGGAGTGTAGCTACTGCTAGAGTATAGTCAGGGAGAAATTGCATAGAGAAACGTGGTGAGGGTTTCAGGCAACAACAAAAAATATATTTCCCTGTTGGTTCAGATTAGGCCAGACTTTCCAGACAATATTGACGCTTCAGCAAACATCAGCAGAAAAATGTGACTCAAATTAAAAGTTACTTGCATCCTTACTAAGTTAGCAAAAATGTTTGATGTCAAACTACCACTCAAGTTAAATATAGATGTAAGACATACTCAAGTGAAATCTCAATTGATGACAATTTGTGATCTCTAATTCCCCACATAAAATTACATTTTTTATGTAGCCTAGAAATCAAACTGCTCAGAGTGAAACAATGGTAAAACAGAGCCATCAGGTTGGATTGCATACGACTTAAGCCCCTTGACATCTTCAATCAGTTGGTGCAGCCCAGTCCTCACAGGCACATGGGGATGAGATGCCAGCAGACTGCATTGGCCTACTGTACTGTAAGTGGCTTGAGTCTGAGGAACAGAGGTAGGTGGAAACTAATACCGAGGTGGGGCAGTCCAGGCCACATTACCAGAGGCAGTGGGTTAGAGAACACTGGAAATAAATTATTTGTAATTTCTAGGCAGGTGAAGTGTCTACATGATTACCTACCTAACACAGTCTCACACTAAATCAGGGCCATGCAAAGACCTTTCAGGGGGCAAGTGCCCCCCCACCAAAAAAACTCATAATTCACATTTTAAAATTCTGAACATGCCAACTGCCTCTGTAGTGAACATTTTACCAAATCTGAGCATAGACATTCATTTTTGCAAAACTCACTCATCACATATTGTAAGGAAGCTAGTTACAGTGCCTCCTGATTGACATGGGGAAAAGAGGGTGAGCTGTCAGCAGATCATTGATTGACCTGCTAGTTAGCTAGCTCCATTGTTTTTTAATGATTGTGATTTATCTTCAATGCTCTTTAAATAATAACGTAATAGTAGTGGCTTTTGTGGATATTTTTGTATATGGTGATTAGCTAGCGTCTAGACTGCCTGTGTTGCTGCCGACTGAGGAAGGGATGGAGTTGGGTCGGAGCGAGGGTCGTTGATGCAACCGTTCCTCTCAGTCTTTTTGCCTCTCTCTGCTGCACGTATCAGCCAACCAGACCGAATATTGATGATGTTACTCAAAATGTTATGCTGCTGCGGTAGTACTGTTGACATTTACACTCTCCACCGGTGGCCACATCTCAAGCCATGCATGTTTGGAGACCAGCATACACAATCTCAGTACAGGGCAGTCTGGGATAAAGGTGCAACCTGGCATGCGCAAGCTCTGTACAGGGCAGACTATCAGGGGCAACCAACGGACGGGGTGGGTGAACTTGACAACGTCACACCGACTTGCGGGCAATGGGTTCAGAACAAAACTTTATACAAAAAAATACAATTATACCACAACCCAAAAGGGCACTTGACGAGTGGGAGGGCCAAGGGACAGGAGCTGGGCATAGGTTGACTTCTATCTGTGCATGTGCCTGCGCTAAATCATGTAAATATTAAAAAGCCCTTTTTGGATTAATAAAAACAACCCCAAAAAATTGTACTGTCTCTTTGAATCTCTTCCATGGGGATGGGGGCAAGGTCAGCTTTAATTTGAAATACGCCATGCAAGTGACGCGACAAATAGCCTTGTAGTTTAAAAAAAAAAAACTTTTCTAGGCTTTTTGAATGGTCTTCAAATTAGCAAAAATGTAGCGCAATGGTCGTTTTAATGAATTTGATGACATAATCTTGAAGCCCATTCAAAAGACCAGGGACATGAACACGGAAGTATGATGTAGGAACGCGTCACTTGCACACGGTATTTCCTCCCCCTCATCTTCTTCAGCCGGACTTATTGGCCCCCACCAGGGTCATGAGTCCGTCTGTGCTCATGGACTTGGGGCGCTCCAGAGGGAAGCCCAGGGCTCGGCTCCAGATAAGTTGGGCCAGCACACCCAGAGCTCGGGACACACCAAACAGCACAGTGTAGTAGTTCATCTCTGTCATCCCATAGTACTGTAGCGGAGAAGGAGAGAGATCAGGGAGAGGTCAAATGTTTGTTGCAGAGGTCAGTGATGATTGAAAGGCTGAACTCACAGGTGCTAATATTTGCTGTGATGCTTTTGATTAAAACACATCTGGCTAACACTGACCAGTCAAACAGCCCACTTACAAATTCAAGGTGGTCCAAAAAAACAGATCTGTATTACATGACAATATATGCAATACAATAGGACATTGTTAAGGAGAACACCTCATCTCTCTCACCTGCAGCAGCACTCCACTGTGGGCGTCGACATTGGGCCAGGGGTTCTTGGCCTTGCCCTGCTCCAGCAGTACTGGGGGCACAATCTTGTAGAGCTGGTGCACCAGTTTGAACATGGGGTCGTTGGGCAGGTGCTTGAAGGCAAACTCCTGCTGGCATTGGTACCTGGGGTCAGTCTTCCTCAGGACAGCATGCCCATAGCCTGGCACCACCTATGGGGGTGTGAAGGGTGATTAGCAAGGTTTACCCTTCTCTCCGGGTTAACTGGTTCTTAACGCAAGGGATGTTTGAAACCGAGAAGCACAACATGGGATTACTTCTTGCAAATACTTTATGGAACTGAAAACCACGCTAGTGATGCCATATGGCCTCATAAGGCTGTTATGGTCACTGGTGGGTAAGGCAATATGTGTCATAGTAGTGAAGCCAAATGTTTTGAGCCATCTCTTACCCTGCCAGACTTGAGTGTGTTCCAGATGTAATCCCTCATCTTCTCATCAGACACCTCCCCTCCCATCTCCTTCTGCAGGGCCGTCAGCCACACCAGCACCTCCTACAGGCCACACAGAAACACATGAGAAACACTAATAACCTCAGCAAGGCTAAAACAGAAGTACTATTATAATGCCACTCAATGACTGCTTATGATGTTTATAAGGATCATGTCTATCCATCTATCCACTCATGACTCCAAGAGAGAGCAGGTCAGTGAGTCAAGAGTATGTAAATTCTAGTGGAGCAGAGGACAGGATTGACAGACCTGGTTGGCCAGCCCATGCAGAGGTCCAGCCAGCCCATTCAGAGCAGCACTGAAGGAGAGGTAAGGGTCAGAGAGAGCACTGCCCACCAGGTGACTGGTGTGGGCACTGACGTTACCTCCCTCATGGTCACTAAAACAGGAACCCCAGAGACAGTTGGTTACTATGTTATTCATCACAAAATTGGAATTGACAGTAAATTATTACTAACGTTTTTACAGACCTATATTCAAATACAGATTTATCCAAGACACAATTTTCAATTGTGTCTAACAAAGAATTGTTGTCCTGTCAAGTGCAATATATGAACACTAGAGGGCAGAGAACATACATTTGAGGGTTTCACAATTCTCTATCCTTCAATGTCAGAAGTTAATAGACAAAATGGCTGCCCCCCCAAAAGTCAAATAAATCAATGACATAATGGTTCATTCTAATATGAATACATGGGTCTTGTATAGCGCGTTTCAATGACCAGGGCCTGCAACTAACTTTTTGGTTCACCAACCACAGGTTTTTGTTGCCAAAAATGAGCATGCTTAGTAATGTTTCTAAAACAATAAAATGTATTACTAGTAAGAAGTGACCAGAGCCTTTTAACCAAAATATATAAATACATTTAAAAATAAAAAGTTCTGACTTCTCCCCCCCTACTAGCACTGACCTTGCTGAAAGATACTTTGTGGAAAGATGTACTTACTATGACTCAGATATGTGGTTGTCCCACTTAGCTTTCTTAAGATGATTGCACTAACTGTACGTCGCTCTGGATAAGAGTGTCTGCTAAAATGACTAAAATATACATTTAATAAGACAAAAATGTTCAGCTGCCCCTTTAAGGGCGGGGGTTACCGTGGCATTTGGAGCCACTTGAAGCTCTATCATAGTCCCAACACATGTATGCCTACGCACAGCAATGTTCTCGAATATTGGACCGTTGGCATTCATGCCTTTCAAAATTCTCAGCACAGCTCAAGTCATTTCTCCAACCGTCACCACATTCAAATTCGTTTTTTATTGTTATTCTGTTTGTTTTTTAATCATCTTATGTTTGTTGTGTAGTAAATATATCCGTTTTGATTTACATTCTTTTCATTATTTTTTTTCCTGTGAAGCACATTGTCTAGCATTCCATGTCTGAAATGTGCTGTATGAATAAAGCTTGATTTGATTTGAATTGAAGAGGATGCGTACCGGAGACGCGCTGGTTGGGAATTGTGGGGAGGTAAGCATTCGGGGCTGTGTCCCCCACTGATATTGGTCTCAGAGCCACGTATCTACAGCACGTCACAATGGGGTGCTGGATTATCGCATCCTAGTGTCTGTGGAGTAAGATTTAAACTCGAGTCGTCAGACACAGCGTGCCTGTGAGATCATCGGACTAGTAGCCGATGCGTCTTCGCTAGCAGTTGAAGCAAACTCAAACATTGAAAAACAACCTCGCTTGTGAACAAAACAATGTAAATAGCAGAGAAACACTCCCTTTAGTAGACTTTAGTAAATTAGACCAACTTTCATGAGCTCTTCTAAAAATTAATCTTCAGTGCGCACAGCTTTCCAACCAGGCAGTGTTGCTGCGTGAAGTGAGATATACATTATAGGATTCGTAGTGATTAGCTGCCAGCCATGAAACAAAAGGACAAACACTTTGAAAACAGCTAAATGAGCTCATACTTAACTTCTAACTCTATTTGACGTGAAACGCTTCACTGTGGAACCCTGAGCACACCACCCTCCAACATGGCTGGTGAAATAGACATCTTACCCGCCAATGCCAAAATCTACCCGCATTTGGCGTGCGTTCATTTTTGGCACCGTCAATGGCCCAAATACACCTAGATGGTAATAATGGTTGAAATGTACGTCCTTAAGACTGGTTTCCCAGACTATTTCAACCTAGTCCTGAAAAAAATAAACTACTTAAAATGGAAATTCTTCAGCTTATTCTGAAACTGGCCCATAGTACAATACCTGTGGATGGTAAGGTAGAGCCTCATTAGTTCAGTGAACTCAGCAGAGTCGCTGTAGCCCAGCATGTTGGCGAAGTTAGCGGACCAGTCCAGGTTGGAGTCGATGGCGCCAATGCTGCTGCCCTCACGGTACAGGTTACGGTAGATCTTAGCAGCAACACACGGCAACTTGGCAATCAAGTCCATGGAGTCCTCATAGATGAACTGGAATAGAGTAGGGTAGGTAGTTTAATCAACAGTCAGTAGACTATCTCCCACAGGATCTAACTGAACGACATGATAAATCACACAATTACTTCTGCAAGTGTAGTTATTTTCTGTTGACGTTTCGGTCTGTGAGCTTTTTCTAGACTGTCTGTCGAATTCTGGGGATGTAATTCCTTGCACCCCGCAAGAAACGGTGTTGATTTATTTTAGCCTCTTATTCTAACCAGGAAGTTGAGGAAAATATATGCTCTTTTTCAAGGGAGACCTGGTGTGCATGTTAACATTTGCCATGAAAGAATGAACAGACACTTGAAAAGCACTTTAGTGAGGATGACTCATCCATCCAGCATCACCCTCTGCTTTAATGTATTTACCCACACCTGACTGTACTGCATTGTAGTGTAATGTAATGAATGCAAACCTGGGGTTTAAAATGGTATTTTGCATTTTTCAAGTACTTTGATCGTCAGCTTTAGCCCGCCTAGAGGGCCAGATGTGCAAAGTTTACATCTTCGGGACTATTGTTATTCATTTTGCCAGGCAAGCTCAATCAAGACACAGCGAAAGTATTTGAAAGATTTCAAATACTAGGTCTGTGAAGATTCTGTGTGTGTGACTCACCTCCCAGTACTTGGCCTTGTTGACGCCCTCAGAGTAGGCCCGGGCAAAGCTGCTCTCGCTGTTCAGAGCTGTGATGGCAGCACTGAACTGGGACATGGGGTGCAGGTTGGTGGGGAAGTTATCTAGCATGGTGACCACGTGGGAGGGGAGTGCTGCCCGCTTAGCCCATTCTTTGGACAACCAGCTCACCTGAAAAGATGGGATGCAAATAGGATTGGCGGGTTCAAATAGGGATAATAAAAATGCCACAAGTCAGAACGGAAATGTTCTTTAATCCCAAACACTATAAATCCCCGCCACATGGCTACGGTTGTAGAACTTCAATGTGAGTCATTAGGAACAAAAAGTAAAACTCGATTGTTGCCATGCCTTCCTCCTAAACCATTAAATAACTTGTTTGTAGTATGTAATAACATAGGAAATTCCTCTAGCTGAGACATGAGGGTCAAATTAGACCTCTTGAGGTGGCTTCAAGACAGTGCTGCAGCAAACACTACTTCTGGTAGTTTTTCTGAATACAGTTCTGTTTCACTACAAGGAAGCAAATAAAAAAAAGTTGATTGGTCATCTTTGTATATATATATTATATATTTTTTAATTTGAGCAGACAATCCTCCCATTCTAACCCTAGCCCATCCAGTGTTAGCCCCTTCACACCTGTTCCTCTGTTGGGACCTGTCCTGTGACCAGTAGCCAAAAGAGGCCCTCAGGCAGTGGCTCCTGACCTCCTGGAGCCTTGGGCAACAGCTGCTGACACTCCGGAATGCTGTAGCCCCGGAAACGGATTCCCTAATGAAAGGAACAGGACGTACAAGGAGTCATGCTTAATATAGTCATCATATATGGCAAATGAGCGTAGTCTAAAATGATGGCACAACAAACCACAACAAAGGGGCAGTAGTTACTGCAAATGCAGGTTTATCAACAGAATTATTTGGAATATCTTAACATTCTATGACTCTTAACTGCCACCAGCTGAGGTTACTGGAGGACCAGTGAGATAACACTTCCATTGACACCAATTTATTTTACAATTCAATGCATGTAATCAGAAGCAATTTAGATAAGTGCCTATATGGCTTACACACAAAGGTTAATGGTGCTCAGCGTCAACACTTCAATTATTCTGTGGGTGTTACTGTTTAATGGATTGTGTGTGTTGTGAGGACAGGAAACACACCTCATCAGGATCCAGCACTGAGGTCTCATACACCAGACCCTTCATGCCCCTCATCCCACCATAGACCTGTAAAACAACACACAAACACAAATTACATTCGGTACAGAAAGCTCAATTAAGGCTAGATTGATTTGCTCTTTGACCAGTCCAGAAATAGCATGCGTCTCTAAAATCAAATGCGTAAGGAATCAGATGAACCATGACCCTAATCCTTCTGCATTCTTCAAAGGCATAATAAGGGTGAAGAGGTCATGTGAATGATAAACATGCGTGGATGACACAGGCAAAGCGGAGGTGTGTGTGTGACCCTGGAGTGAGCCTGCAGTGATAAAGGGTGTGTGAGGCAAGAGCTGTGACTCAGCTATGACTGTGCTCAGCTGGCAGGGAACTGGCTTAGACATGTGACATCACATGACCTCTAGTATGCTAAAAGGGAGATGGCTGAGGGGCAACATTAGACCCAATCTGGTGGAATTTAGAAAACGGTTATACCATGGTTTCTCTGATCTGTATGTGGTTTATTTCTACATCAAAAGCCTTTCTGATTCTCTTGTATGGTTTTACCAACATCAGGTTCTGAGTTACTGAATATGGGTCAGTTACTTACCATATCAACAGTGATCGATCCAATGTTGGTTTTTCCATACTGCTGTTTGAAGCTGTTGATCCTACTTTGTTCTTTTGGAATAAGGTCTGTTAGAACATCCTTTAGATTCTGCAAAAACACAGACATGTCTCACTAAAAGCTCAGTCAAAAATTACATCAATTCAAAAACAGCCTATATAAAAAGACAACTACAGAGAGCCTAGTGAACTTTTGTGTTAGTCAAACAAACATTAGATCCAAAACATTCACTTGAAAGACACTGGCTTATAAAGTTATCCGCATGGTACATAATGACAGAGAGAACAGAGAGGGAAACCATCTCTTTTTGTCAACCCCTATTAAAACAGATTAACATCATGCTTTACTAACAATGATGATAATAAAGGGCAAATTGATGAGTTCTCTTGAAGAGGTAGTCTGATAGTGCTTACTGTTGAGGAGCTGGCATGTCTGGACGCCACAAGGATGCAGGTGACATTCTGCAGAGGAAAATGCAAGTATCAGAAAACATCAGCCTGAGTATATATGGTCAAAAACCAGAGTTGTCTGCTTTCCAATTTCCAAACTGTAATACCTGCATCTACTAAAACTAGGCCTAATTGAATCATTGAGCTGACAGTATCATGAAATCCTGATTGCTTGCTGCTCCTCAGTTAGCCTATATCCCGAGTGGCGCAGCGGTCTAAGGCATCACTACAAACAACCTGGTTCGAATCCAGGCTGTATCACAACCGGCCATGATTGGGAGTCCCATAGTGTGGCGCACAATTGGCCCAGTGTCGTCCGGATTTGGCCGGTGTAGGCCGTCTTTGTATAAGAATTTGTTCTTAACGGACGTGCCTCGTTAAATACAAAATAAAGGTTCTCCAACTGTTGTCCCACAGGCAGAATTTGGGCCACAAGTAATTGTATTTTCCCCCCAAGTTAATATTTTTATTGTTGGACATTAAAAGACTGTAAAAACACCTGCAAAACATCCCCAAGCTATTTTAATTAGGGAAATCTGTTACAAAGTATTCCCACGCATAATAGAGAGATATGTAATTATGTTCCGGCCCCCTGACCGCTCGAGAACAAAAATAATAAATTGGCCCGCCACTGAATGTAGTTGATGAGCCCTGGCCTAGATATCTAACTCCAGAGCAGTGCCATTCCTGGATTATAGATAGGGCAATCAACATCCTTACTGATTTAACATCAACTGTGGCTTTACACAAAAACTTCAGCTACAATCCAACATCAACCATAGAAAAAAATCTAAAAGAGGCCTGTGTGGAGTATCTGAGAAGAACTGCTCTGTATGCAAGCCATCTCACCCACTGTCTGTGCTGAAGGAAACAAGCAGGACCTGCCTTTTTAAATAGTAGCACAATCATGGATGACAGTCAGGAGGACAAGGAATCCTTGGCAGAGAACGCACAAAAAGAGATTGGAGAAGGGATAAGAGGACCATCTGGCAGAACTGAAATAGACAAGGTATTGAACAGGCTAGCCAACAAACCTTTACAAGACAACGCTGACAAAGGAACTAGGAAGAAATGCAACCAAGTTTCTGAATGGGCAAGCACCGTCTTAAATCACTATGCATATGTCTAATTACATGTAACATTTGAAGTGGTCTGCTTTAATGGATAATATATTTCCTTTGGATAGGCCTACTGGGAGTCATACTGAAATATCCTACAAATTCCCTCAAATGACAGTCCCTGAACATCAAATTCTCGCTGATATAATGACATAGGTTCTGGTAAATCAAAGACATTTCAAAGATTCCTAACTGCAATGCTCGAATAATTGACAAGGAATTTCAACTCTGTACAAAGTTCAGAGAAACAAAATCCTGAGGCATCATCTCTGTCGGAGGAGTTGAAGGTGCACAGTCCAAAGAATGTGGCACAAAGAAGGGGATTATTGTGATGTGTCAGCTGTCTTGGCAATAGAAATATCTGGGCAGGAGGCTAATTGATTAAACAGTACTGTAGGTTACAATCTGACGCCTAACCAGGAAGGTAGCAGTGGCACCCAGGAATCAATACGGACCTCTATGAAACAAACAAGACAGAATTCTAATCAATGTGTGTTCTTAAGCGTGACACAGGCATAGATTTATTAGATATTAGATTGGATAGCTAAATTAAAGGGGCACTTCGGGATTTTGGCCATGAGGCCCTTTATCTACTTCTCCAGAGTCGGATGAACTCGTGGAAACCATTTTTACCATTCTTGCTACATTGCTAGCAAGATGGAGAGACGTAGCAACAATACAACACCTGGAAATGAACAAACCTAGAAAGTTGCTGTTGTGTTGGCTAATAGCTATGAATGGACATGTTAGCGCTGAAGGTCAAATTAGGGGAATAAGAAGATGTGGATGAGCATGTTGACTAGCCAGCCAATTAACTTGCCACTGATGGCAGTAATAGTAGCTAGCTATAGGAAATAGTAAATATTTTGGATTAGTCAAGCGTGCAGTTTAACTATATTCCATGTGAGAGGATAGACACCTAACTGTCAAACATGACCCTCCTCGGGCGATCTAATCGTAGCTAACTAGCATGTGCCATCTCCTGTGTCAACTGACTAGCTCGCAGTTAACCTGAACAAACTGACGAAACGCGCCAGTGCCAACACAAAAATCGTTTACAAGAAAGAGGACCATCGTTGCCAAGCACCAAAACTGTGTGGCAATGTGTAGCCACTACTAGCGTACATGAATGTACTTGAAAATAACAACCAACATTTTTCCTGGAAAATGTAACTGTTAGCTAGCTAACGTTAGTTGAAATGCAAGCAAACCACTATAGTTACAGCTAACACTGACGCGTCCACCCTACTTGGGATATGTTCTTTGCCTCGACTTACCTTTGAATTAAGGAGTCTTGGCGCTAGCCTGCTGATACCTGTAGTCAGAAAGGACATGGTGTCTGTGGAGAAAATATAATTTATTGTATTTCCGAAAGTCAATGGTTGAAGGTGCCCCGACAGAAAAAGCACTACTGAAGGTTGAATGTGGATTGGGGCCCGCATGTAGGCGTATCGTTGATTGGATGGTGGTTGTAACGAAATGTAACCTGATTGGTCAGTTGAGACTCGTGTGTCTCTATCAATCGAAACGATTGGCTAAGGCAGACGGAAAACTGGAGTATGTTTGAGAACACGTTTCCGTTTCAGTCTGTCACACAATTTAAATAATTTGAGTCAGAGGAAAACCAAAGATGGTAGAGAAACTGTTATTCAAGTATGGTCAGGATATGTTTCTGGACAGGACCATATAAACTCCAGGTGTAGATCTGAATGAATTGGATACATATAAGCAATATGGGGAAAATACACAGCCATATTCTTGCCAAATCTATGGGTTACGGCTGTTGGGGTCTAGGGAGGGTAGGGTAAAAGCACCTGGCACCAACGAGACAGTTGCAAGAAATTCTGCGTGACACAACAGACAGTTCACTATTTCAAACCTGGTACTTTGGCTGAGGCTCCACTTGTCCTCTCCAAAGCCGTCAGTGATGGGGAGCTTTTCCAGGAAACTCACTAAACAATATTGCAAACGAGGACTTGATTCTTTATTGTAAGGGTTTAGTCAAACAAACAAAAAGGAAACATTTCAAGTCGGGCATTCAATTGCAAACAGACTACATGCAGTGCACCATGGCTGTTCCATGGCTTTGATTGGGAGGTGTTGCAGTACACAATACAATGAACAACAAAGTATACATGACTTCAAATTAAATCAAGAAAAACATAACTAACTAGCATGGGAAATACAAAGTCTATAACATCTGCAAGATTGGATACATCTCAGAGTTTGCATGGTGAATGAATAGGCTTGTAAACATATAATGTATTTGGCACATTTAAATGACAGTAGGCCCCTTCTGTATATGCATTACATAACAGCAAAACAGGCTGATTTGAACCAAATTAGGATCTGCAGGATAACAAAACATGAACGAATAGTAAACCACTTTACTTCATGCAGCCATTACGACATGCATGTTTAGACTATTTTGTAAACATTATGTAGAATCAACATTAAGACCTGGCCACGGTCACTTCTTTGATAATGGATCAACACAATGTAAACAATCAGCGCAGACTCAATTCAAACAGCACAAACAAAATAAATGCTATATTCCCAAAGTTACTCATAAGTGGTACAGTGGGCTCAGCTGTGATCTGATATTCTTGGTCCATCTCCACTCCGGTGTTCTTGCTGTGGGAAGAGACTAGTGTCTAGTAGTAGTCTGACCTGGGGTAATGCATAGGAGAGTAGTCCTCACTTCTCAGTATGTCTCTTCAGTACCAGAGGTGGGAGTACTTAGTCGTCCTCCTCATCCTCATCTGGCTCCTCTATGGAGGCCAGGAGGGGGTTATGTCTCAGGCAGGTCTGGAGGTAGTGCACCAGGGTCTGTTGAAAATGCTGGATGCTACGCTGCTCTCTCAGGGTGTGGCCCTCGTCTGGGTACAGCTGCAAGGAGTAGTTGGCCTCTACCTTCACCAGACGGCTCAGGAGCTCCGCACTGTGCTGGAAGTGAACCCGTGCTGCATGCCCAAAGCCAAACAAACACACGAGACACAATAACACAAATTATCAAGTAAGCAGGTCAGGTATTCATCAGTAGAATTTAATATTTCTGAAAAAACATGGACAAATGTAGATGTTAAAAGCAAAGCAAAGTCTCACCGTCTGCAGTCCCATGTAGTAAGAGGAAGTTCTCATCTTTAAGCTTGTGAACATCTTCCAATACAGAGGCCGTCTGAGGGGTCACAACAGAGACAGGAAGGACATTATAACATTACTCTGGACCCTGATCTCTCTTTTGACAAACATATCAAGACTGTTTCAAGGACAGCTTTTATCCTTCTACGTAAACATTGCAAAAATCTGAAACTTTATATCCAAAAATGATGCAGAAAAAAGTATCCATGATTTTGTCACTTCTAGATTAGACTACTGCAATGCTCTACTTTCCGGCTACCCGGATAAAACACTAAATAAACTTCAGTTAGTACTAAACACGGCTGCTAGAATCTTGACTAGAACCAAATCATTTGATCATATTACTCCAGTGCTAGCCTCTCTACACTGGCTTCCTGTTAAGGCTAGGGCTGATTTCAAGGTTTTACTGCTAACCTACAAAGCATTACATGGGCTTGCTCCTACCCATCTCTCCGATTTGGTCCTGCCATACATACCTACATGTACGCTACGGTCCCAAGATGCAGGCATCCTTATTGTCCCTAGAATTTCTAAGCAAACAGTTGGAGGCAGGGCTTTCTCCTATAGAGCTTCATTTTTATGGAATTGTCTGCCTATCCATGTGAGAGACGCATACTCTGTCTCAACCTTTAAGTCTTTATTGAAGACTCATCTCTTCAGTAGGTCCTATGATTGAGTGTAGTCTGGCCTAGGGGTGTGAAGGTGAACGGAAAGGCACTGGAGCGACGAACCGCCCTTGCGGTCTCTGCTGTCTTATCCGGTTTCCTGTGTGAATTTAAGTATGCTCCCTCTAACTCTCTCTCTCTTTTCTCTCGAAGGACCTGAGCCCTAGGACCATGCCTCAGGACTACCTGGCCTGATGACTCCTTGCTGTCCCCAGTCCACCTGCTGTCCCGGGTCCACCTGCTGCTGCTCCAGTTTCAACTGTTCTGCCTGTGGCTATGGAACCCTGACCTGTTCACTGGGCGTGCTACCTTGTCCCGGACCTGCTGTTTTCAACTCTCTCTCTCTACCGCACCTGCTGTCTCTAACTCTGAATGATCGGCTATGAAAAGCTAACTGACATTTACTCCTGAGGTGCACCCTCGACAACCACTGTGATTATTATTATTTGACCCTGCTGGTCATCTGTGAACGTTTGAACATCTTGGCCATGTACTGTTATAATCTTTACCCTTGCACAGCCAGAAAAGGACTGGCCACCCCTCCGGGCCTGGTTCCTCTATAGGTTTCTTCAATGGTTCCTGCCTTTCTAGGGAGTTTTTCCTAGCCACTGTGCTGCATTGCCTGATGTTTGGGGTTTTAGGCTGGGTTTCTGTACAACACTTTGTGACATCAGCTGATGTAAAAAGGGCTTTATAAATACATTTGATTGATTGATTGATTGATTGATTGATTGATTGAACAATTAATCAAATGGCCACCCAAACTACTTGCATTGACACCCCCCCCCCCCCCCCCCTTTGTTATTTGGTTATTTAGATTTATTTAAAAAGGCAAGTCAGTTTAGAACTAATTCTTATTTACAATGACAGACTACCCCGGCCAAACCCTAACCTGGACGACGCTGGGCAAATTGTGCACCACCCTATGGGACTCCCAATCACAGCCGTTTGTGATACAGCCTGGAATCGAACCAGGCTCTGTAGTGACGCCTTTAGCACTGAGATGCAGTACCTTAGACCGCTGCACCACTCAGGAGCCCCCAGCAGTGTAAAAACTTGGGAGTTTTCACACTGCTGATACTCGCTGTTTATGCACAGTCACTTTACCCCTACCTACATGTACAAATTACCTCGACTAACCTGTACCCCTGCACATTGACTCGGTACCTGTACCCCCTGTATATAGCCTCATTATTATTATTTTATTGTCTTACTTTTTATTTAGTAAATCTTTTCCTAACTCTATTTTCTTAAAACTGCATTGTTGGTTAAGGGTTTGTAAGTAAGGTTGTATCACATCCGGTCGTGATTGGAAGTCCCATAGGGCAGCGCAAAATTGGCCTAGCGCTGTCCAGGTTTGGCCGGGGTAGGCCGTCATTGTAAATAAGAATTTGTTCTGAACTGACTTGCCGAGTTAAATAAAGGTAAAATGTTATTTAATAAAAAGTAAGCATATTGGTGTTTGTGGGTAAAGATGATCCTCACCAAGTATGTGTGCTCCTCCTTAGCTGGGGGACCTAGATACCTCTCTGAAAAGGCAGCATCTATAAATGGTAGAACAAGTGTGCTAAGAATTAATGGTTGTTCTGTGCTAGTAGGTTTGACACTATTGTAATGATGATATGGTCTTCACTCACTGTAGAGTTTGAAGTCTGTTATGGGAGCAACGGCGACTGCACATTTAAACAGCTGGTCAGATGCAGCTAGCATCTTGAGGGATAAATAACCACCAAATGCCTGTAGAGAATAACATGAGCAACATAAAACAAAAATACTTATGATTTATGCTTTTGCAACATTATGTACAGTATATGGAACCGATGTGTGCACTTGGTTAGATGACCAGATAACATTGTTTCAATGTTTTCTTAGTAAACAAAGTAACCTTGCCATACAGGGCAATCCGCCGATCATCAATGTAAGGCAATTGCATCAACCACCTGTGGGGGGCCAAACAAAAAACATAATTGTTAATATGTACATTATGTAACCATTTTTAGTATATATAAAATCAAAGCCCATAACATTGTAGGTTGGTAACTAACTCCACGACTCCTAGTTGATCTTTGACTCTGAAGGAGCTGAGCTTGCGAGGATCCACACTGCTGATCTTCTGCCCCCAGCCGACGCCACTCCTTCCATCCACCCAGGCTAAGGCCACGTCATGAGTACTAGCAAGCACCTCAGGCCATCCCATAGCAAACTCCTCCGTCACCGACTGACTGCCTGGAACTCCATCCCTGCGTGACAACAAGAGGAACAGGGTGAGCTGGTTTGGACAAAAATGTCAATTTGGAAGGACTGAGCAAAGGGCAGGGGTTAGAGATTGTAAATGGGATGTGGAAGCCAAACAAGTGAATTAGTGGTTTAGCCTGTTGGTCAACAATGGGGAAATCAATGTCAGTTCAAATTTACGTAATAGGCCGTAAAACTGTAAAAGTGAATCCTTGATATTGGCTCATGTTATGAGGCTTAATACCATACCATTAGCATGTTATAACACCATTGATGAGCTTAATTTATAATGCATACTAACTTACACAATGATGAGGAGAGGGAGCAGCTTGGCCTCATACCTCTGGGGCATAGACAGCTTCAGGTGCAGATCTAAATGAAAACAAACAAAGGTGGGCCCACACTCAGTCTCAGCTGAGATATAGAATATATACATACGCTACCGTTCAACAGCTTGGGGTCACTTAGAAATGTCCTTGTTTTTGAAAGAAAATCACATTTTTTTCCCATTAAAATAACATCAAATTTATCAGAAATACAGTGTAGACATTGTTAATGTTGTAAATGACTATTGTAGCTGGAAACTATCTACAAAGGCAATCAGAGGCCATTATCAGAAACCATCACTCCTGTGTTCTAATGGCATGTTGTGTTAGCTAATCCAAGTTTATCATTTTAAAAGGCTAATTGATCATTAGAAAACCCTTTTGCAATTATGTTAGCACAGCTGAAAACTGTTGTCCTGATTTAAATAAGCAATAAAACTGGCCTGCTTTAGACTAGTTGAGTATCTGGATCATCAGGCCGCAAAACCTGACGGTCCTGGTGGGCATCTTTATTCCCGCGGTGGCTCTGGTGCAGGGCGTAGACCCCCTCCGCCTCTGGCGCCCACCACTTTGGTGGCACCTCTGGTGCGAGGACCCTAGTCACTGACCCCGGACTGGGGACCCTCATTGCATTGTAATTGTAATCCATGGTTTCTGTTTGGGGTATGTACTGTATGTACGGTCACTGTGGGGACGACGTCATCGATGCATTTATTGATGAAGTCAAGGACAGATGTGGTGTACTCCTCAATGCCATTGGAGGAATCCCGGAACATGTTCCAGTCTGTGCTAGCAAAGCAGTCCTGTAGCTTAGCATCTGCTTCATCTGACCACTTCTTTATTGATCCCGTCACCGGTGCTTCCTGCTTTAATTTTTGCATGTAAACCGGAATTAGGAGAATAGAATTATGGTCAGATTTGCCAAATGGAGGACGAGGGAGAGCTTTGTATGCGTCTCTGTGTGTGGAGTATAGTTTGTCCAGAGTTCTTTTCCCTCTGGTTTCACATTTAACATGTGGTGGTATGAAAACAGCTACAAAGAATATAGATGAAAACTCTCTCGGTAAGTAATGTGGTCTGCAGCTTATCCTGAGAAACTCTACCTCAGGCGAGCAATGGCTCAAGACTTCCTTAGATATCGTGCACCAGCTGTTGTTTACAAAAATACATAGACTGGTCTTACCAGACGACGCTGTTCTATCCTGCCGGTACATCATATAATCAGCCAGCTGTATGAGTCACGCTTCCCCGTCTGGCAGTCCGACGAACTAATCTGGGTTTGGCGAGTGCCAGGAGAACGCTATCTGCCCCAATACTTAGTGCCAAATGTAAAACTGGGTGGAGGAGGAATAACGGTCTGTGGTTGTTTTTCATGGTTCGGGCTAGGCCCCTTAGTTTCAGTGAAGGGAAATCTTAACACTACAGCATTCAATGAGATTCTAGACAAATCTGTGTTTCCAACTTTGTGGCAACAGTTTGGGGAAGCCCTTTCCTGTTTCAGCATGACAATGTCCCTGTGCACAAAGAGCGGTCCATACAGAAATGGTTTGTCGAGATCAGTGTGGAAAAACTTGCCTGGCATGCACAAAGCCCTGACTTCAACCTCATTGAACATCTTTGGGATGAAACGGAATGCCGACTGCGAGCCAGGCCTAATCGCCCAACATCCATGCCCAAACTCACTAATGCTCTTGGTGGCTGAATGGAAGCAAGTCCCCGCAGCAATGTTCCAACATCTAGTAAAAGCCTTCCCAGATGAGTGGAACCTGTTATAGCAGCAAAGGGGGGGGGGATCAACTCAATATAAATGCCCATGTTTGACGAACAGGTGTCCACATACTTTTGGTCAAGTAGTGTATAGAGAGATATGTTCAAACTTCATCTAATAGCCAGGGTGTTTATTTGCTTCAATCACTGAACACAACTGGTGCTTTTTAGAGACAGGCTTCTATTTGAGCCAGGCGTCTGTTTCCTTAATAATGCACAAATCTTTTGCTCAGTAAAAGGTTGAAAAGACTACCGCACTGTTTACTGTGACCAGTGTGACCAGTATAAACATCAGAACAAACCCATAGCAGTCGCTATTCACCCCCGATTTCATGTTTCCGCACCACACTTTCACTTGTTGCACCTTGTCGTGCCTTGTACCTCCTGTAGTTGCAGCAAGATCACAGCAGATAGACTTCAGAATTCAATGCTTGTCCTGGTCCCCAGGATGTCAGGAGATGCCTTCAACACCATCCACTAGGGGCCACGTGAGTACGTATTACTTTATTTTTAACCATCAAATTATTTTCTGTTTTGACAACATTAACCCTTACCTACTTTCACTTCACCCATATACATTTATTCCCACACTGCTGTTTCATCCATGGCAATGATGTTGCTCTCCTTTATCTTCTTTTGTAAAATGTTTATGGTGCTCTTCAACAATTAATTTAGACGCAGCGTTTATTTGCTGAAATGCGTGCTGATGCCCGACAATCAAAAGGGACAGGCTGCTATTCAAGACTCAAGAGTTTAATTGAAGTTTTACGGTACACTGTAGCAGAGCTCATCAGTATTCTCCCCCTGAAAATCTGTGTGCGCTAAACTAAAGCACTAGTAAATGAACTCCCCCGAGTCATGTGCGTCATTGTAACAATGAGTTAGTTCATTGAGTATGTGTGCAGTGCACACACCCACACACCCACACACACACAAAAAGCACACACACGCAACCGCAA